>NC_045710.1:30286403-30618755 GCF_009834535.1 Camelus ferus | reverse complement strand
CCCAGCAGAGAGTTGGGTGGGGTGGCTGCAGCTCTGGAAGAGGGGAGGTGATTAATAGGAGCAGGGCCCCATCAGTCCTGAAGCACGACGTCCCCCTCAGGTCTTGAAAAGCCCCAGAATCTGTCCCAAGAGGATGAGGAGAGGACCAGGGGTTCCTAGGCAGCCACCCAGCCCAGGGCCACCCTTACCTCTGAGCACCTCGGGCAGAGGGAAGGAAGCCTTGTGATAAGGGCCTAGTCCAGCATTTATTCATGTATTTATTTTTATTGACATATAGTGGATTTTTTTGTTTGTTTTTGGGTTTTTGTGGGGGCAGGTAATTAGGTTTGCTTATGTATTTATTTACTTCTTAATGGAGGTACTGGGGATTGAAGCCAAGACCTCACGCATGCTAAGCACGCTCTCTACCACTGAGCTATACAGCGCCCTACCACGCAGTCCAGGGTTTAGACAAAAATGCAAGAGTGCTTTTTCTTCCTGCGTGTAGGCAGAATTCAAAATATGGCCCTCTGAGATTTCCCATCCTAATCCCTGAATATGACGAGCTATCAAGCCCTTGATTCTGTAACGTTATATGGCCAAGGGATTTAAAAAACCAAATTAAGGCTATGAATCAGTCTGAGTTAATCAAAAGGAAGGGTCTCTGGTGGGTGTGCCTGATCTGATCACATGAGCAGAGAGTTTCCCCTGACTGGTGGTGGCAGGAGAGGAAGTCATAGATTTGAAGCATAGAGGGGGATTCCATGTACCTCTGATGACTTGAAGATGGAGGGACCATGTGGAAGGGGCCTAAGAGGAAGAAGCTTCTAGGAGCTGAGAGGGACCCCTGGCTAATGACCGGCAAGAAAACAGCACTTCAGTCCTACAACCACAGGAGCAGAGTGCTGCTACAATCCAAATGAGCTTGGAAACAGTTTCTTTCCCAGACTTCCAGACAGGAGCCCAGCCAGTCCACACCTTGATTTTGGCCTTGTAGGACCCAGAGCAGAGAGTCCAGCTGAGCCCTGGACTTCTGATCCACAGAACTGAGATAATAAATGGGTGTGGTTTTAAGCTGCTAACTTTGTGGTAATCTGTTGTACAGCAACAGAGAATGAATACACTTCCACTTCTTTTGTTTCATCCCAAGAAGGTTTGTGAGGAGGATCTGATGACTCCTCCTTTGCAGATGGGGGCAGGCTGGGTGCACATGTCCAGGCTGGGGCTCAGGCCTGGGCCCAGCTGAACAGGCACATGTGGACTGCAGGCACTCCGCCTTGGCCGAGGGTGTCTTGTCTTCCCATTCAGGAGGGAGAGGGGTGGGCTGCACCTTACACTCCCCTTTATGAGAACCACCCAGCAGCTTCTTTGACACCACAGCCTGCAGGCTGCAGAGCTGTCCCAGCTCTGTGTTCTCTGCAGAAAAACTGAGCTCTGGGCGGAAACCAGAGAAGGGCAGTGACCTCGCCCTCCCCCTTCTTCTCAGATGACAAGTCTGGGCTCTGTCAAGGCAAGAGACAGGAGTTGGGATGCAAGGAGCAATAAAGTTCAGCTGCACCCTTCCCCACCCCCATAAACAGCAGTCTCTGACTGGTTGGGCTGGTGAGTATTTAATTTTATACTCGCTCTCTTAATAATTTGTTGGACACATAGTTAGGTACCCCTGGGAATCCAGAATGTTTGCAAGGAAGAAGGTTACGTTAATGCTTTATTGATTAAAAAGCCCCAATGAAGGTTTTTTCATTCCCATGTGAGGCCTTTTCTCAAATCTTCTCTGATTCTTCCCAGATGGTGTCCAGATCTCTCCCCACAGCCCCTGGCAGGGTGGGGCTTCAGAAAGTAGGAGGGTTTTGTGTCTGACAGACCTGGGAGGGTCTCAGATCTTTCACTTAACCCTCTGAGGGCAGGATGGGGGACAGGCATCCCAGCCTCAGTTTCTTCCAATAGGACGGGAGCCAAGAAATACACACAGGTGCCTGATGGGCAAGAAGGAAGAAATAAATATTGCTTTTTTAATCGCCTGCCTGCCTTACCACAGCACAACAGCTACCTCGGAAATTTCTTTTTTTTTTTTGACAACTAGAAAATAATCTTCATTCTGGTGTCAGGCGGGCCTGGTCAGCCAGCAGCAAGAGTCTTCAGTCAAAAGAGTTTGTGTTTGTGCTCCACCTTCTCAAAGCCACTTCCTCTCTCTGTATCCCGTTTCCTTCTTCAGGCCCTGCCTGGCCAGATCCCAGGGCCCCAGGGGTGGATACACAGCCGGGAAGCCTCTGAGAGCCTCTCACAGTTCAGTGTTGGGAGGGAGGGCAGACCCTCACGCTGGGGACTGATGGTGCAATCCCAGGCTAGGGCCAGCTGGCTGGGGCGGCAGGGGATGGTTTGGGGCAGGGGAGGAGGGTGCGAGGTCCCTCCGGGGGTCTGTCTGGTGGGAACCATGAGACATGGTTGTGTGAGGCTCCCTCCTGCTTGCTTTCTCTCAACTGTGTGTTTGCAGGTTTGGAGGTTTGATCTAAATCCTCTTGATGGAGGTTTTGCTGTCAAGGAATCTCCTTGGGAAAATCAGCTCGATTTAAATTTATGAGTTTCCATAGTGAGGACTGAGCCGTGTGGGTCCTGAAGACAGAGTATGGGGTTGTCATGTGTTTTGGGGGTAGGAGGCGAGAAGAGTGTCAGGGTCCAGGCTCTGGGACATGGGCCCCATGGCAAGGAGGAGGATGAAGGATGGAGGTGGGAGGTGGTGGGTGACTGTTCTTTCCTGCTCAGGAGGTGGAGACCTAGGGGTGTTCTGGGAGGGAGATATTTCAGGGCCCCTGAAAGTCACTAGGTATTGGGAGCTAAGTTGGTTTCTCACAGGGCTGCTTTCTGAAGGGGCAGAGCCTGAAGGAGGTGCCGGGTGGGCATCAGTGAAGCAGGACCTGCTGCAAGGACTGGGATGTCAAGGCCGGGACCAGGCACTGCCCTCAGCTGCCTCCACCCTCCTCCCCGGGGCCGTGGGCTCAAAGCTGAGCCAAGCATGAAACACACAGCCTCTCTCTGCCTCTCTCTTTCCACCCCCATCCCAACGGAGTCTGGTTTTCATCACCCATTAATCACTGAAGCTTCCCACAGCCTGTGTCTGTCTGTCCACACTCACCAGCCCCTTGGGCCCTGGGGGAATGGATAGACAGACGGACAGGCAGATGGTCTCTGACTTGGGGAAATTTAGGGTCACACTGGGGGCTGTTCCTTGCGCCAAGGCCAGGGAGAGGCACACTTCCTGAGCTTGTTAGGTTACCCCCTCCCCCAGCCCAGCCTGAAGCTGTCAGCCCGGCCCACCTCACCCCGGCAGCAGGCGACAGGGCCCATTAACTGTCCTGTTCACCAGGAAGGAAATGGGTTGGAGGGCTGAGGAATTCTAATGAAGCTTCCCCAGCTGGCAGACCGGCTGGCGGGTGAGAGCTGGCATCTCCAACTCCGCTAGAGTTGGTGCCAGCCCTGTTCGGCCTGGCCTGCTGGATGCCCACCTGCTGCTGTGGGAACCCTGGCTTTGGGCTGCCTTGCAGACCCCCTGAACACTCCCAGATGCCGAGCCCTCTTCACCCCACCTCTCTGGCCCTGTCCTCACTCTCTTCCCCTTCAGCTCCTCTGTGATTTACCTGAAGGAGATGGAGCCTCCGGGGTGGGGTTGCCACATGGGGCCTTGCCCATTCAGACTGTCACTGCACCTCTCCCCCAGCTCTGGAGGCTGACCGTAGATGTGTCCACAGAAACCAGGGGTCCCCAGCGTTGGCTAACCCTCCAGCCTTTCCCTAGGACAGGCCACTGTCTTTACACATCTCCTGTTGGCCAGGCTGCCCTGGTAGGTTGGTGCAGCTCCCCAGATGGCTTCTACCAATGCTAGAGAGCCTTGCAGGGGCCGTCTCCCGCACTACCATACTGCAAGATCTCTGGCCGACCTGGAGCCCCCAGAGGGCAGAGCCCACAGGACCGGGATTCTGAAGTCCTGGGACTCCTTCCCATAAACCCAGGTTGCACATCTGCATATCATTGCACAGTGATTTGCATTCATTTGCATCCAAGTCCACATCTACCCAACCCTACACTGTTCCCTTTTCCACTTCTGGTAAGACTAAATCTTCAACCAGCAACTCCAAAGTTGTACTTAAGCCTCCAATCCAACCCTGTCCATTTCAAGTAGGTTTTGAAGGCCTGATGTCTGCATTAGGCCTGTGTCTGGGCTGGAGGGGAGATGGCGAATGGGGAAAATAGACATTTGCTCTTGGGGTGTTTACAGCCCAGCTGGGAAACCAAATTTTCTAGTGGGATCCTGGGACAAGTATTAGATGGAATACACTCAAGTGTGCAGTAGATGCAGGTGCTGGGGGTGCTGGGTCAGGGCTGGGGGTTCAGAGTGGGCTGGGGGAGCCTGGGCGGTGAGCTCCAGAGTCCTTGGCACAGGGCTTTGTACACACTGGCCACTGCATTGGAGAGGGATCTGCGACATCCAGAGGGCTGGATTTTCTTGCTCAGCCTTGGGTCCCATAAGCCCTTTTGGCACAGGCCCTACAGACAATTGCCTTGTGTTGTACCATTGATTTGCATTCAGCCAGGACAGGATGGTCCCGGTTGTCGGGGGTGGGGGGTGGGTTGGCCAGAGCTAAAGACAGCCTTCAGAGAAGGGGCTGGACATGAGAGCTCTGAGCGAGCAGCAGCGGCTGAGGGAAGTGGGGTCCAGAGGGGCTAACTAACACACTCCAGACTCCACCCACGAAAAGGGGGAGGAGCTGGGCCTGAACCAGACAGCCAGCTCCTTGGCCTGGGCCCTCGACCACCACCCCCTGCAGCCTCTGGGGAGGGGACGTGCTGGACTGGACTCCAGGGAGGAGTTAAGAGGCAGGGATTAGCAGGGGTGAACTCTGGAGTCCGACTCCCGGGGTTCAAATCCTGGCTCCAATGATTACCGGCTGTGTGACTTCAGGGAAACCACTCAATTTCTCAACCGAGATTTCCTCACCTGTGGAGCGAGCATAATAACAACGTCACCCTGCATCCACCTGACTCACAGGCTCTGGAGTAATTGTGCTGAAAGTCTGCCGTCGGGTGCGGCCTGAGGGAGGAGGGTGAGGGTGCCCACTGGGGGCCTTGGGATCTGTGAGGAGATATGGCTGAGGGGAGTGGGGACCGCCCAGGGAAGGAGAAGGGACAAGGGTGGGTGGGGGGATGGGAGTCCCAGTGCTGGGGCCTTTAGTCCCCAGAGACAGATGTGGCAGATGTGTCCCAAAGCTTGGCAGCCTCTCTTTGATGAATCCACTTGGTCACTCATATGCTGTGGCTCCAGGGACAGAGTCGTGCTATGCCTTTGACTCCCAAGTCCTCAAAATGCCACCATCTACCCATGATTAGCCTTCAAGGCCTGTAATGTGGTGAGATTCTGAGTTGTCATGGCCCTTGAAAGCAATGCCTTAAGGTTAAGTTTTGCCTTCCCTGGGTCCCTTAAACCATGTCCGAGGAGGATGAGGACTCAGTGTCTCCAAGCCATTGTGAAAAGCTAATCAAATCCCACTGACAGGCAGGAAAATGGGTGTATCTGTGGGGGAGGGGCGGGGGTGTTGAACAGGGGCAAGAGAGCAGAACGAGGGGTATGTGAAAATAAAACCAGAGGACCCCGTTGTAAGGAAACACAATACCCAGAGGCAGACACACACCGAGACATCCAGTCCTGCCACTCACAGGTCCCCAGAGCATCAACGAAAGGCCCCGAGGGTGGCCGGCCAGCATGCAGTTCCTGGGATGCTTTTTTAATTTTTGCATTCTTTTTTTATTGAAGTATAGTCGGTTTACAATGTTGTGTCAATATTTGGTTGGAATGCTCTTTCTTATGAGAGATTCTATCCAGGAGTTTAGGATAAAGCAGAGCAGAATGAATTAGCTCTCTCCTTTACACCTTTTGTTTAAGCACATTGGGGCAGATTGAGTTTATCTATTAACTGGAGCTGAAACAGAGGTTTGGGGGCTTAGCCTCTTTGCCCCAAAGCTGTGGGCAGGGAAGGAAGAGGGGAGACAGATGGTCTGAGGCCGGCCTCCATCTTGGGTCCCAGCCCCCATGCCTAGCCCTGTGCAGGACACCCCCTGAAGGGTAACCTGACCTGGCACATGTAGGGTCAGCGGGAGGGTCAGGTCCCTGCCGCCTCCTTCACGGTAACCCCTCCCTGGCCAAGTCACCCAGCCTCTCTCGGGGGAACACTCTGGGCCTTCTCTTTTCCACTGTTGGCTTCATTCTTTTCCTGTACTGTGGCCTTCGACCCCCAAATCCTGTGAGTTCCCTTTAGAACTCCTCCTTTCTGTGTGGGTAAGACCTTTTGTGACTTGGGTCACTCCCCTAGTAAAACTTACATATGTCAGCATTAGCAGAGCTTAACTGTAGAGCAGGGCGGATTGCCACATATGTGTCTGTGACCATGTAACCACTAGATGAAGAGATGGAACATTTCAGCACAGAGGAAGGTCTCCTGAGCCCCTTCCCAGTGAACAGCACCGCTGGAGGTGACCAGTGGTCTAACTTCAATCACCATCAATTCATTGTGACTGTCCTTGGCCTTCTACAAATGATATCTGGCTTATTTCACTCAACATCATGCCTGGGAGATTCATCCATGCTGTTTTGTGTGTAGCAGAAGCTCTTGTTGTGTTTTATCACTGTCCGTACGGATATATGTGTCCACTATATGGATACACCCCAGTGTGTTTAACCTTTCTCCTATGGATGGATATTTGGGCTGTTTCAGTTTGAGTTACTCTGAGGAAAGCATTTGTGTGCATAACTATTCATAGACACATGCATTTGATTCTCCAGGGCATGTAACTAGGAGTGGAATTGCTGGGGGACTTGCAGCTTAAAGAGATCACAGTCCTTCCTTCTCATCGGCTTGGCCTTGGGGCACAGTGGTGTTAGCAAAGCAAGTTGTCCTTCCTCTCCGGGCCTTCCCACCCCTGGGTGCCGCTTCTTGGGAAGGTCAGGCAGTTCTCACACACTGCTGGGTGTGAGGAACTGCACAGCCCACCCTGGAGGGCTCTGCACCCTGGAATCACCTGAAGAGGCCTGAATGGCTGCAGAGGGAGCTGTGGCCTCTACTTCAGGGCCTGGGAGGGAGATGGGGGAGGGTGGGGCCGAGGGCAGCGAGGCAGGAAGGATGTGATTGCACAAGATGCTGGTGGACATTAAGTTCCAGGGTCAATGACCTGTCCAAAGTCACACAGCCAGCAGGGGGCCAGCCAGGTTGTCAGCCCAGGTGGGCCTCATTCCAGCCCAACACTCTTTCCATCACAGCAGGCTGCCCTCTCTAACAGGAGGCCTTCAGGGACAGTTAGGGGTCAGGGCCATGGTCCTGCTGAGTGCTTTTCCCTAAGATCAGACTCCGGGCCATCCTTTCTTGGACTCTCCACCCCGGCCTGCCCACCAGCCCTGCCTCTGGCCTGGTCTCCTCCTAGGGAGACATTCACAGGCCAGGGACAGCCTGAGTCATGGCCATGGGCTGGAGGAGAGAGAGACAGACAAAGCCTGGGGGCTGGCATTGCCCAAGACCCTGTGCCAGGACCTGCCACTCAGCCAGCTGTGTGTGAGTGAGGGCAGCCTCCAGAGAACATTCCTGGAAAACAGTTTGCCCTGCGTAACTACCTCGGGCGTTCTTGGCCAGACCATCACCTTAGGCCTCAGATTGGCAAAGCTGGTAGGATGGCTTCAATCATCTCGTGAGGCCTTAGCAGGTCAGAGGAGGAGCTGCCTTGGCCTCCCGGGAACATCTCACTGGACTTCTCCACTGGAAAGTTCTGGTTGATGTGTTCTCAACTAATGCTAGGTGTGGCTCATGGTGTAAAGACTTCAGGCTGTGGAATTAAGCGTTCTCTGACTTTGCTGTTCTCTGTGTGGGTAAGACCCTTTGTGAAGGGAGAGAGGCTGGGCAGCCATGCACACACACATACGTGTGTGTGTCTGAGTGATGTGTGTGCGTGTCTACTGCTTAGCCATTCAATCTGTAAATATTTACTGATTGACTATTATGTGCCACTAGGGATTCTGCAATAAATAAAAGAGACAAAGTCCCTGCCCTCAGAGGAGCTTATTAGGCCCAGAACACGTGTCTCCATGTGATAGTGTGTGTACCTGAAGTATGTGTCTGCTGGAACATGACTGCCTGTGTGTGTATATGTGTGATGTGTGTGTTTGTGTCTGAAGGGGGTGGGGTTCGGAATATCTGAGTATGTGCCTGTGTGTGCCTGGACATATGTGTCTGAGCGTGTGTGTATAAAGGGGAGAGAATTACTCATCCACTGAGAAGACTATTCAAGAAAGACCTCTCCCAGAGCAGTTACATTTTCATAAATAAAAATAATCAGATAATGAGTTCATTTCCGATCTCAAGTTTGATGCCAACATTCCAGTGAAACCAGACCCGCTGGCAGACTGGCTGCTCTCTGTGTGGCTCAGATTAGCTGGGGAAAGTGCAGGGGTGAGACCTGCCACTTGCAGGCTGCAGGAGTGGGGAGGAGCGGGGGGAACCTACAACCAAGGGAGCAGCTGCACGTGCCTGGGCCTGAGAAGCCCCTCACCCTTCCACGAGCTTCACCAGACCCCCCCAACGGCCTGTACGAGGCTTAAACTTCCTCTATTCATTCCTTTGGGAGCAGGAATGGGCACAATCTGTGCAGCTTTGTAAATGCAGATGGCCCCAGAAGGGGTAGCCCACCAAGTATCCATGGGTCACCAGAGGACCCAGGCCAGAGCTCACAGACACTGCTGGGGGAGCCCATAGTGGGGTACAGAAAGAGCCTTGAGGGGAGAAGGAGAGGGGCCACACCCGATCACAGCCCCGGCTTCTGCCTGGATTCACAGCAAGGGAGTCAAGTGTGTGCCTTGCACAGTACCTGCCCCTCGCCAATCCTACAGCCTGTTCTGCTCATCCATCTCCCCATCCCCTGGACTCCTGCTAGACAGAACCATCCCTACTCTGCCCCTCTGTTCCCTCTCCTTAGAGTGCTCTCCCCTCCAACCCTGCATGTTCAAATTTATCCATCCTTTAGGATCCACGCCACCCCTCTTGATGAAGTCCTCTCTGACTCTGCCAGCTGGGAGCGCGTTCTCACCCTCAGCGGTGGCCACCTTCTAACTGTCTCCTATTTTTCCTCCTCGAGTCCAAGTTCCATTGGGGCAGGATTTGTGCCTCACACAGCTGATTTTCCTCTGCAAGTCCCAGCCAGCCTGAAGATGGGCTGTTCTCAGGGGCTGGCCAGAAAGGTGACCTGAGCTGGGGTCAGGCACATGCGCCTGGCCTATAATGGGAATCTGCAAAAGGTTGTGCCCTGAGATTTGCCCTTGGGCTGAATTTGAGAGCCAATGCCAGACAGGAATTTCTTGGCAGTTGGACAGGGGCTGGGAGAAGGGCATTTTGGGGGAGAGGGGTGGGGAAAGGAGAGGGACTTTTCCCAGAAGACATAACTTGGACCCCAAATCAAGACATCTGTGAGATGTCAGAGAGTTACACTGATGTGGGGAAAGTAGGGATAATCAACTCAGGGGCAGAGGCTGATTGTCTGCAAGTGAAAAAGAGGAATTCAAATAAGCCATCCATCCACTATTTATTTACCCATTCATGCCTTCAGTAAGCAACACTGAGCACCTACTGTGTGCCAAAGTCTTTGCCTACATACATTCATACACGTTATTCATCGACTTGTCAGAACAGCTGGGTGAGGAACATGCCAATATCTCAGAGAGGAAATCTGAGCCTCAGAGAAGCTGAAGTCAATGCTCAGGGTCACACAGCTGCTGAGGGCCTGAGCGGGATTTACACTCAGGTCAGGCTGATTCTCCAAAGCCTGAGTGCTTCCCACGCCAGTGAGGAACAAACGGCTTATTTCTCAGTCTCTCCACGGCTTCAGGCCGAGCTGGATCGTGGCCCTCTGGCAGTATGATTAAGCCTCACTCTTTGTCTGGGAAGTTCAGCCCGTGTCGCTACCCAGTGCCCCCACCACAATTTTGCTGGAAGCCAGCTGTCTTTATCTTTTAAAATCTTCACTGACAAGGTCATTTGTAGGAGCAGAGTCCTAACCCCAAGAGGCAAATCTCCACTAGGGGAATTTTTAGTGTGGAGGGAAGTTTTGCTGGGCAGGGGGTCCTCTGAATTTGCTAAGAGGACGGTTGTGGCAAGCGGGCCCAGCATGGGCTACCGTGGAAGGCAGAGCTGACAGTGTTCTCAAAAATCACCTGGAAAGTGGCTGAAAATGCATATTCTGGGGCCCTATCCCTATAGTGCCTGAATGAGCTACCTGGATGGGCCAGGAAATCTGAATTTTTAACAAGCCCCAAAGGTTTTTGATGTGAGTGGCCAGTGGATCCCAAGAGATCCCTTAATGGGATTTAGGGGACAAAGAAATCCCAGAGAACACGACTTTTCTCAGTGCACTTGAGGATCATGTCTCTGTTTCATTCAGATTCCTCACACAGCTGCTGGCACTATGCCGAATGCCCCGCATCTATCAGTTTTTCATATGTGTTGAGGCAGCTGATTTCTTGGATCCCATAGCAGATCCTGGCATTGAACTCTCCTCAGACTCACC
Source organism: Camelus ferus (assembly GCF_009834535.1). Taxonomy (NCBI): domain Eukaryota; kingdom Metazoa; phylum Chordata; class Mammalia; order Artiodactyla; family Camelidae; genus Camelus; species Camelus ferus. The sequence continues at coordinate 30,608,183 of NC_045710.1, read as the reverse complement.
TCTGAAATGTGGCCTATTCACCTAGCATGACCAAACCTTTGGGATTTTATTATTCAGTGTATTTCCCACTCTTCTCAGCTTTGTTAGTCTGTAAATTTGAGGAGTCTCCCACCCACATCTTCATCCAAGTCCCGGACAAATATGTCGAAGGCACCAAGCCCAAGGCTGTAGAGGAAGCCTTCTCCATGCTGCCATGGGCCTCGAGGTCCTTCCCCTGAGGACTCACAAACCCCTGGACCTGGCCGGCTCCACCCTCTAGGTTGGTATCACGAAGGATGCTATGAAACACTGGCTGGAATCCAGCTACGGAGGCTGTGCATCCAGATGTCTTCCCTCATCCCATCAGCAGGACATGAAGGCTGCCTGGATCAGACCCTGGGCTTACCGCTTATTGCAGTCTTGGACACACAAATCCATCTTTCCACGGTGCGTGTCCAGGGCCATGATGTCAAGTTCACTGATGGGTAGAGCGGGTTTCTCTTTGTGCCTCCTCCCAAGACCCAGGCCTGCCTCGCTGCAGTTGGCCCTCTTGAGTGCTCTAGTCTGGAGACCTATGTCCATGTTTATGCCCTAGAAGATGAGCCGAGGTCAGGTGGAGAGTTGGGAGGAAGGGAGACACTTGTGGGAAATTGGTCTTCCTCCAGGGTGGAGGCTTGAATAAGTGGTCAATGTAATTAGCATGAAGCCTGGGAATGAAATCCCCCCTCCACCCCTGGAAGGGGCTGGGCTGTGCCTTGTGCTTCCTGAGCTGGAACGTGAGCCCTCATGCTGGTTACGTGCAAAGTGGGGAAAGAGGCGAAGAGAGGGACTCTGCGACTTGAAAGTTCTGGCCGGGCTGGGAACCCAGTACTCAGAAGGAAATTTGATCGGGGAATGTAACAGCTCCAGGCGTTTCCCACATTTCTCAGAGGGCTTTCTCACCAGAACTGGGGTTTCTTTTGAGAAATTCCTCCCCCAAGAATGTCTCCCACTCTAACCAGGTGGGGGTCGGGGCAGAAAGCAAGCACTCCTGTGCTTTAGGTATACTGGCTCAGTTGTCTCCGAAACCACCATCAGCCGCCAGAAGGGAAAAGTGGGCCAGTGTTGGAGGAGCAGTGGGAGAGGCCCCCCAGAACCCCAGAACCCCCAGAGCACTCCACTGGGCTGGCGAGGTCCAGTGCTGGGTATCCCTGAGAAAGGAGAAGGTTCTTCCCGCTTCTCAGGTTCTGAAGCTCCTTCACTGGGTTCAAGCTGTTCTTCACCCCATGCTCCTGGAGGCAGCTGCCCCCTTCTCTGGCTTTCCACCCCTGAGGCCTTGGGTGCCCTGATTTGTCCTCCTTTAGGATCAAGGGGCCAGAGAGCGTGGCCTGCCCCCTGGCTTGCACCACCACTGCTTAGCCATTCCCCGGGGCATCAGGCCCTCCCCGCACCACAGCCCCTGTCGGCAGATCAGGTGCCCTCAGGAGCTAGAGGCACAGCTGCTGTGGCAGTTTTGTCTGTAAAAAAGAGAGAACCTGGAGGTAGCCAAGAGAGGAGGAAAGAGGAGGCTGTGTGCTGGCTTTGCGGGTGGCAGGACCTGCAGAAGCATGAGCGGCCCCTCGGGGACTCAGCTCTGAGCCACTCAGTTAGACTGTCTGCCCCACGGAGCAGCAGAGGCCCCACCCCACCATTTTCCATGAGGAATGGAAAAATGAGGAGAGACGGACAGCAACCAAACCTCTTTTATGCTAATCGTGCCCTCCAAGAAAGTCAGGGCCCTGGGCTGTTGTGAGCTGACTTTGGGGGGCTGGTCCCCAAGCCAGGCTTCTCTCTCTTGTGGCTGTGGACGGCTGTGGCTTCATGATGAAGTGGCACAAGTTTGAGATGCCGTAGGATAAATGTGGCTCAGCCTCTCAAGGCTAGATTTACCAGACTATGGGAAGAAAAACTATTATTTTTGCATTGAAATAGCCATGCCTATGTTATGAAGTAGGAAGCAAAATTCACATCATTTTAAAAGAAAACACAACATTTCAAACAAATTTCTAACTTTGATCCTCTTTAAGCTATGCCCCTAGAGGCCCACTCTCTACTCCCTTCAGACAAATATTCCAGCCCTCTGTGCCTCAGTTTCTTCATCTGAGAAGTTGGGTGACAGTAATCTTGCACTTGACAAGAAGTTCGTGAGGGTAATGGAGATGGGGTGTGAGGAAGAACTGGGCAGAAGCTGGCATTTCCTTCTCCTCTGCCAGCAGCTTCTACTCTCCAGTGCCCCTGTCCCAGGAGACAACTCTCATTTACTAGTTCACTGGGCTTCCCCTCGATAAGCTGGGTGTGACAACCTCTGGCTTCTGGCCATGCACCTCAGTGGCCTGGAGGCTTCCTGCCTGAGCCCTCTCCATCCTGGGGACAGCCTGATGCAGGCACAGCGATCTGGGCAGGGGTCAGGCATCCTCCAACACTCATCCCTAACCCCTTCCTCACTCACTGACCCTAGAGAAGCTGGAAGAAAAGGGGGACTTGGGAGAAGGAAGGGGGTGTTTCTTCTTCTCCAGGCTCAAAATACCAAGAATATTTCCAATGCTACACCTACGAAGGGGGCTGTGAACTGCCAACATGTGGGCTGAATCTGGACCCTACCTATGTCAGTGTGGCCCACAACATATTTTAAAACTGGGAAATCCCACTTAAAAGTCTGAATTTCTTTCTCTCTCTTGAAAAGCTCAGGCCTGGCCGGTTTGGCCCATAAGGCCCCAATGGGCCAGAGTGAGCAGTCACTGCCCCATTTACTGCAGACTTTGCCACAGTCTCCCCCCACCCCCCAATGCCTCTCACCAGCCCCCTTGTCCACTTCTCTCTTTCCCATCGCCTGCTGGCTCCTGTGCGCAGGGGAGTGTGCTCTCTGACTACACCACCTGTGAGAAGGGTTGTTTGGTCAGCTGGGATGACACCCACAGCCCAGAGAATTTTCCTCATTTAAAACTGGAGCGTTTTGGGCCCTCTGGAGTGGCTACTGAGAGCCAGGTGGCAGGGGAAAGTCTTCCTCTTCCCACCTCCATGGGTCACCACCAGCTCTTCATGCTGCTTTGTGCACTGGAGGGGCACAGGCATAGATCCCTGAGGGAGGTACGGTTCTGCTGAGGCTGCTAGAAAGGAAACCGAATGGTCACACTTCCTATCTTTTGAGTCCCTGAGCCTCGTGACCGGCGTCCCATGCACTGCCCAGGGTGGGGAGTCGGGGTGTTACTACTGACACACCCCTGCATGGATCTCCCAGAATTGCTTCTCTGAAGGGAGTGGGCCTCTGTGTCCGGCTGGGAGCCCCCACTTCCTCCCAGGTCATATGTGGAACACAGAATGAGGTCAGCGCCAACCTTGTCATTCATTCATTTCATTCATTCATTCAGCATGTAAATGACAAGTGCCTACTCAGGGCCAGCAAATGTACGAGGCACCACATTTACTGCGTGACCTTGGGCAAGTCACAATCGCTGCACCCATTTCCCTTATCTGTAAAACTGGGGCATTATAGGATCCGCCTGGGACGGTTGTGATGAGGATTAAACAAGATGATGTACATCTTGGCGTGGAGCTGGCACACAGTAAGCGCTCAATAAATGGTGTCCATGTCGCCAATACTATTACCAATAAGACCATTCAGATCCCTGCGCTCTGCAGTGTCTGCGGTCTCCGGCGTCTCTCCTCTTGCTCCCTGCTCTCCCCCCGCATCCCTGTCTGGACCCCAAAGCCAGGCCCGCCAGGTGCACAGAGGCCTCATTTTCCGGACGCGCGTCCCCTCGCCCGCTCCTGGGGGACCCTGCCTGGTGACCTGGCGACCCCGCCGTTTGCGCGGGCAAAGAGGGGCCTTTTGTTCCCGGCAGGCCCGCGCGGCTCCCGCCCTAATCCGGCTAATTACCGTCCACAGGGCGGCGGGGCGCGCGCTCGCCCACCACTTTCCCACGCCGCGAAGAAAGCCCCTCAGTGCGGCGCCGGGAACAGAGCGGCGATTCAGCAGCGCCCGCCAGCCCCTCGGCCGCCCCTCTCTGCGTCGTCTTCTGCTCTCTTGTCCTCTGTCTCTCTCTGCCTGCCGGTCTCCGGGGCTGTCTCCCGGACTGTTTCTCTGATTCCTTTTCTCTCTGCTTCTGTGTGTTTTTCCCTGTCTCTGTCTCTCTATCTCCTTCCCTCTCTCTCTCTCTCTCTGCCTGTCCACTTGGAGGCTTTCTCCTCTGTGTTCCCTGTTATGTCTGCCATGGCCAGGGTTCAACTTGTCTGCTCACCTGTCAGGCCTCTCATCTCTCCTCCTCGAGGACCCCAGGGTCCTGGCTCCTTCTAAGTGTAAGGAAACCAAGGATGCTCTGGGTCCAAGCCATGTCTTTCGCAGTCTGGGGGAAGTTCTGAGTTCTCTGCTGAGAGGGTGGCTCTGAGCAGTGAGCCCCCGAGATCTCCAGGGCTGGGCCAGGAACGGCGTAGTGGTGCGCCCCTAGCAGTGTTTGAGCTCCAGGCCTGCAGGGACCCAGGCTGCTCCAGGCCAGAAAGGGGAGCAACTCTGAGCCGTGGGGGCAGCCACCGGCCCCAACAGGATTGGCCAAGGGGAGGGTCTGGGTCTGGACTGTCCTTGGAGTGGGTCTGGACTGGCCACCAGTGAGTCTGGACAATGGCTCTTCTAGAATTCATTGGGAGTACATATCCAAAGGGTTCTGGACAGGCCATGGAATGGATCCTTTTGGCCACTTTTAGGCCCTCAAAATTCATTCATTCATTCAGCAAATATTTATTAAGTGTTTATTGTGTGCTAGAAAATGTCCTAGGCCACATGGGAGATAGTCATGAACCAAGCAAAGGTCCTGTGTTACTTTCTGGTGGAAGAGGCTTCAGGAAAACAAATAAGAAAAACAGATAGCTGTCAGATGGTAGGAAGGGCTATGGAAAACACACAGCCAGGAAGCGGGGCTGGGAGCTGGATGGGGGGAGGGGTCTCAGGAGTCCTTTCTGAGTTGGTGATACTTGAGCAGAGACCTGATGTGACGTCAAGTGCCTTCTCTCCAGGAGGCTCCTCGGCTTGCTGAAAATCTCCCACCACAGCTGCCAGATTTTTCCTGCTGCCCTCACACCCCAGTTGCTGGGAGATACTGAGACCCACGGTGACCTGGTGGAGATGCCTTGCTCACCAAAGGACAGTGGCCAGGAAGGACCTGGCCAGGAGACTTGTGCTGTAGGGAAATTCTTCCTGTCCCTCATGTTTCTTGCCTTTTCCTCACCACGGTCAGGGATTTCCCACCAATGGTAACATTTGAGTGAATAGATCACAAATAAACCACACAGCCCTGTGGGAGGGAGCCTGGCCAGGGCCTGGTCGTCTGGGTCTGAGGGAGAAGTAGGGCCCTCCTGTCTGCAGAGAAACCAAGGACTTCTTTACCTTGAAGTAATTGAGGGAAAGTCTTAGTGAGTTTTGTGAGCTTATAAATCACAAGACAACAGAGTGTTGTTGTGGGTGTTCAGATCAAGGGGACAAGAAAGAAGAAAAGGGTCAAAATTACTCCTAGTGGGTGCATGTTGGTCTCAGGCAAAGCAGGAGAACCTGGGGAGCAGAGGCAGGACAGATGGATGCATTGTAGGACCCACAGTCGCTCCGGGCTGGGATCTGGGGCTCTAAAAGACTCTACAGCCCCAGCCAGAGTGTGCTTTTACGAGTGTGTTTGCTAAATGTGGTGTATGTGGCTTCTGGGTGGAGGGAGGAAGGCCCACATGGCCTTTCCCAGCCTCTCCCACTACCTGACTGCCCCACCCTAACTGCCCACCCTGGTGGAGCCTGGCCCTAGCTGAACTCCCACTGAGTGTGCTTCTGGGGGTGGGCAATGGTGGATGGATGGCAAACAAGACTTCCTCCTGCCAAGACGAAGTGGGGCTGGCCAGGTTCAGGGGTCCGGCCACCCTCCAACTTGGAATCCTTCCCATGGGCTGTGTGGCTCGGGACTTTGTGAAGCAGACAAGTGCCACCAGTTCTGTTTGGAGACAAGTGCAGGAAACCCCAGTTGGGTCTGGGAGCTGGCAGTGTTCTTCATAACCTGCCTCTCACTAACTGGGAGACCTTGAGTGTACCATTGGACCTCTCTGAGCTTGTTTCCTCATTGGAAAATATGGATGATAATACGGTTTTATAGGAAGGTTAAAATGAGATAAAGATGTCAAATGTGTTCGGTCAGCCCAGCAACTTCAGGCTTTTCTGACCAATACATTTTACATATTGACCCATTACCTGCAAATATAATCAAAACAAAAATTTTCAAACTGTAGCTCATGGCCCAATGGGTCATGACCCGCAATTTTTAAATAGGTCAGTGCGTTCAACATAATAAGTGTAGGTTTACATTTATCCTTATTATGTTGAATGCATTGATCTATTTTACTCTATTTCATTTTTTTTTTTTTTTAATTGCAGGCCATGACCCATTGGGCCTTAAACTACAGTTTGAAAAACACTACTATAAACTGTGGAATAGGATACAGAAGCTTGTATGGTTTCACAGCCTGGAGAGCTTGGTGGGAGGAGAGCAGGGTGGGAGCTGCTACCCTGGGCACCCCCGCCCCCCACCTCCAGCGCGGCCCACCACTGCGTCTCTGTGGTTGACTGGAGCTTTCCTTGGCAGCTGTCTGCCTGACTACCCCCAAACCTCCCTGTGACTGCACTTAGCCGCATGCTAAGGCCAGGCATGGCTTGCTAGACTCGAATGGGACCCAGGGACCACCTCATCCCTCACTACTTTACAGAAGAGGAAACTGTAACCTTCCCAGCCAGGGAAAGTGATTTAGTCAAGACCACCCGGCGAAAGGTGACAGAACCAGGACTGAAGCTCAGGAGTTGCTTGTTTTCACTTGGCTTGTTTTCACTTGCAGCTCAGTCTCCTGCCCGAACCCCACCTCTGGGGTCTGGGAACCACCCCTGACCCAAGTACAGTAGAAATAAAGCAGCAGGGTCAGCCTCGAGTGTGCACTAGCCACGTGGCCAAAGGCAAGCCCGTTAATGCTGCTGAGCTTCAGTCTCCTCCTCTGTAAAGTAAGTGTGCTGCTTCTGCTCTTCCCAGCCTGCTTTGCAGATTCAATAAGGTGATGTGCATCAAAGAGACTGTGAAAAAACACTTAAATGTGCTTTAAAATTGAAGGCTTCTTGAGGGTCGGGGAGAGGTTGACTGGGTGAAGTTCAGGGTGTTCTTTAAGAAGGTGAAATTGTTCTGTATGATATTTTAATGATAGATACACGACACTGCATTTTTTGAAACCCATAAAACTTTACAGCACAGAGTGAATCTTAATGTATATACATTAAAAAAAAATCATTTAAGAGGCCAGGAGATCCCAGGATGGAATGCAGACTATGACAAACCTATCTGTATTACAAATGTATGAAACAACTTCGCTCAAGTGGGGGGTGGGGGGAAGTTTCGATTTAGATAACTTTGGAAATGAGTAGTGTCTGTAAGACTAAAGGCAAAAGAAACTGCATAAGAACTGTATGCTGGTTGATGAAGCAGTTTCCCGTAGGGTATGAGATAACACTTCTGAAACCCCTATGCATGTATACTGGAATTGGACCACTAAGTAAATGGATGGTGGACAGTGGGAGCCAGATTTCTCACTGTGGGAGTAGGAGGTGGAAGGTTACAGACAAGCAAAGGGAGAAGGCTAGTATGATCCTTGTGCTCATGGATTAGAGTTGTAGACATCAGTATGAACTCAGGTTTACTCTAATATAGATTCAAATGTTTACATATAGAAATATTGATAGATTGGTGTATATTCGGTAAGTTGAATAGACACACAGGTTAGGCTACACATGTATATTTCCTTGTTCTATCAGCTGAGAGGGCCTAGAAACTGAGATACCCCAGTACCAATGGGCACATTTAGTGGCCAGATCTTGGTTTCCAATACCATTCTCCAATAAAAAGAACCAGGGCTCCTTGGAGAAATGGCTGGTTCTAGGACAGGAGGCAGGAAATACAAAAGATGAAGCTGGAGCCTCTTGCAGTGCCAGGAAGTAAAGAAGTGCAAAATAATAATAATAATAATAATAATAATAATAATAATAATAATAATAATAATAATAATAATAATAATAATAATAATAATAATAATAAAAAATGGGAGTAGGTCAAAGGGACACAGGAGCCAACTGAAAGAGCTCCAGTGACCAAAGCTGGAACAATCTGAGCAAGAAAATAAATATAATTGCGTTGGATTATTAGCCAAAGTATAAAATACATTTTCATCTTACATAAATGGATTAAATAATTAATAATTAAATAATTAGGTTATTAAATAAAACAAGTAAGTTCGGGGAGAAAAACAAAACTCCAGTGCAGAATTCCCAGTGATTTAGTTGACACTTTGCACTCAAGGAGGAGCTTAGCTCCCCACTCCTTAAATGTGGCTGCACATAGTGGCTTCCTTCCAAACAGTGCAGTGTGGAAAGAGGACAAAAGTGGAACTTGATAGTGGAGAAACCTGATGAACACCGCCTCAGCCAGGTGGCCAAGTCGGCATCGACAATGGTAAGTCATGTAGGTAGCATGTACCCTGGGTGTGATGTGACGAGACGGCACTTCGCCTCTGTGGTCTTCTCCCCCAAACCCATAACTCCAGTCTAACCATGAGAAAAAGCATCAGAGTCCGGACTGTGGAATAGTCTACAAAATCCCTGACCAGTGCTCCTCAAAACTGTCGAGATGATCAAAAACAAGGCAAGTCTGAGAACCTGTCACAGCCAAGAGGAACCTAAGGAGACATGCCAACTAAATGTAACATGGTCCCTGGAAAAGAAAAAGGATGTTGGGCAAAAAACTAAGGAAATTGGAAGAAAGTATGGACTTATGCTTTAATAATAATGCTCATAGTATCACACGGCTAACAGTAATATATCAGTATTTGTCTACTCATTGTGACAGGTGAAACAGGCTAACATAAGATGATAATAATAGGGGAAACTGGGATAGACAACATAGGAGCTCTCTGTATCATCTTTAGAATTTTTCTGTGAATCTAAAATTATAAACAAAAACTTTATTTAAAGACTTGAAAGCTTTATGCTGGTAATTAGTCACAGCTTATGGCTGAGACAGGTAGAACTGGGGGAATGCCTCTAGGAAGGTTTCAAGGAAGTACAGAGAGGATTTCGGGAACTGCTCGGGGTTGAGAAACACAACTTGGGAGGCAGGGCCAAGGAGGAAGGTCTGTACATGCCCCAGCCTGGGAGGAGGCACAGGAGGGAAAGGATGCCTTGAGACAGAGTGTTTGGAGTCCTTCTCTGACCTGGCAGGGGTTCTGGAGCGGGTAGGGAGTAATAGCTTGGCTCATTGTCCTCTTCCCGGACAACCTCGTTGTACCTCTGGGGCCAGCCCTGCTCCTCATCTGTGGGCAGTTCCCCAGAAGAGCTCAAGGTTCAGCTCTGGAATCAGAAAAGCTCTGCCACTTACCAGCTGGGCGACCTTGGGTAAGGTTAATGCCCTCTCTGAGGCTCACAGCACTCATCTAAAGTGGTGAGAAAACCTGCATGCGATTGAGGTAACTGAGATAATGCCTGTGAGGCCAAGACCTGGCACACACTGGAGACTTACTTCCCTCTGCTCAGCCCTGAGCAAAAGGTAGCAGTGAGCGGTAACTCCCTCATTCCTGAGATCCAGGACTTCTTCTGAATCCCAGGCCCCATGTAGCAGTTTAAAAACACAGTCCCAAATTCTGATACTCCTTCCATTAGACCCCTTTCCTTTGAACCTGGGTTACATCACTGCTTCAACCAACAGAATATGGCAAAAATGATGCCCTGCCAGTTTCTGGGCCTAAGCTTTAAAAAACTGTCAGTTTCCATTTCCTGTCTCTTGGGGGTCTCACTCTTGGAACCCAGCCACCATGCTGCGAGGAAGCCCGAGCAGCCCATGGAGAGTCCTGCACAAAAAAGAGCACAGTCCCAGATCTCGGTCTGGCCTGATCTCCCAGCCAGCAGCTGGTTCTCACTTGCTAACCATGTGAGTGGATCATCTTGCCCGTGGGCCCTCCTGTCCTCAGATGAGATGCCCCAGCAGAACCTAACCTTTCTTACCATGCCCTGCCCAGATTGTAGATTCATGAGCTAAACAGATGGTTGACGATGTTTTAAGCCACTAAGTTTGGGGATTGCACAGCCACAGCAACTTGAACATCCAGTAACGGGTGTGAGCTGCGATGTGGTGGTTTGGTGCTTAGACTCTGAAGCCAGATTGCTGGGTTCAAATCTGGGCTCTCCGACATACTGATTGTATGACTCTAGGCAAGTTACCTACTCTCTCTGTGCCTCAGTTACTTCATCTGTAAAATGGGGATATTATAGAATTGTTGGGAAGATTAAATAAACATCAAGTACATAGAGAAGCATGTACATGATTATTCTGCCAAGTCAAGTCAAGGTGCCAGCCCTTCCTGGATGCTGGGGTGCTAGCCAGCTGGGCTTACCTTGGAGTCATCTAAGACTATCCTTGCTTAGCCACTTTGATCCCCCAGTGGACTTCCCAGGTGCCGCCAGCCTGCCTCTCTGGACGATGAGTTATTGCTCTGCCTGTGCCTTGCTCACTCTCACTGTATTTGGCCCCCTGGTTTCTTTTTACACCTCTCTGATTCTGACCACCTGTCTTCCTTCCTTTGGGCTGGGTTATTTAGGGAATAAGAAAGAGTTGTTAGGTGGATGTAGAGTCTACTTTGTGTGTGGAGGAGGGGGTGGTGCACTGGTGAGAGGGAAGTTTAGTTCCTAAACTTCACTGGGAAACAGAAGCTTATCATTCACACCCCTTATGGGAAGACATTGACTTGTTGCTGAAATAAGACTCCAGAGAGAACAGGACACATTCTGAGTGAGTCTTGCTGTGGGGAAGCCAGAGAGTTTTCACAGTCCTTCTTAGAAACTGCCTGATGACCTGCAGCAGACTCAGAGGAAGCTAGGACCTTGTCTTAATTAGATTTAGCCAGAAAAAAAAAAAAATGAACACACTCTAAGAGACTTTTCCCTGTCTTGGTGCAGGTTCTGAGATCTCAGATGTGCTTCTGGTCCAGCCTGCACCACAGGACTCGGGTTTCACCAGCTCTGGCAGCTCCCTTTTGCTGAAGGAATGCAGCGACCTGGGGCACAGGGGCATTTCTTTGAAATTCCTTTGGAAGGGGGAACCACTTCCTGCCCCAGCCTGGGGAGCTTGGAGAGGGGAACTGGCGGGTGTCAGGAGAGCAGCCTGAGTTTTGGAGCTTTGCAGGACCTACACCCCTACTTAAAGATGGTCACGTAACCTCCAGGAGCTCTCTCCCGAGCCTTGGCCTTCAGTTCTTCCCCTTCCCCTTCGGTTGAAGTGCCTTCAGTTCCACCTTGCGCTGGGAAGAATAGCTCACTTCATAGTGCTAGGAAAGCCATGATGATGAGGACCTGCAAGAAGAAAATTTGGAAACCAGCTGCCTTCCTCCCTGCCCTCAGGGGAGACGGAGAGCTGGGAGGATTGTGAGCCTGCACCGAACTGGATGGAGAGGATCTGGGCACAGGGAAGGCAGTCGCGCCCCCGCAGGGAGGACAGGTCTGCCACGTTGGCTCTATGCAGGAGCTCCATGGCCTCCAGCAGGACTGGGGCCTGACTGCCGGGAGAAACAGGAGGCCAGCTGGGAGGGGGAGCTGTGTGAGCATTTTGCCACAGCCCCACCTGGGCCTGGGCCATCTGACTCCCAGGAGGAGTTGCCGAGAGCCCTGTTTCTAGAGAAATTTGGGGACTGTTGAGTGGGGTCAGTGTGCGAAGCAGAGAGAGCCCTGGGTCTGAGTCAGCACTCTGCCACTGACCGTGGTGACCACACTGGGCAAGTCCCTTAAACTATTGGAGTCCCACTTATAAAATAAGGACAGTATTGCATACGTGGGCACACTACCACCACCGCCGCCGCCAAGAAGAACAAGTTTCCAGGGCAAAGAATTTTTTTCACTTGGGAAATTCTTTGATATGTCAGCATGTCCTATGAATCACCAAGAGGAGACAGAATAGAAGGCATTTCCCAAACCCGATTGATCTCAGAGCCGTTTCTGGAAAGGAAAGCCTCTCTTGGAGTGAATGATCTATTCAGTAGTTCTCTGCCCTGGCTGGCTGCACAGTAGAATAACCCCAGAGCCTACAAATAAATGAGTAAGAGCGTGACCTTACCCCAGAGTTATGGAATCCCGGTGGGACCCGGCGGTTGTATTGCTTTAAGGCCCAGGTGATTCGGGCAGGCAGGATTGAGGGACTGAGGTCCATGGAACTGGACCTGATGGAGGACCCCTCCACAGACACCTCCCACAGTCCGCACAGCAGGCTGTTGTTGAGGAGAGGGCACGAGATGCGCGCTCCCTCAGACGCACATCTAGATGCCTCCAGCTCCTGGCAGGGCTCAGTGGGTGTCACCGTGTTGAATGGAGGTTCAGGCTTGTGCCTCCCGGACCCTCATGTCCCTCAGCCTCTGCTGCCTTTAGGGTACCTCCATGGACACATGTGCACCCCCGCCCTGACTTGAGCAGCCCCACCTTCCTGGCACGGCTGGGGTCCCCCTCACAGGTCTGGCGCACAGTTGGCTCGAGGCCCAGAATCTGTCTGCAGCTTCATTGAGATGCTGCCCCAGCTCTGCCCTAGTTCAGATTCCAGAGCCCTAGGCATCCACTCCAGCCTTTTCCTGCTCCCTCTCTCACCCTGGAAACAGGTCTCGGTTTCTGGGGGCCCAGGGAGGGAGGTGATTTGTCCCCTGGTGCTGACTGGTTGAGGGGGGAGGAGATCCTGCAGAGCTATGCAGCGCTGGGGAGGCCGGCTGGCCCACCCTCAGGAAGGGGCCCTTTCTGAAGTTCACTGCTTAGAGGGAGTGTCTTGTAGTGTGTCTTCCCCTACGAGAGTGCCTTTTTCTAATATGCACAGACGTGTCGGATGTGCAGATGGTGGCCTGGTCTGGGTACTGTCTTCTGGCGGCCTGAAGGGTTCAGGCCTAGAGCCCCGGCCCAGCCCCACCCCATGATGAAGACAGGAAGCACCTTCTCCTGAGACTCCAGGCCAGCCCAGCACCCCTACAAGCCTGGGAGGAGGGCACAGAGTGCGTGGCTGTGGGGAACCTGCCTAGCCCCAGGCATTTCCTGAGCCCAGAGTCTCTGTCACATCCACTTGGTTGGTGACGTGACTGTGGGAACAACCAGGTGAGGAGCGACAATCACAGTTTGTTTCCTTGCCTTTCAGACTCCATGACACTTGGGGATTTTCTCTCCCTAAACTCCGGCATGTGCACGGTCCACAGCCAGCATGAAATTCCAGGGGCGGCCCAGGTCTTTGCCTCCCAGTTAGACGCCCCTGTTCCAGAAATAAGGGCACGCGGTTTGGCCCTGGCTCCGCTGTTCCTTCATCCCCTGTTCCCTGGGCCCCCTTGTGCTCATCTGGAGACGAGGCACTTGTGCTTTCCAGACGGGGCTGCAGAGGATTGGCTGAGGTGAATCTGGGGGCGGGTGCCTGGCTGCTCGCGTGTGGGCTTCCCGCCTGGAGTGGGGAGAGTACAGTGGCTACTCACCCAGATTCTTTTACCAGCTGCTGTGAGACTTGGCCACTAAGGCTCACTGTGCCCCCCTCCTTTGAAGAACTGTCCTGGCAGGCACCTCCCAGGTACCCACCCCTCCACCCTCAGCCTGCAGCCAATGACTGACCCAGGACAACATAGGCTGGGCCAGCGCCGTGTTCTAAGTCTTCTCTGGAGCAACACGGGATCAGGCTTCAGCTAGAGGCCACATCCTTGCCTTGGTTCTCCCCTGCCCCACCCTGCTTCCCTCACTGCCCTGCTCCCAAAAGTACCCCTGCAATTCACCATTTTCACAGGGATGCCCCATTTAGTTCAGGCTCTGCTTCGAGGAACCTAATGTGGCCTCCGAGAACTCCGAGAGCTCCTGGCTCCAGACGCGTGTGGCTCTGTGACCAGGAGGAAGCTGATCAGGGCACAAACCATCCTGGCAGCAGGGGCTCAGGGCAGACAGAGGTTCGGGGGAGCTTAGGAGCCTGAGCTGGACAGAGAAGGAAGGCCAGAGTAGGGGCTGCTCAGCCTGTATCCTCCTTCCCTTGGCCTCTACCCTGAGCCTGGCCTCTGAGAGCCACATATTATTAGCCTGTCTCCTGCGGACACCCAGTCCCTGCCCTGGTGGGAGTAGGTTGGCAGAAGCCAGACCCTTGGCAGGAAAGATCCTGGGAGAGACTGAGTACTGGGTCTTCTCCCAGCATGGAGAAAGGGCTTGACTGGGATGAAATGGCTGGAATAGCTGACTTGACCCACACAGTTGGCAGCTGAATTGTGACTTTGGGGAAGCAGGCTTCCTGCCCCCTTCCTTCCCCTTTCCCGCTAGGAGGAAGGGGTCTCGTAACTTCCCTCCGTCCTGCTGATTCTGCTGCTCTGGGTGGATGGGCAGGTGGAGCAGCTTCGAACACAAAGGCAGGAGTACAAGGCGGGCATTTCGGGCACTCCCGCTGGCCAAGTTGGGGACTTCTTGGGGTTCTTCACATTGTATCAGGTAGACCTGGCTCTGATCTCAAAGAAGAGAGGAGGAAAGACCTTTAACCCTTGGGCCATTCTGACTTCCTCCCCCATGCCCCTTCACACAGCGCTGCCTGCTTGAACATCAGGACACCCTCGGGGCATTTGGGGAAGGGCAATCTGGAAGAGGTTCAGAGGGAGACCAGTGCCCAGCTGAAGGGCTGAGGAGGAGGACGTGCTGGGTGTTTTGCTCACTTGCTGACGTTCCCATGTTGGACTGGCCTGCATCAGCACTCCTGGGCCAGCGCAGCTGGTCGCTGATGTGTGGCGGCCACCACTTCCTGTGCTCTGCCTGTGGGAGGCCGCCGGCACCAGCAGACACTCTGGCCGCAGCAGGTGGAAGGAAGGTGGTGGCCCTGAGGCCCCAGTGCCCAGCTCTGAGGGCTGTGGTGATTGTGCTGCCAGTGTGTTTACCCCAAACCTTCCTTCCTTTCACTGCCAGGAACCAGGAAAGCCTGAGGCTCCATGGCACATTTAAACAGGGAGTGACTGTGGGGTTTGTGACAGTCTTACAACCACAGGCACGTGTGATCTGTTTCGGGAGAATTGATGTATCCTTTCTGAGGACAGGTTAGCAATATGGGTCTCAAACCCAAAAGATGTACATACCTTCTGACTCAGCAATCCATTTCTGGGGATTGATCCTAAGGAAATAGTTGTTAAGTTCATACAAGGTGTGTTCCTAAGGATGCTTATCAGCCTTGGTTAGAACTGATACTGGGCAATGGGAGATTGGTACATTCACACAATGGAGAACTTGACAGCCATTTACACAATGATGGAATTATCAACAAAGCTGCCATGAACATTCTGGTACATGTCTTTTGGCAGGTATAAGCACGCGTTTCTCTTGGGCAGGTACCCAAGATGGAATTTCTGGGTCAAAGGATAGCTGTGTGTGCAGCCTAAGTTGGTGCAGCTAAACAGTGATTGTTCCAACCAACCCTGCCCCCACCACTTTGTGGAGCTCCACACGGCCCGCCAACTTCACCAGCACTTAGTATTGGTCAGCGTGTTGCATTTCTGGCTTTTCTAGGAAATGTGTAAAGGTATTGCCTTGTGGTTTTAGTCTGCATTTCTAAATATATGTCTACAGAAAAATAGATAAACATACTGTTGTATAGTTATAAGTTGGAAATGTACACAGCATTTAAATAGAATGAACTACTGATTCATGTAACTACATGGATGGACCTCAAAAAACATGATGCCAAATACAGAAGGGTATATATACTGGATGAATCCATTTAGATGCAAATCTAATACAAGCAAAATCAATCTAGAATAATTGAGGTCAGTATGGTAGCCCATAGAGTAAGGGAGGTATTGACTAGGAAGGAGATGAGGGAACCTTTTGGAGTATTGAAAATGTTCCCTACCTTGATCTGGGTCATGGTTAAGTAAGTGTGTATGTAAAATCTCATCAAACTGAATAACTTTGCATTTTGCTGTATCTAACATACACTTATACTGAAAATTTTTTTTAATTTACCCAAAAAGAAAGAAAATAATGCAGCTCTCTGTTGAATAATCTGGAATTGTGTTCAAAATATAGTAAATATAAAAAACAGTTTGCAAAATTCTTTGGATCGTTAGCACTTCCCTCATAAACTCTTCCTTGGTGAAAGTGTAGCGAAACTTATTTTAAGCTAACATAAAATGTGGGGGTTATACTGAATAATAGTTTTTGAAAAGGATTCAAAGTGCATAGGAAGCATTGTATAGATGTAAAAAATAACTCAGTTGTACATTGATGAAGAAACCAAATGTTATAGATCTCAGCACCACATTTTGAAGGGCTGAAAACATATCCCATGTCCAGCAGACCATGAAAAAGCAGGAATATCTGTAAATGTGGTTGGGTCCTGAGAGAGAGGACAGGGCCCCTCAAGTACTTCACTGAGGCTGAGATGCTTGTAGGGCCAAGGATGCTGCCAGGAGGGCCTCTGGAACCCAGCCCAGAGCTTGAACCACAGTTCAGGACCCCAGGGACACTGGTCCAGGACGGGGGTCTAGAGTGGTCCTACCATCTCTGACTTGCTCACAGGGGGACTGGTCCAGGAGAGGAAGTCCGGAGGAAATCTCAGCTTTGGATGGGACAGACAAGTCCCTGGAAGTCCAAGAGAGCTGTGCACTAGTAGGGGTAAGGAACCACTGATGAGGATGGCCAGCCTTACTATGCCAGGTGCACACCTAAGTCCCTTCCATGTGTTATCTCACTGAATCATCATCATGGGCCTCAGAGTCTGGTTCTCAGACAGGGGCATGCCTGCTGAAGGCACCGATGGGGCTGCTCACCCAGGCCAGGCTTGTGAGGGTGGGGGAAGGGAACGCTGTCCTAGGAAGTGGCTTCTTAGCCCAGTGGAGGGAGGGCCTGACCTCCCTTCCATCCCCACCTGTCTTTTCCTTTCTCTAGGAAGACTTCAAGGGGTCACCTATGGCGTGTGCCGTGATTCCCAGACTAGACAGAGGGTCCCGCTTTCTAAGCTTCCATTCCTCACTGTCCCCTCATCTCACCTTGCCCCAATCCCCTTTTACAAAATTTCCAGGCTGAAAATACATTGGAGTGGCCCTTTGTACAGAGACAAGGAAGTGGAAAAATCAAAGGACTGCTCCACAGTTGCCTGGCTGGTCCTGGCTGAACCTGGAGACCCAGACCTCCTGGGTCCCAATGCAACGTTTCCCCACCATGTGCTTCATGGGCCTGCTTGTGAAGCTAACTAGGCTGAGCTCCAGGCTTTGGGCTCTGCGGTCCAGAGAAGCTAAAGACAGTTCTTAAAGTCTCGGGTTTGAGCTAGGCTGGAACCAATAGAAACCTAGGCTTTTCCCACTGGTAAAGGCAGAGTTTTTCCTGTTCTGCCTTTGGTGGCTGTATTTTCCTCCTTCATTGTCCAAAACTATCCCAGCCTCTCCCAGTGTTGGCTTTGCCCAAACTCCCGGTGGAAGTGGCCGTGTCATTGTGTGGTTTGTAATCGGGTGGGGCATCTGTGTGGGTGTGTGATGATCCAGTGTGATAGCACATCTGTCTGTGTCAGCATCTGTCTGTCTGGGTGTGATGGGACTCAAATGCTGGGGCCCACACTCCCTCCACCTTCCCCGCCCTCCCCCATCACTCTCCAAGCAGCTGTATCCCACCACCAGGGAAAAAATGTCCCTGGCAGCCGCAATGCCCGCCCCAGGCTGGACCGGCAGCACAGGTGGGGGCGCTGTGTCCAGCTGGCTCTGTGACAGGGCCGCCCGGGAGGAGCTGCCTCTCCAATGTCCCCCATTAGTGCCGCCTGCGGCAGCTGTTGCCCTCAGGGACGGGACTGCCCAAAGAGGAAGTGTCTGGAGGCCAGGCAACCGGTCCACGGGAGCCCTCCTGTGTCCAGCCTAGGGCGCAGTCCAGGGGAGTAGGACTGACCAGGAACCCTTGGAGGGCAGGACCCTGTCACCTACGCATCCCAGGGTGGCCCATCAGTCGATATGTCCTCAGCACTTACAACATGCCAGGAGCCGGGGCCAGGCCAGGGGCTTTCAGGGCGGGCGAGCAGAAGTTGCCACAGCAGGTCTGAGCTGTCTGGGAGCTGCTGTGGGAGGGAGGAGTTTGCTTCTTGGAGAGGAGAACTCTAGTTATTAGAAGCCCAAAGCTCACTGCACTGAGGAGGTAGAACCCAGACACCGTTCATTCACCCTCCTGACAACAGCAAGTGACCTGATCAGGGTTGTGGGAAAAGCCCAGAAACACAGTTTTGGTGATTTTGAGTGAGGCACATGTGTGTTTTGGGGAAGGCAGGGTGACATCTGTGATGGGTGTAAAAGGATGGGCGGGAAGCAGGGGGAGGTGGAAGGGCAGAGGCACAGCAGTGGCAAAGGCGTGGCCGTCAGAAGGGGCATTTCCAGCTTAGCTGCATTGGGGTGGGTACCAAACATGGTGGGGCAGGGAAGGCTTCGGGGAGGAGGGAAGAGCACTGTAGGGGGTTGACATCCATGAACCCCGGAAGGCCTTGCATTCCCCTGCCTTGATCCTGAAGGCCAGAGGCCCGGAGGTGGAGGGCCAGGGATGCTGCATCCAAGACAGCAAGGAAACAGGGGCTCAGTGTGTCTCGGGATGCCTAGCCTGGCCCCTCCTCCCTCAGCGCCTGCACCAGCCACACCTGTGGAGCCCCGAGCTGAGTACCTTGAATGGTGCTGTGTGACCTCACACAGGTCACTCCCTGTCTTTGAGCCTCAGTTTCCTCACCCATAAACTGAGGGGGTTGGGCTCTGTGAGATCTCAAACAGTTCCCAGTTCACCTGCCAGCCCTGACTAGCTGATAAGGTTAGGTAGAGGATTGTGACACCAAGTCCAGCCTGGGAGGGGCAGATGCTGTGATCCAGTAGTGATATCTGCCTCCTGAGGTGGGTGTGGCACACACACCTTCTACCTTCAGTTTTCCTAACACTCTACTTCTAACAATGGGCAGAAGGGTGAGGGCAAGGACCAACCTTCCATGAAGAGAGGTTCTCCCAGTCCTAGTGACGAATCTTCTGTGTGTTCCTCTAGGGCCAAATGTCTAGATGGAAGGCAGGTGTCTTCAAGCATCCACCACTTGGCCTTGTATACACAAAGGCACAGCCACAGGTTCATGAGGAAGAAGAGGGAGGGTAAACACCCGCACATCTGAGTTCTTGGTCCATTTGTCTTTCTGGCATTTTGAAAAATGCATGCATGCCCAGCTGCATTTATTTATAGCTAATAAGAAAGAAAGTTTTGTTGTTGTTGCTTTGTTCGTTTTTGTTTTTTTTTCCTGAAACAAAAAAATCCATAAAAATTGTCAAGAAAAGAAAAAGACAGGCCAAAGGGAGTTGATGAGTTACATGATTGGGTTTAAATGGAAACGAAAATCTTGAGAACTTTAATCGGAAAATAGAATATGTCTGTGATATGTGTGTGTATTTGTGTGA
Organism: Camelus ferus; assembly: GCF_009834535.1. Lineage (NCBI taxonomy): Eukaryota > Metazoa > Chordata > Mammalia > Artiodactyla > Camelidae > Camelus > Camelus ferus. The sequence continues at coordinate 30,588,719 of NC_045710.1, read as the reverse complement.
ATGTACCTCGATGTGTGTGTTTGTGAATGTGGTGTACGTGTATAACACATGTTGATGCACAAGGCGGGTTTGTGTAGTGTAAGTGTGGCATGAACGTGTGTGAAATGTGGTAATCACGTCTCGAGAGCACAGAAGTAGTTTGTGTTCTAGGTCAGTGGTGTGTGGAGTATGTGCAGCATGCCTGTTGTATATAGTGGACATCACAATAGCCAGGTGTGGTGCGTACGTGTGCAGGATGTGTGTGCATCACGTACGGGTGCAGGATCCTTGACATGTGCATTCTGGGTAGGCACGTGATGTCCTTGCTCCGGGATGCACTGGCCTTGAGCAGGCCCTGGTGATGATGTCAAGTGTCATCAGAGCTTGAGAAGGAAAAGCCCCGAGTCTTTTTAAGGGCTTGCTCTTCCAAGAAGCAATCAGGAATTTCTGGGGTCTGCTTTCCACACCCTGTTAAGTCCAGACAAGCAGAAAAAGACTGGGTCCAGTGGAAACCTAGCTGCCAGCTCGTGTAGGCAGATTAAGAAGCTTGCAGCTGGCCGCTTCCAAGAAAAATTGCTCACCAAACTTTTCAGACCTTTTCTCCACTTGGGCAAAGTGGAAAAGGTTCCCAGTGGCTTTTTACTTGGAAGTTGGGCAATTTCCATGGTGAATTTGGGGCATACCTTAAAAAAAAAAAGTAACTCCGTGGTAGGGAGGAAGATTGCCAGACAGAGCTTCCAGCACAAAGGTTCACAGTAAGAGCTGTTCCCTCAGCACATGGGAGGCCACAAAATGTGGCAAATCAATCTCTCTTAGCTGCCTTCAGGCAAGATGTCCAGATGATTTCAGTCTCCCCAGACACGGGGGGGAAGAGGGCGTGAAGGCCACTCTGCTGTGTGCCCCTGCAGAGCGCAGGGCACCTTTTTGAGCTTCTGATTTGTCAAGAGGGTTGTCAGTCAGAACCCTTTCTGCTGCGCAGGACTGTGGTGTGAGCCCAGAAGCCACGGTCCTGAATATTTTTTGCCGAGTTGAAGGGACAGTCCCGAGGGGCAGGGTTGTTCCTGGCACAGGGCCTGCTACCTAGTAGGTGTCCAGTAAATAGCCACTGAATGAATGAATGGCCCAGGAGGGACCGTCCAAGAGCAACAGCCTGGTTTCCACCCACCGCCAAGCAGAGCTTCCAGGGCAAGGCTGGGGCGGACGTGTCTGCCTGTCCAGCTGTCGGGTCTCCCCCTCCCCTTTTCCGGTCCTTCTCTCCATAAGCTCGGCTGGTTCCCACGCCCTCGCTCAGGGACTTCTGCTGTCATTGTTCCGCTGTTATCAGGACCCAGGCCTCTGCCAGCCTAGACCCTTCATTGGACCAGGAAAAGGAAACGGAGAAAGCAGAAGAGGAGCTTCAAAGACTGATGAAAAAAAGAGTCAAATTTCAAATGCAGCTGCTTTGTACAGCCTCAGGTGAGGAAACCAAGGGTTTGGAGAGGGACAGGGACATTCTACCTTAGGTGGAAAGGGAGAAGAACAACAATGACCATCGTGATTATGGTAACAGTAGTATCTACCTTGTAAGTGGGATATATGGTGGGATAATATTGTTTTATATATTAACTAGACTTTCCCCCCAATATTTTCTTGTACTCCTTAGCTCCACCCACTTCCTGGAGCTAGCTGGCTCTGAGGCACATAAAGAGGATGTGAGTGTTCCATGGCCCCCGGACTAGTGAAGGGGACCTCAGGAGGCCGCTGAGGGCTGGACGCAGCAGACCCAGGATGCTAGGTGGGAAGCCTGACCTCGTCCACTCCAGCAGTGGCTCAGAGAATAGGCTAGAATTCTTGGATTTTGAGTTTCAAAAGCCAGACTGTAGAACTTCTGAAAGAAAAAGAATGGAGGTGCATGGGCATAGCTCAGTGGTAGAGTGCATGCTTAGCATGCGTGAGGTCCTGGGTTCAATCCCCAGTACCTCCATTAAAGTAAATAAATAAATAAACCTACTTACCTCCCTCCCCAAAGACAAAAATAAAATAAAGAAAAGAAAAAGAATAATCATTGAAATTTCAAACTCAGTGGGGAAACAGAGCTAAAAAAGGGTATCTGAGAATTCCCCCCAAATGCAGCACAAGTTGGTAAATAAGTGGTAAATGAGGAAGAGTGAGAGGTGAGGAGAACAGAATGAGATGGTCCAATCTATGCCATGCAGAATTCCAGGAAGAGAGATCGGAAAGAATGAGAGTCACTACTCAGAGAGACAATGGCTAAGAAATCTCTAGAACTGAAGACAGATGTGAGCTTTCACATAGCAGAATCGTGCTAGGTTCTGGGCCATCTGGGCAATTCCAGATCTCAAAGACAAGGCTTTTGGGTCCCCTTGTTCCTAAAATCCCTTTCTTCTGAGCCCCTCAGCGCCTAACCACAGTACCTTGGTTTCTGCAGTGGATCTTAGACTTTCATTTGCCATTCTTTGGTGAGCAAATTTTACCTCCTCCTTGAAACTCGGAGCCTCCAGAGGGTATGAGCCCTTCTCCTGACCCTGGTACTGGAGAAGGATGGCAAGATACCCGGTCAGGTATCTGGTTAGAGTCCTGGGGAGGTAGCTCAACTCCTCCTGTCCCACTTTCTTCATCTGTAAAATGGAGTTAGAAATACTTGTTCAGGGCACTCTGAGATTTACACACTAGTTGATTTCCTCAGACACTGCGTCCCTGTCCTGTTTAACCCAATGCCTTATAAATTTCACTATTTATAATTCTAAATCCCCCGCCCCCAACCAGTTCTGCCTATTTCTTTTTCTTCAGATTTTCATGAAAAACCATAAAACAATAGCTTTCAAACTTGGTTTTAGCAGCAGAGCCCTTTTGTCAAATAAAAATGTATTGTTGGAAAGCCAATTCAGGCAGAATACAGGACCTGCGGGTTGAATTGGGTTGGGACGGAGACCCAGAGCCCAGTTGGCTCATTTCCTCTTTTTGCCTTAGATCACCCCTGGGACACCGTGGCTGGAACAAAGTTAGAAAATCATGCATCAAAAGCTTTAATGCAGCTTTCCCCAGAATGTGTTTCTGGGAACTCTGCTTCATGGTGTTGCATGCAAAAAGGGTTCCATGGTCAAATAAGCTGGAGAAACACTGGTTTAAACAAAGTTAATTGGGTCTCTTCAGATTTCTTTGAGACTTTAATATTTGCATTGTGCCCTGGGAGTCTTTAAGTGGGTAACTGATGTGCTGAGTTCTGCAAACCTGCCTTTTTTAAAAAGGACTACTCCTGTAGGCTGGTGCTAGTGCAGAACACACTAGGGGGAATTCTGGGAGAGTAACAACAGCAATAATAATAATTCCTCCTGTGTCTCCTCATCAAGATCTAGTATAGAGCTAGACACTGAAAAGGAGAGGGGGCAAATAACTACTCTGGATCAAATATAAGCTTTGATCTCCCCTAGTCGCAGAATTTTGAAAGCCCAGTGATAACCAGGCCTTCTTTCTTCCTGCCTCTGTCGTGCAGCCGCGAACACGGCCTGGCTGGCATGGACGTGGCGAGCTGCGGTTCTACTGATCAGTTTTTCTGATACCTCTGGCTGGGGCCCAGTGTCTGTCCCAGAGCTGAGCCGACCCTTTGGCCCAGGCAAGAGGCCCCAGTGCTTCAGCCTGGCCCATGAGAGCTCTGGGAACTCTGGTTCCCACTTGCCCACCCCTTTCCCGGCAGCCCAAGAGGCTACCCAGGCTTCTCTTTCCTTTTCTTACTGGAGGGAAGAATTTCTGGAAATGCAACTGAGCCAGTAACAATGAGGCAGGATGCCCCCCTCCTGCCCTGACCAGGCCAGCCCTGCCAGTAGACCCAGTGCCTCTCAGGGGTTGGGGCCCACAGAGGTTAACCTCTCCAGCCCGTCCATACCTTGTACCTCTGTAGAGGCAGGAGTCGGCCAGCCCAACCCAGCCCCTCCCTGACTGCCCTTTCCCCCGCAACCCCCTCCGCTCCCTGGCTGCCCTTCACCCCCTCAAGCTTCAGGAACAGGACAGGCCCCTGAGGCAAGGGCCCTGGAGCCTCTCTCAAGGCCAAATCCCATGGTGGGTCTGTGTGGTCTCCTCCTGCCCACAGTTTTTCCCTCTTTCTTTCTGATCTTGAACAGTGAGGGGAGGGGCTGCCCCAAGCCCAGGTGTTTTGATGCGACAGTGAACAAAGCTGGGGGTCCAGAGTGGGGCGGGTTGGCCCAACAGGCAGTGCAAGAATGGCCATATAATGTTTTAGGGCTTTGGCAGATGTGCCTGTGGAAGTACTTAGTCTAGCCTGGATGAGGAACACCTTCCCGGGTAGGGGATGGGGTGGGGCACACTTTACTAAGAAGTTTCCCCAGCTTTAGGGCTGAGGATACACGATGAACTGAGACCCAATCCTTGCTTTCAAGGAATTTCCTCTTTGTGTCACTCTGCCTCTCCTTGTCTTTCCCTCTTTTTTTTTTTTTGATTCCTCTGGCTGGCTCCGTCCCACCTTTTTCTGTCTCGGATCCCACATCTTCCTGACTCCCCGCCACGCCCTACAGGCTTGCTATTCCCAAGAAAAGTGACTAAATGTTAGAAACTCAGCAGACCCCCTTCCCACAGCTCCTTGGCTTTGTGTCCCATCCCTGGGGTCTGGGGGCCTCAGGACAGCTTCCCATCAAAGTACCCTGGTGTGTCTGCCAGCTTACTTTGTTTCTCTCCTCAGTGACTCTGTTACTATGGTTACATCCACATCACCCTGCCATCCTTCCTGGGGGGAAGTTGGGCAGGAATTTTTGTACTTTAAAAAGTTGTTATTGTCTGAGGGGAAGCAGCCAAAAAAAAAAAAAAAAAAAAGAGGTGTTTTATCTGCAGACTGGACTTGGCTTTCCGTCACAGACTAATAGAGTTTCCAAGGAAGGGATTCAAGGGGAACTCGAGTCCAGAGGAAGGAGCAAGGGCCTGGGATGTCTGTCTCTCCCTTAGACTGGGTGCTCCCTGATGCCATGGCCATGACCTTCAGTCTGGGTTCCTTGAGGGCAGGGAGCCCTGCCTCTGCCATCTGACTGGAGTGTGATGATGCAGAGGCCCTGCCCGAGCCCCCAGCCCTGAGCAGGCCTGGGGAGCCCAAGGAGGTCCCTGGATGTTGCAGAGACCAGTGTTCCCTGGGGCTTGCTGGTCAAGAGTCACCTCTTTCCAGACTCATCTCCTCAACCATCGCTGGGCTACCCCCATCCCCATTCCTATGCTCCTGAGCCCCAGAGATCCACCACAAAGTCCTCAGCCTGGCCCTGGCCCTGGCTTCATCTGCCCAGGCTGCCCTGCCAGGCTACCCTTTCTGCCTGATTGTTCTCCAGCTCCCTCCTCAACCCACATAGGTCCTGGGCTGTCTCCCACCTCTGTACCTTTGCTCAGGCCATTCATTCCCTGGGCCTGGAGCATCCTTCCCAGCTCTCCACTTATCAACTTCACCGTCCTTCCTGACCCAGGACTAGTCCCAACTCCTAGCAGCCTGCCTTGATTGCCCCACCCCACTCTGGCTTCTCCTCCCTCCTCTGTGGTCCTGCCACGGCCAGGTGCCTGTCACTTGATGAAGACCGACATCTCCACTGCTCAGCTCAGCCCCACAAAGACACATGGGCTGGGAGGCAGGATGATGGATGAGGCCGCAGTGGCTCCCTTCCCTGCTGCGGCTGTGGTTAGGAGATCTCCCTCGAAGAAGCCTGATATTTTCCAGGAATTTCCTGAGGGGAGGGGACCAAGCATTCTGGAATGAGAGCCAGCTGTGGGGTTGAGGCCTGGGGATGGGGAGGAGGGGGTCTGGGCTTCCTGGCTGAGTCAGCGACCATCCCCAGGTAATTTATGGGCTGAGTCAGGGCTGAGGGGAAGCAGGGGTGGGGGTGGGGATGGGAAGGGTGGAGGGGTGCCTTCTAGGAAGCCTGTCAAGGAGAGGGCAGCCTGACTGGCTGGAAGTGAGACTGGCCAAGCCCGGCACAGACCCCTCTCCCTCCAGCTCTGCCTGGAGCCTGCAAAGGCAGCAGCCAAGAGAGGGAGGGAGCTGTAGGGATGGACACAAAGCAGCAGAATAGGGAGGCCCCTGGCAGGACCCGGGGGCTCATGAAGACAGAGGGGGCTCAGCTGACAGGGAGTGGATGTGAGCAGCCCTCAGGGAGAAGCTGGAGGTGAGGAGAGCTGTACCCCAGCCTGAGAGCCGCCAGTTCTTCCCTCTTTCCCTGCCTGACCCCTTTCTCAGCAGCCTGGCCTGTGCTGGAAAGTGGCTCTGGCTTCTGATCCCCCTTCTGCCGTGGACCTGCTGGGCCACATGGGCTTGGGGCCTTCTCCTCTCTGCGCCTCAAGTCCTCACTTGGACAAGGTGGCCTGGCTCCTCTGAGCCCTGAAGTGGGGCTACTCAGCTAGAGCCAGGGAGTCCAGCTGGTGGTGCTGGCTTGGAAAACCAGATTAAGCAAAAAGAAAATACATATATGTGCATGTGTGAGTGAACCATGCTGTACACCAGAAACTGACGTAATATTGTAAATGGACTATACTTCAATTTTTTTTAAATGAATAAGAAAAAAATTTTTAATTAAAAAACAATAAAAGCAACCCTGGGGGAGCTCCCCTCTGAGGCCCACTGCAGGGCTCGGCCTTGATGCGACGTGAGGCTGGGGTCAGAGGACTGGCGGGGAGAGGCTGAGCCTGGTTACTGTCACCTCCAGGTTGGAGGAGCTGCGGGGGATGCGGGGCAAGATGTGTCATCACACACAGGCACACAGCCACACTACAGAGTCCCAGGAAAAACCTGTTTCTACCCACATCACCCAGCACGGGGCCTGGGGTCTCACAGAAAGGTGAGTCCTGATTTAAGCTCCTAGGAGGAGCTCTCTCTTCTGGACCCCAAGAGGAAGGGGCTCAGCTTTGTCATTCATGCACAGCTGTTGCATCATCATATCTGTTGCAGAATCATCTCACAGCACATTCCAAGCAGGGCCTTGCAATGTTGGGGCTCCACTGGCCTTGGTCTCAGCAACATGGAGGCACCCCCAGATTGCTGAGTTTCTCGCTCTGGCTCACGGCTCAAAGTCCCCAAGCTGGAGAGGAGTCTCTGTGAGGATGGTAGATTTCGCAAATCCTGGCTTGGACAAGAGAGCTGAAGAAGAATGTGGGGGATACGTGATACTTTGCACAGGTATACAAAAGGTCTCTCATTTTGTGTATGACTACAAAACTGCTTTTCTTGGTAAGAAAGACCAGCCAAGATGAAATCTGGACAGGAGGGTCCTTAACACACAGAAGGGTGAGTGCCATGGCCTCCATCACCACCTAGCTTTGTCCCCTGGCTGTTCCATGGAGCAGTGACACCAGGTAGAAGGCTGTTGAAATTATTTGGGCAAGAGATGTCAGACCAGAACTGGTGAGAGGTGGTTGGGCACTGGAATAAGTTGGAATCCAGCTGACAGGCTCCTCTGATGGATAGGGCATGGAGTCTAAGAGAAAAGACTCAAGGAGAATGCCAAGGTTTTGGCTTGAGCAACTGAGGGCATGGAGTTGCTATCGGCTGAGCTAGAGAATGGGTTTTGTTGAACAAACATTTAATACATTGTTTTTATTGTCAAGAATCTGGAACAAAGTAGGGCATCTGAGGGGTCCGCACGTCCTACAGGGACCTCTGGCTCATCACACCGCCTTCCTCAGTCCTAGGGGTCCCACGAGGCCCTGGTGGAGAAAGAAGGGGGCCCAGCTTCCTGCCTGGGGGCAGGGGAGGGGCAGCAGCCTGAAGGGGCTTGGCCAACCTGAGTCCTCTGGGCTGACAGGGAGGACCCGGGGCTTAGGCAGGGTGTGGCGTTAGAACAGGAGGGGCCGTGTGTGGGCCTCTGTCTGCAGAGACCCACCTCTGGCCCACAGAGTCCCCGTCTCACACCCGGTGTGCTGTTTCTAGAGCCTTCTGGGGGAAGTGTCCGCAGCACCAGAGGACGGCTGCTTTGATTCTCCCGGCCACAGCCTCCTGCAGGCCTGGCTGACAGAGGCTTGCCTGTGCGTCCCGGGCAAGCGAGCGCCTGGGGACTCATGGCCAGAGAGGCTATGAGGGTGGCTTTGTGCAGCTGCTCAGGTCGCCCCTGGCCAAATCCCCCTGCCAGGAGAGGCCTGGTTGGCTGCCAAAGCTCCTGAACTTAGGTTACCTGAGGAAGCAGCCTTGCAGCCCGCTGGTTTCTCATTTCTCCCCTGACCTTGGGCCTGCTTGACCGAGGGACCAAATGCCCTGCCTCCCCACCTCAGTGGAGATGAAGGACACAGAGACAGCTTGGTGGGTAGAGCCAGGAGGACCACCCTTTGTGAAGGTGCATCTTCCAGGGAGCCTCACCAGACCTGTAGAGTCTGGGTCTCCAGTGGGAGGCCCCGGACCCTGCTCATTTACAGAGCCCCTCTGGTGATCTGATGGGGTTTGGGAGCCCCGTGCGCCTCACACAAAGTGGGGAGACACCAAATTTGAAGAAAGTCAAAGATGTGATACACCGGTCAGATGGTAGGTGGGGTTAGGACGGGTGTCCTGGCTGTCTGAGCACAAGAGAACCCTGGATCTTTGAGGGCCCTCAGGGGGCACTGAGCCTGAAACAAGGATAGAGCCCCAGAGAGGGGATCACTGTACGCACTCAGACAAACTAGAGGCCTGAGCAGGGCTCCAGAAGCCAGAGAGAAGCCTTGTGGAGGTGTCTGGGCCCCAGAGTGGGAGCGGGGGAGACTGCTTCTCATGGCAGGAGAGTTGTGGGCACATTGCTCGGAACCCAGTTCCTTCTCTGAAGAGCGGAATCCTGGCAGCCAGCTCAACTATATGAGGGACCCTTGGCGTTTCCTGCGCCCCAGGTTGGGAGGCAGGATTTGGGAGGCTGGAACTGGGGCTGGGGTGGGCCTGGGGCCCGAGGTGGGGAGAAAGTGGTCCCCCCTCTGGCCCTCACGGGGTGAGCCCTGGAGCTGCTTGCTCTGCACCTCATGATCTGCTCCTCCTCCCTGTAAACTCTTAACCTCAGTCTGGAGAAAGGTGATCTCCAAGGGCTGGGGCTAGCCCGCCAAGAAGTACATTAAATACATAAATGTTCTCTGCCCAGATTTTATCTCCTCAGGATTCCAGAGCATAAGACAAATGGTCTCATGTCCGGCTGGGAGGTGTAATTCATTCTCTCAGGTGAGCCCACAGCCTGGGGACGAGGTTGGGAGAAGAGAGGAGGATGGTTTGGAGCACGTGGAACATGCAGACTTGGGCCAGGTGGGTGGCGTGCAAGGCTCAGCGCCAAGACCTTCAGAAACACCTGGTCTTCCCCGGGGTCTGCTCAGGGATGGAAACAAAACCTAGCATCCTTTAATACAGAGAGTTGATTCCTGAGACTTATTCTAGGGGCATACCTGCAACACGTGTAAAGACTTAGCCATGGGGTTGTTCTTCACTGTGTATTTACAAGCCTGAAAAACTGGAAGCAACCTAAATGTCCAACAAGAGGGGACTGGTTAAGTAAATTATGACCCATCCAGAAAATAAAACGCAATGCCCCCTTTAAAAGATGATGCTGTTGAAGAACAGTTAATAACCTAGAAATAAGTTTATAGCAGAGTGAACAGAAAAATTAAAAGCTGATAAATATAGAAAAAAATCTGATTTTGAAAATATGTCAATTCACTAAAAATGTTTGAAGGATGTGCACCAAAACATTGACTGGTTGTGAGATAATTTTAGATTCCCTCTTTTCCCCTTGCTTTTATTTGGATTTTCTTATCTGAATTTTTAACTTTTTCTTGAGTCATCATACACCTACTTATATACCAAGGGCAAAATGATTTTAAAAAATTATTGTTGTTGCTATTATTTTACATACCAGAACCTCCAAGATTTTGTTCAGGAAGGAGAATTTCTGGGCAGGAGGGACAGCTGGCCCATATAGCCCTAACTCTGTCTCCCTCTGCTCACTCTCCCCTTTAGGTCACTTTTCTTCGTCCCCACTGCCTCCCCATGGCTAGCCCACCAGGATGTCACCGTCCCATCAATTCTCTGGACCAAGCAGAGCTAGAAACCCAGTCTTTGGCTTCTTTTAGCAGAGCACAGCTAGGAAACCTGGGACGGTTATGCTAGATGGTGCTAATAAACCCTCTGGGGAGACAATAGGAACAGAAACACAATACCTAGAAGGACTATAAACCCACCTCGACTCCCTCCAGAGGCCAAAAGGCTAGCAGGGTCCCCATCAGAGAAGGGAGGTTACCATTTGTGAGCCCCCACTGGGCCACAGGCACCAGATAGGACACTTGACCCCTGTTGTCATACACCTTTGGGGACCCTGCTGTGGCAGCCTACTCTGAGCCAGAAGACAAGAGAAAAGCAGAGGGACTGGGGCCAGTTTCTACCACCTGGTCAGGTGTTGATATCAAGGCTGCAGGGAGGCAGAGTGTTCTAGAACTCCAGCCATCCCACTGTGCTGGGTGCTGAGTGTCTAAGGCTGATCTCTGCTCCTAAGGGTCTCACAATCCCTTGGGGCCAACCGATGGGCACAGCTAACAAGCATATGGCAAGGAAATCTTGTCATTTCCAACAACGTGGGCGAACATGGAGGACATCACGCTGAGTGAAATAAGCCAAACCCCGAAGGACAAGTTCTGCGTGATCTCACTTGTATGTGGAAGTTTAAAAAGTCCACCTCACAGAAGCAGAGGATGGACTGGTGGTTACCAGGAGCTGGAAGGTGGAAGGAAATGGGGACGTGTTGGTCAAAGTGTTCCAAGTTTCAGATACGCAGTATGGATAAGTTCTGGACACCTACTGTCTAGCGCAGTCACTGTAGTTAATATTACATTATATACTTGAAACTTGCTAAAGGAATAGCTTTTAATTGTTTCCACAAAGAAAAGAAGGTAATATGTGGCATGACAGTTGTGTCAATTAGCTTGGTTGTGGTAATCATTTCACAACACATACATATATCAAAATATCATGTTGTATGTCTTAAATAAATGCAGTTTTTATTTGTCAATTATACTTCAGTAAACCTGGACCAAAAAAAGGAAAGAAGGAAGGAAAGACAATGTATCCCTACCACACAGATTTGTTAAGTAAACTAAATAAGATAACGCCGATAAAAGCTGGTCACACGATAGCCTATGAAAAATAAGTGCTGCCTGGGAAATATATGTACTTTCTGTTTCATTTTGCTGCGAACCTAAAACTGCTCTAAAAAGTAAAGTTTAAAAATTAACAAAAATTTTTTTGTTAAAGAAAAGCATATGGCCTGACAGACAAGGAAGACTTCCTGGAGGAAGTGACATTTGAGCTGGACCTTGAGGGATGAACAGGTGAGCCAGATTTCTAACGGTGGGGAAGGTGGAAAATGCACTTCAGATGGAGATACTGATTTTCTGTGGAGGGAGCAGGAGGCCCACTCATCAGTTGGATATGAGGGAGTGGAGCACATGGCCTTGATTTGGGGTCACCCCTGGGACAATGACACTCCTAGAAAGTAGAGAATGAGAGGAGATGGGGTTCAGAAAAGAACCCTGGGGCACACGACCACATTGGAGGTGGGGTAGGAGAGTGTTAGGAGGGGACAGAGGAAGAGGATCTGAGAGGCGGGAGGACCACCAGGGGAGTGAGCCGACACAAGATTTAAGAAAGAGCAGTGTGGGAAATATCCAACATTGCCAAGAGGGCTGGGTGGTGGGGTGCATGGGGCAGAGGTCAGGAGGTGTATGACTTTCTTACTGCTGTGTAACAAATCACCACAAACAGAGTAACTTAAACAATACAACTTTATTCTCTCAGTTCTAGAGATCCAAAGTCCAAAATCAGTCTCACTGGGCTGACGTCAAGCTGTTAGCAAGGCTAGTTCCTCCGGAGGCTCCAGGGGAGAATCTATCTCCTTGCCTTCTTCAGCCTCTAGTAGCGGCCTTTGTTCTTTGGCTTGTGGCCCCTTCCTCCATCTTCAAAGAGCATCACTCTGATCTCTGCTTCTGTCATCCCATCACCTTCTACTCTTTGATCTCCTGTCTCCCTCTTAAAGAACCCCTGTGATTCCATTAGACCAACTCAAATAACTCAAGATAATCTCCCCATCTCAAGATCCTTCATTTACTCACACATGCCAAGTCCTATATATGGTGGCATGGACAGATTCTAGGGCTTGGGATGTGAACATTTTGCATATTCAGCCTTCCACTATTCAGGTGGCAGGAAGAGATGGGAACAGAGAAGGTGAGTGGAGACCATTCAGCAGGAAGCGAGTGAGAAAGAAAGGAACGGAACAGTCATCCAGGGAAGACCACGACTGGTTGGAGAGAAATGGTTTTTAGGATCTTTTTTCCCAGATCCCATTGCATCTCCTTTTCTCCCTCCTGCCCCCAGCTAATTATAAAATTGGAAACATAACTGTCGATTCCATAAGGTACGGCTTCCCCTCACTCATGCTATCTATCCACCCAGGGGTCTTCCAAGCCACGTAAGTTGAAAATCTGCATTTTTAAAAGATTGATTCTCATTTTATTTCCAGATTTTCCTTAACTAAAAAATCAAAGCTGATTATATTATTAACTTTTCAAGTTCAAATATTGATGTCCAGTTTAGAAAGGTGATGATTTAATTCACGTTCCTCAACATCCACTCAGTCCCTTCTGAAAAACGTCTTGCTGTGCAACTGATTTTAATTCTTCAACTGATTTTACATGTAGCTTAATTTATTCCCCAGCTTTATTGTGGTATCATTGACAAGGGATCTACATTTTTAAGCCACAAGGAAAAGTAACCCAGAGCTACCAAGAATAATACTTTATTGACTTGGAACGAGTTTTGGAATCTGTATTTTTAACCAACGAGGTGATTTTGATGATCAGACAGTTTGAGGTGGTTTTCCTCCCTCCCCCTTTTCCTCTTTCTCTTCCCTTCAGTAAACTGTTTTTCAACTTTGTTTTTCAGTGAAAACCATTTCCTCCTCACCGTGGACTCCATCCAGAGGCTGCGCCCATCTCTCCCACGTCAACAGTGCTGTGTCCTTGGCGAAGGACAGTGCGCTCATTCTGGGCCTTTCCCTTCTTCCTCGGCCAAACCCCTGCTCCTGCACCTCCGGGCAGCTAATAAAAAGGCTGAGTTCCCCGCTGCAGGGAAAGCCCCCGCCCGCTGTCATTCTCAGGGATGAGTGAATCTGCAGCTTTTCTTGCCTCCCTTACTTGTAGCCAGCTTTGTCCCAGGCCTCAGGTGGCAGAATCCAGCCACGACCAACTTCCAGAGCCCAAAAGTCCTGAGTGAACCTGCAGACATGCAAGGGCTGAGTGCTTCCTGAGTGAAGAAAAGTCTTCCCATGAGAAGGCATGAGTTGATTTGGGACAAAAAGCACTTGTTGGCCCAGGAGGGCGGGATTCGGGGGGAGCCCCGTGCTGAACGGAGGTGGGTGGATGTATTTCCTTGGCTCGCAGAGCCTCTTATTGGGTGGGACCAGCCACTCCAGCCAGTAGCCACCTGGCCCAGCTCTGGGAGATGTGGAGAATGAATTTCACAGTGATTTCCACAGGGCCATGGCACTGAAACAGCTGCAGGAGGGGACACAGCTGGCCCCCACCCCTTCCTACAGAGCTGCTCTGGAGGAATGCCACCCTCCCCATGGGAAGCGAGAGGGTCCTGTTTGCTGTGGTTCCAGGGGCCATGTGAAGGTACCTCTAAGTGAGACCCCCATTTCTGAGGGCACTGGTTGGCCTTTATTAAAATAAAACCCCACCATAACTTATTCCAGAGGCTCCCAAACCTGGCTAAACACCAGAATCACCCAGGATATTTATTAAAAACATAAGATTAATACAAATGATGGGTTGGGGCATCCATCCCAGACCTAATGAATCAGAATCTCTTTGAGGAGGGCTAAGGCTGGAATTAGTGTGGATCAGTTTAATCAGGCTGCTTTCCCGATTCCAGAGGTCTGAGCTCATAGAATGAGAGCATGAAGAGGGAATGGCGGGTACTCCAGTGAGAGAGAACAGAGTCACCGGACAGGGGCATATCCGTGTGCCAGAGAACTGCAGACTTCCCATCATCTTATTTCATGAAAACAAAGGTATATCTGATTATTATCCTCATTTTGCTGATGAGGACATAGGAGCTCAAAGAGGTCACATAGGTAGGAAGAAGCAGAGCAAGAACTCAGATTCAGGTCTTTCTCTTAGCATCTCTGCCATGGAAGGGGTAATGTGAAGCCTGGGTACCACCTTTGGAGTTAGAGCAGTACATGGCCAAATTGTAGCACCAACACAGTGTGCCTTGTAGTGGGGGTGGTTATGCTCAATGCCTAGCATGCACTGGGCTCAATCTCCAGTTCCTCCATTAAAAAAAACCTACAGTGTGCCTTCCGGACCCCTGTCTCTGGTGGGCTCAAGTCCCCCGTACACACTCCCCTCATGTCAGTTCTCCAAGCACTTGTGGACACCGAGGTGGTCATGGCACCCAGACAGAATGGGTCATGGAAAGAGCAGAGGGCTGAAATCAGAAGGGGGGTTTCTGGTCCCAGCGCCACCACCCAGAAAAGAGGATGGACTGGGTGATCTGTAGGGGCCCTTCAGCTCTTAAAAAGCAGGCTCAGTGGAGCCCAGTGCCATCTCACCAGAACTGCCCCTCTCCCACTCTAGGCCCCTCTAAGGCCGTAGCTTTCTCTTGACTGCAGGATAGTCAGTTCCTCACTTGGACGTGATAAGCCTCTCTGTGGGGTGATGGGAGCATCAAGGAGGGGATCTAACCTCCCCAGACTTCAGGGAAGACTTCCTGGAGGAGGTGGCACCTGAGTCAGAGCTATCCAGGAGAGGAGAATGGAAAAATATCAAGCAGCAGGAAGACCATGAGCTGAAGCATGGCTGCCTCTCCTGACACAGTATGTGCAGGTGGACTTGGTGTTTTAGTGTGTCTGAGGGTGTAAAATGCAGCATCACCAGCCCCAGGAGGCTCTCCTGACACCTTGGGCAGCCTCATTTGTCTCCCACATTGGGAACTCTGGGGACCAGTGCCCGGCACACTGCTGGGGAGGGGATATTTACATGGTTGTCTCCCCAGTGGCTTCTCACAGGCTGAGGGACTGACCCTTCCAGCTCTGTATCCTGTGCCTGACATGGAACCAGGCACTGTGCCAGACAGGAAGGGAGGGAGAGAAAGGAAGAAAGAAAGGGAAGGAGGAAGGACGGTCTGGCCCAAAGAGGCACTTCACTCGGGAGGCCTCCGAGGACACGAACCTGTCCGACTGGGTCCCACTGGACTGCCCAGGCTGGGTCAGTGTCATCCCTCTCTGATTCTCCCTGGTGAGGGAGTTTTAGGGTCACGCTGTGACTGAGTGGCCTGAGCTCTGGGAGGATGAGCCAGTGAGGACCACTGCTGGGAATGAGTACCCACATCCCTGCTGCTCTCATTCAAACATCTTGGATACCAACCCAACACCCCTGAATCAGATCCAGGATTCTCACCCCCATGGCACACAGATGGGCAGTTGAGAAACCCACCTTGGAAAAAGGCAAAATTCAGATCCTAAACTAAGTTGGGGCTGGAATGAATTCTTCACCAGTTGAGAATGCCCCTCAGGTATAGACTGAGGGGTGAAGGCCCCAGATTGGGGTGTCAGATTCCTGGTGCTGGATGCAGAGGAGGCAGGGATCCCCTCCAACAAACAGAAGAGACCATATGAGTCCCAGAGACTCAGCGATGTGTAGAGAAGAGAGGGGCGAGGCCTATTTCATCGGAGGGCCAGTGAGGACAGACACACTTAGCTTTTTAGCATCAGAGCTGCAAGAGGCCTGTGGAGACTGACCCTCTGGAGCTACAGGTGAGGAACAGAAAGGGACACTTGCTGTGGAAGACTGCATTAGTGGCCTCCACTATGTTCCGGTAACCCCCAGAACCTGTGAATGTTCTTACATGGCAAAAGGAACATTGCAGATTGATTAAATCCCTCTTAGGCTGGGGATTATCCAGGTGGGTCCAATGTAATCATGAGCATCCTTACAAGAGGATGCAGAGGGTCAGAATTAGAGAAGAAGGTGATGCAATGACAGAGCTGAGATGAGAGTGATGCTCTTCGAAGGTGGAGGGAGGGGCCACAAGCCAAGGAATACAGGCAGCCACTGGAAGCTGAAAAAGGCAAGGAAACACATTCTCCCCTGGATCTTCCAGGAGGAACCAGCCCTGCTGACACTTTGACTTTAGCCCAGTGAGGCTGATTTTGGACTTCTGACTTCCAGAATTGTAAGAGAAGAAATCTGTACTGTTTTAAGCCACTCAGCTTGTGGTGATTTTTCACAGCCGTAACAAGAATCTCTTCCACTTGCCTAGAGATGGAGAACTAGCAAGCGGTCGAGCCTGTTCTGGACCCACAGGCCCTGCTCTGTGGAACCCCTGTCCCACACTGCTTGGGGCTGGGCTAGAAGTACAGGGGAGGCCCTGAAGGGTTGGTGAGATCTGGGGCTCTGAGAGGTGTACACGTGTGCATGTGCATTAGAGAAAATAGAAGAGCACACCTTCCTGCATTGGGAATTTCTGGGCAGACGATCCACCAAAGGCATGTCAACATTTTTCTCTCAAGGAGAAAATAGCTCAATCCCTGTCAAAAAAAAAAAAAAAAAAAAAAGGAAGAAAAAAAGTCACAGTTTCACACACACACAACCATGGCCAGACTCATGGGTCCTGGGGGAAGAAAGGTACCCCTCCTGCTCCAGGCATCTTTAATTTTCACGGGGCAGGGAGCGCAGCGGAGGGAGGCTGGGGGAGCCGTCAGCCGGAGGACTGTGGACACACTGTGACATCTGGATTTCCCCAAAGCTCTCGGGGCCTGTGGAGTGAGCACTCACCCCCACCGCTGTCCCCACCATGCTTCCCACTTCCACGAAGTCTCTGGGAAGATTTGACACATTTTTTTAGCAGTGGAGAGCAGTTGGAATTTCCAGCTTAATGCCAGATGTGGTGCTGACTGTGCTGGGGAATTTGGCCTAGTAAAGCATCCGGGAGGCCCGTCGTCCCCGTGGACCCCCCAGCACTGGCCTGCACAGTTGTGCGTGTCCTCACTCTTTGTCTCTGGGTCTCGCAGTGAGGTTTTTCTGTGGGGAGCTGGAGAGAGCCCAATGCATGTGGTTTTCACACGTGTGGAGAGGGCTGGGTGGCGGGTGGGCCCGCGCTGGCAGGCTGGAGCCCACGGTGCCTCTGAGGCCGGGAGTGGGGCCATGACAGGGAAGGAACCGAGTCAGTGAGGAGCACTCTGGGAGGCTGGATCTGGAGCAGGCTGGGAGAGGGTGAAGGAGGACTCTGGGAATTGAGGGGTCAGTCTGAGCTGAGGTCATAGCTGTTGCCTGGCCAGGGGCTGCTGGGAGAGCAGGCAGAAAGAAGGGTCCTTCACCCAGCCAGCGCACCCTAGTTCCTGGTGCTCAACCCCACAGACAAGATGTCAGGAGAAGATAGCTCCTTGGCAAGGGTGACGGTTCCAATGGGTCCCTCCGCGAGACTGCAGGAGGATCAAGAATGTCACCCCCTTATGCCAGCTTGTCTGTGATTGCCCTACTTAGCAGGCAGAATAATAGCTCCCAAGATGTCCACATTCTAATCCCGGAACCTGTGACAATGTTATCTCACAGGCAAAAAGTCTTTGCAGATGTGATGATGTTAAGGATCCTGTGATGAGGAGATTGTTCTGCATTAACTGGGAGGGTCTAACGTCATCACGAGAGTCCTCACAAGAGGGAGGCAAGAAAGTCAAAGCAATAGAAAGGTGACGTGACAGTGTGAGTGCAGGCAGTTTCTAGAACGTGGAAAAGGCAAGGAAATGAATTTCTCCTAGAAGGAACACAGCCCTGCCAATACCTTGACTTTAGGCTGGTGAGGCTGATTTTGGACTTCTGCCCTCCAGTACTGTAAAATAAACTGGTGTTGTTTAAAACCACTAAGTTTGTGGTGATCTGTTACAGCAGTGACAGGAAACGAATACACCATCCCATTGCGTGCTGGGTGCTGGGCTCTGCCCCACTCCCTTTGACAAGCGTCTCTTCAACATGACACAGGGTGAGGGGAGTATCCCATTTGTCCTCCCTGAGCGGCCCTGGCCTGGGCACCTGCACAGGCCACCTACGAGAACGCCAGGAGGGGCTGCCTCCCGCCAGCCAAGGTCTCCAGCAGATAGCAGAGCTGAGCCCTGTCCAGGACCCCAGACTCCTGGGCCAAGATCTTGCTCCCATGGCCACAGCCTTCCTTCACCCGCGGATGAACCAGCCACGGGCCTGTGGTTCCTCCCCTGCAGCCCTCATCTTTCCCCCTATTCTCTGGGGTTCTGCTCTCCACTCCCAACAAGGAGAATGACATTTTCAAGCTGCAAACAAGGGAACCAGAACAGACAGACAGACAGACACACACGCACGCACGCACGCACGCACACACACACACACACACACGGCTCTGAATGTACTCGCTTCCTGGGAACCAGATATCAACTCCACCTGCTGTAAATGGGATTTTAACAAACTCAGGGGCTGTGCTGAGTGTGGGCAGGAGGTGGCCCAACAGGGTCAGTTTGTGTGGACGTGGGATGGTACAGAGGGGACAGAGGGCCCTGAGCCCCTGTCCCCAAAGTTGAGATTTCACAGCACATCCTGTCACTTATTTTTCCCCTCTCTCCTTACAAAGCCAAGCATAGATACCTAGGCACAGATCAGACAGGCACCGCATGCCCATAGATAAACACAAGGCCGCAAGCAGTGCTGGCGCGTGCAAAGGAGAAATGAACAAGCACACGTGCACAGACGGACACCACCCAACACACATGCACATGCCCACGCGTGCAGACACACCTACTGCACACACTGGCACACCCACATGGGTGCACACAGACACAGACACCCCTGTGCACGAGTAAAGAGTACCTGTGCAAATGGATGGCTGGTCACCGCCATGAGTAGAGCAGACTATCCAGTGCTCCTGGCACCTCCCTGCAGGGAGGGAGGCAGAGGCCCTCCCTCCTCAACCCTCCAGAGCTCTGCTTTGAAGCCCTCTGCTGGAGAGGTGAGGAACAGGCTGCCAGGCCCTCCTTGGTTCTAGAGCTGAGCCATCCTGGACTGGGGATTTGGAGGGAAGGAAGATGATGTGAGAAAGGGGACCAATCAGAGCCAGCTCCCGGGCCCTCAGCATCCTGCCCCGACCTTGTCCAAAGGACTTTCTGCAGCCTCCAATCTAGGGCTGAGGGAAAGATTTCTGCCAAGATTCCCCATGGGCCCTAGCCTCTTTTTGCCAGACACCAGGCCCACACTTTCCAGGGGCACTGCTAGTGTGGCTGTATGTAGACGAGGGCCCTGGCCTGGCAGCATCACACGCCCCCGTCTCTCCAGGACAAGGTGCCTCCACCTTCCTACACTCCGGGAGCCCACGTGGGCCCCACCCCACTCCCTTCACCTGACCTGCCACCCCCTGGGTCTCTGACTCTGCTTGTTCAAACCTCCACCTCCTGTACCTTCTGGTAGGAACCACCCTCCTGCTCTCAATGATTTTTTCTTTGCATTTTCTGCTGGGAGGATGGGGAGGAAGTGAAGAAGAGCTGGGCTTTGGAGTAAGATGGATAAACCTGAATGCAGATCTCAGCTCAAAGGTGGGACTGACTCACCAGCTCTCGGGCACCTAACCTAACTGCCTGCAGTCTCAGTTTCACCAGGTAGAGTGGAGATCAGGCTACTTTTATGGCAGGGTGAGAGCATTCTCCCAGCACCAGAGCTGGTTTAAGGGGTGAGCCAGCCAGGCAGCCGGCTAGGGTGCCATCCTTACAAGGTCCTCAGAAATCACTGGAAATATGAGATGAAAAAAACTGTGTCTGGAACTTGTTTAAGGGTCAGTTGGATATTATGCTTTAATAAGCTACTTGCAATGGGGTGGTGGGGGGACCGCAAAAGAGCAAGCCAGAATAACAGTAGTTGGTCTCTAAGCTGTTTCCTAAGGAGGGCAGGGCAAGGTCTCTATGGTTTTCGTCTGTCCAATTGCAGCATGCAGGTTTGAGGTCAGAACTGAACTGCTCAGAGGAGATGGAGTGTTGCCAGCAGGGATCCTCTCCTCTGCCCACTCCCCTCTTTCTCCAAGCAAAGATCAGTTGCACTATATTAAATTTGAACTGATATAAAAGAATACCAGTTTGATGAGACATAAAATGATCAGCTTGCTTGGGGGACCCTCATGCTTTGCTATGCGGCCCTTCCTGACACGTGGAAAGTGCTTAATAAATGTTAGCTGGGTCTGTCTCCCCAGCCCTTGGCCATAAGATTTCTCCCCAGGCCCCTCCACTCAGCTCAGCCCTTCTCGTATCCTCTCTGGCTTGTCCTTGGGTCCACATCATCACTTGTCTTCACTCTACACGCCCTCCCCCCAACCTTAGCCCACTGCCCCCCACCCCATTCTGCAAGCCTCAAGGCTTTTGGTAGGGGTCAAGATTTCCATTTCTTGGGAAATCAGATGGCTCTTCTACGTTACCCTGTTTCAAACAACAATGGGTAGCCACTATCTTGTCCCAAAAATTATCTCCTTATCTTAAATGTCTGCAATCAGGCAGTTCCAGCTTACCAATGAGTTATATTTCAAAACTTTGTTTCTGGGAAGTTGATTAGGGTTCCAGACAATGAGCCAAAAGAAAAATCGAGGACTCAGCATTATGAAAGGGGCTTAGTTTTTGAGGTTGAGCCGTAAGTGCTCATTTAATGCATCACAAGGCTAGGCTGCCACACACCCACATGGGGGAAAAAGAAAAGCCTACTGTTGCAAGACCTGTAGGTAGAAATGGAAAAATAACAATGCGGATCTAGAAAAGTCTGTTTACTTTTTCTTGAAAGCTGGTGCTTGAGGGAAGGCAGGTTTCTTAACAAGAGTCTGAGGAGGTGGGTGGGACGCTCTGAAGGAAACACCGAGGTGCTTTTCAAGGGCTTTAGAGCCTGAGAGCTTTTATTCTTCATCATTCTGAAGAATCTCTCTGACGTTCAGTCTGCCTTTTTCCTGACACTCACTCAGCCAGGATTGTTTGGTTTGAGAGAATAAACCGGGGAAAGGAAATTGGGGTAGAATTGCTAGAAAGGAGATGAAGTAGATTCAAGGATGTGTAATTTGGGTTCTAAAGATGGCCTGCGGAAGAATCAGCTTAACTAAACCAATCGTGGTAAAACAACAACGACACCAAGAAAACAGAGAGAAAAGGGAGATGACGCGACAAATGTGATCCCAACCCCAAAACAAACGAAAGGAGGCTGGAAGCCGGCCAGTTCCAACGCTGGCCACCAGGTGACACCCCAGGCCCGGGACAGCTTGGTTGCAGTTGTGGCTGATGGAGGGGACAAGGGTGGCCCCAGGGAAGTAGGGGAGTCACAAGTTTGGAAATACAAGATGTTCTCGAATTCCAGCCTCATTGCAAGGGCTTTCTGCCAGTATACAAGGCGGAGTGTGGATGGGATGGTGCCCAGAGGGATGGGAGTGAGGGAAGGGGGTGAGTGAAGAGAGGAGGGAGAGGGGCTCAGGAAGGCCTTGGACAGAGCCTTGATAGCGTGAGGGGACAGAAAACAATGAACCTTTATTGAAAGCCCGCCCCCACTCACAGGTCCTGACACAGGGAAGCCCAGAGGGGAATTAAGCTGCACCACCTACAAGGCTGCCCACAGATGCAGGTGATTCAGAATTTAGGTTTGGCTGATAACAGCCCTGGACCAGCCGAGAATGAGCCCTTTGTGAGGGTGGCCCCTCCTCAGGCCCCTTCCTCACAGCTGGGCCAGCTACGGCAGGCCTTTGTGGAGGGCTGCCTTGCAGGAAACAGGACTGACTGGAAAAATGCAAAGAAACCCAGCAGCCTCTACTGTGAGATGCTTTGTAAGAACTTTAAGATGCCTCAGAGCAAATGTGCAGCAGAAAGATGCAACTTGGCTGGAGCCCACATTCATTTCGTCCAGGTTTTCAATGTTAGCTTTGTCCCTTCCGCCACCCCCACTCCCCCAGAAAAAAAAAAACAACACATCACTTTCAGTACTGTGTAAGTCAAGACTCCGGTTGCAAATGGCCAAAACTCAACTTGAATCAGCTAAAAGGGGGTTGCTGGTTCAATCAGGGCAAGGACGGAGCAGGCAGGCCCCAGAGAGGCCTGGAGTAAGGCCTGCTCACCCTGCTGGGACTCCCTTCTCTCTGCAACTCTCAGAGGCTGGTGGCATTCTTTCTTTTGCAGACAGGTTTTGCCCAACTTTGGCAGGGAAAATGACCGCTGTCAGTTAGGGGTTACCTTCTCATTGTTTCTGGACCGGAAATGAAATTGCACCATCTGCTACCAGACTCCGTTACAGGAAAAGTTCTGTGGAAGAATTCCGACTGGCTGGCCTTGAGTCGTATGCTCAGTTCTGGACCAATTACTGTGGCCAGAGGGATGTGTTAGTATGGTTTTCCCAGAATGCACCACTTTCCCAATTCTGTGAAACTGAGGTACTGGACAGACACATACAATATGCAAGAACCTCCTTGCTGTACCCTTGGGTTCTCATGAGACAGTTGTCCCCCAGTAACAATACTCCCTTTTCTCTAAAAGAACAAAAGTTGCTTACTGGATACATGGCTGCCTGGAATAAAAACTACATTTCCCAGATTCCCTTGCAGCTAAGGATCGGCAGGTGGCTCAGAGTTCTGGACAATGGGATGGGAGCAAAGCCAGGTGTGCGACTTCCAGACGGGAAGCAGCGCCTCTTGACCCCCTTTCCCCCACTTCGCGCAGTCTGGAAGCCTATGGGCCGGTGAACCACTCTGGATCCGATGGGTGAGAACAGGACCATAGGGATGGCACAGTAGCAAGTTACTCAGAGGAGGCCTGAGCTCCCCGAGGCCATTTTCGTCCCAAACTGTTTATGCCTCTTGTTTACACAAGAGGAAATAAACATTGCTCTTGTCTGAGACACCCTTATTTGGGGTCTCTGTTATCAGCCAAGTCTTGGGACCTTCTCTCGGTACCCACTGCTGTAGGCTGGAAATCTTCTCTCTCATATCCAGGACCGAATTTGTTCTCTGACCGTGTATACCTCCATGCAAACCCAGAAAAATCCTCCCTGTGACCAGCCCCCCCTTTGCCGAGAGTGTGACAAAACACTTCACAGAGCCAGATCCACTCTTCCTGACCTGAGAACTTCTTTCATTTCTTCCTCCTCCCCGACTCCATCTCACTGGGCGCATTCCCAACTGTTTTGTAGGAGGTTAGACCAGATTCTGCTTCAGCCCAGGGGCTCCTTTAGAGTGAAGGCCACGGCTCTTTCGTCGGACCGCGGGCACCTAAGTGCTGGAGCCCTGGAGGAATATAAAGCCAGTGGCCCTCCCTGCCCCCTGGGGTGCTAGCTGGGCCTCTCTCATGAGGGTGCGGCCAGCACGGCAGATGGCCCATCCGTCCCTGAGGCAGGGAACTGAGGGCACAGAGCTCCTGAGAGCTGAGTAATGGAGAACTCAGGAGAGACCACTGATACCTGCCTCTTCTCCTGCCGCCTGGGAGTGCTCTGTGCCCAGGCGCCCATTCAGGTCTTCCGTCCTGAGGGAGGGAAAGAAAGCACCAGCGGGGTGAGGCCCAGGCTTCTGGGCTGAGGGAGAGGCCGGGGATGGGTCACAGCTGAGGTCAGCACAGGAAATGAAGCACAGAACATAATCGAAGGACTTTGTGGCTTAAGATCCCTCATTCCCAGCTTTCATAACTGAAGAAGAATAACCGAGTTAATCCCAGGTGGGCAATCCAGAAGGAAACAGTGCCTCGGACCACAGACCCAAAGGCTGGGCTGGGCTGGGCTGGGCTGGGCTCTTCCTTTCTTTCTGTGCTGACTGTGTGTGAGAGCAATGGCGGGCAGGCCCACATCTTTCTTAGAGCCGTCCTTGGCTCCCAAGGGGCTGGCTTCCCCTCTTCTTTCCTTCCAAACCTCCTCCCTCAGAGGGGCCTCCCTAAGAGCCAAGACAGTGTCTCTACCCTCAGACTGGGGCCTGAAGACTTCTCCTGGGGCCACTGGACTAGCCCAGGGCCCTGGGAGCCGGCAGGCCCATCTGAACCAACAGGAAGGTACATTAGGTGTCCAGGCTGCCTCTTTGCACCTCCTCAGAGGTGAAGGCAAGACCTCTGGCCCCACCTCTCTAACCAAGGCAGTTCTCCACAATGGTTCCCCCTGACACAAGCATTGGATCCAAAGGAAGAGTTTTGACTTCCTGGTTCCCCTTTCCAAGAGGTACATCAACCCTGAGGGACAAACAGGGCTGGCGACAGTGGCATGGAAACGAGATGCTGAGCGATGACCCTCCCAGGTGCATGCCACTACAAGGAGCGTGTGGCACTCCTAGCTTGTGAGAGACAGCCAAGGCTGGCCAGCATGCGGTCCAGGGTCACTGCCCCTCCCACAGCAGCCTGGCTCCCTTGCCTGCCCCTGCTGACTCCTGACACGCCTGTGGGCCTCACCTGCCCCACGCCCCGCTCCGCTCTTGCACAATGCACTCTGGAGTTCTCGCACCAGAAGCAGTGCACTCTCCTGTATCTTCAGCCCCTTCTTGGAATGTTTCCTCCTCCTGGCCCTGAGCCACCCCCTCCTGCAGCCCTCTCAAGTGGAGGCTGTTTGTTCTCACATTCTCTGCCCCTCAGGGCTAAAAGGTGAAGTTGGTCCTGTTTAGTCCTCATTGTCATTTCCAACCCATTACTCCCATCCTCTTGTAAAGTCCTGAACCACTGACACTCCTGCTTCCAGCCATGCAATCCTCCCTCCTCATCCCTTTCCTCTCCCAGTCTCCCGGGTGTCCTGCCTCCACCACTGAAGACCCCAGTTCCAGCCTCATCATGTTTTTCTCCCCCGCTCCCCCGCCGCTATCCTACACAAATAGAATGACCCATATCCACACTCTGACCTCTGGCTTCCAGCACCTACATGTCCATTGCCACATTTATCCCCAACAACCTTGTGGTCACCCAAAGCCTCTCCACTTCTGAAATCAGAAATTCTCACTTCTCACTATCCACCCACCCATCACCTCCAAGCCTTTCTGCTCCCCGGCCCTGGTGCCCCTGCAACAGCTCTCTGGCCTAATAGAACTCTCCAGTCCATTGATTGCTTTACTTTCTCTCTATCCATCAGCTCCCTCTTGCCTTCTCTTTTTTCCTCTCCCAGCTCAGAGTCCATGCTTTGTGGATGAATAAACTGTGGGATATTCATGCAATGGAATATCACAGAGCAGGTTAAATACACGAGCCACAGAAACGTGAAACAGTGTGAGTCAACCTTCGCAATGTAAAATCAGGTTCAAAAAATGTAAGTCCCCAAAGACTGCATGGAGAATGATACCATTTTAATGAGATTAAAAACAATGAACATACAATATATAATTTTTGGAAATATACATAGGTGCAAAAAAACTAAATAAAAAGGATATCAAGGGAATGCAGTACACAGAATTCAGGATGATAGTTACTGCAGATGGGGGGAGGCAGGGGATGGGACAGGGAGGAGGAATTATATGGAAAGATGTGGGTCACTGTCAAGGCTTTTGTTTGGGTGGTGGTTTTGCAGGTGCTTATTACATCATTACAAAAAACTAATTAAATAAAAATAAGCAAGGCATGGATCAATGCTGAGTGTGTCAGAGAGCAAACGATGTGTGGAGGAGTCCAGTGAAATCAAGATTCCATGGGTTATCATGGCATTACTCTTTTGCAAATATATTGAACCTCCCTTGTCTTCTCACCACTAAATTCCCAAATCTCCCTGTGTCTGCACTGTCGCAATGGGAGAAGCGTCCCAGTTTCTTCAGTGGAAAAAAAAAAATTCAATCTCTTGTTCCCTGAATCCCATTCCTTCTCACCTTCTCAAGGACTTTGTTCCTTCAGGTATCTCCCCACTCTCTTTCCTCATCAACCTCTCTCTCTCTCTCTTTTTAACTTTTTATTGAAGTATAGTTGATTTATAAGGTTAGTTTCAGGTGTACAGCAAGGTGATTCAATTATACATATATATGTGTGTGTGTGTGTATATTTTTTTCTTTTCAGATTCTTTTCCATTATATGTTATTACAAGAAATTGAATATAGGGGGTGAGTGGGTATAGCTCAGTGGTAGAGCATATGTTTAGCATGCATGAGGTCCTCGGTTCAATCCTCAGCACCTCCATTAAAAAAAAAAAAGAAATTGAATATAGTTTCCTGTGCTATACAGTAGGTCCTTGTTGTTTATCTATTTTATATATAGTAATATGTGTTTATTAACCCCCTACTCCTAATTTATCACTCCCTGCCCTCTCCCCTTTGGTAACCATAGTTTGTTTTCTATGTCTGTGAGTCTGTTTTCGGTTTGTAAATAAAATTTGCACCATCTTTTTTTAGATTCCACATATAAGTGATATCGTATGATATTTGTCTTTCTCTGTCTGACATACTTCACTCAATACGATCATCTCTAAGTCCATCCATGTTGCCGCAAATGACATTATTTCATTCTTTTTTATGGCTGAGTAAAGCCTTCCCTCTTTAATGGGTTATTTCCACAAGCACACAACATACTCTAGTCTCTTCCATCTTAAAAATAGATAAACTTGTTGAATTGGTTAGAATTAAAATTTAGCCTGCTGTAACAGAGAAATCCCCAAAGACTGTATCTAACAAGTAGACATTTGACTCTTGTATGAAAAGTCTACGAAGGCAGTAGAGGGGTGATATGATAGCTTCTACTATCTGTTGCTCTGCCATCCTTAACACACACTCTCTTTCCCAGTTGGATGCCCTGGCCCTTGCTGGCACTTCAACCTACCAGCCAGAAGGAAAGGGGAAAGGGAGAAGATATGCCTACTCCCTTTGAAGGGCACAACCTGGAAGTTGCCAACATCGTGTCCACTCATGGTGTTGTCCTCAGACTCAGTCAAAGCACCTAGTTACAAAAGAACTTAGGAAGTACAGTCTTTCGCTGGGCAGCAATGTGTCCACTTAAACATTCCACCACTACTGCAGAAAAGAGAATGGCTACTGGGGAAACGCTAGCAATCTCTGCCACAGCCTGCACCTCTGATTCCCCCAAATAAATGCACATTCTTTTCTCACACATGGAACATGCTAATTGCCTTCCCAAGTCCCACACCCACATCACTGCATTCCATCCATCACTGCAACCAGCTCAGAATCCAGGCCCTCCTTTGCCATTGTCAGATCTTCATATGAAGTTCAGATGTTGGTCTGGTGACATATAAACCAAAAGACAAGTTATTTATTTGCTCCCATTGACGAGCCAGCAACACATACACATATATGATAGGAAGTATGAACAGGAAAACCGCAATTAAATCTGCTATTTGGAAAGGGGGAAATAGAAAACACATAGCAGGAACATAGCAATTAGCAGATCCCCCTGGGCAAGGATTCCAAAGTTCCCGGTCCCAGAGAAGAGTATGTTACTTGGTTCTCAACATCAGAAAACATTCTCTGTGGCTTTTGGCTCTGCCTCCTGGCAGTCCTTCTTTGTCTCCTGTTGTCCTCCAGGGCCACATCTGAAAAGGGCATTGGAGAAGATACCCTTCTAGGGTGGTGAGAGTATAGAGTTCACAGCCTCTTTCCTTCTGGTGCAGATTTGGGAGCTCATAACTTGCTTTAGGAATTGAGCAATCCTAGAGTCATATTGGCCAGGCTTGCGGACTTTTGCCAATTAATTTCCCTCAAAAACTTAGCATAACATACAAAAACTAAATATTAAAAATAATCCAATTTATAATCATATAGAAAAGGATTAGATAGGACTAAATCTAACAACAGAAGTTCCAGGCTTATACACTGAAAACTATAAAAGATCATTAAAAGAAATTAAAGAAGACCTAAATAAATGGAAAGTCATCCTGTGTCCATGGTTTGGAAGACTTAATATTGTTACAATGGTAATACTCCCCCAAGTGACCTACAGAGTCAATGAAATCCCTATTAAAATCTCAGTTGCCTTTTTTTTTTTTACAGAATTAAAAAAATGTATCTTAAGATTCCTAGAAAATCGCAAGAGTATCCAAGACAGTCTTGAAAAAGAAGAACAAAGTTGGAAGACTCGCTCTACCCTATTTCAAAACTTACTAGAAAACAATAGTCACCAACAGTGTGGCACTGGCATAAGGACAGATATATAAATCAAAGGAACAGAACTGAGAGTCTAGAAACAAACCTTTACACACGGTGAAAGAACAGTCTTTTCAACAAATAGTCCTGGAACAACTAGATATACATATTCAAAAGAATGTAGTTGGATCCCTACCTCACGTCAAAAATATAAAAATTAACTCAAAGTGGATCATGGACCTCAATGTAAGAGATAAAACTATAAAACTTCATGATCTTGGTTTAAACTTTGGCTTTTTAAGATGTAACACCTAAAGTACAAGAGAAAAAAATTTAAAAATAGATACATTGGATTTCATCTAAATTTAAAACCTTTGTGCTTCAAAGTACACCATCAGGAAGCTTAAAAGACAACTCACAAAATGGGAGAAAGTACTGGTAACTTCTCTATCTGATAAGGAATTTGAATTCAGAATATACACAGAACTCTTATACCTCAACACTAAGAAGACACATAACCCAACTTAAAAATGGGCAAAGAATTTGAAAAGACACTCTTCAAAGAAGATAATACAAATGTCCAATAAACACATGAAAAGAATCTAACATTATTAGCCAACAGAGAAATCCAAATAAAAGCCACAAAGAGATACTGCTCCACAACCACTAGGATGGCTGTAATAAAAAAGACAAATAATAGTGAGTGTTGGAGAGAATGTGGAAAAACTGGAACTGTCATGCGTTACTGGTGGGAATGTAAACTGATGCAGCCATTCTGGAAAACAGTTTGGTAGTTCCTGAAAAAGCTACACACAGTATTACATTATGGCCTTGGAATTTCACCCAGGGGAACTGAAAATATATGTTTGCATAAAAATGTGTTGATGAATGTTTATAGCAAGATTTTTTTTGGTTTGGTTTTTTTGGGGGGAGGGTGGTAATTAGGTTTATTTATTTATTTTTAATGGCGGTACTATGGATTGAACCCAGGACCTCATGCATGCTAGGCATGCACTCTACCACTGAGCTATACCCTCCCCCCACAGCAAGATTATTCATAATACCTAAAAGTGGAAAAAAACCAAAAATCTATCAGTTGATGAATGGATAAACAAAATGTGATATATCCATACAATGGAATATTATTAAGCCATAAAAAGGAATGAAATACTGTTGGGTGTTACTACATGGATGAATCTTGAAAGCATTATGTCAAGTGAAAGAAGCCAGACACAAAAGATCACATATTTTATGATTTCCATTTCTATGAAATATCCCATACAGGCAAGTCTATGGAGACTAAAAGTAGATTAGTGGTTGCCGGGGGCTGGGGGCATGGAGGGAGGAATGGGGATTGGCTGCTAATGGGTATAAGATTCTTTTGGAGGTAATGAAAGTGTCCTAGAATTAGATATTGGTGATGGTTGCACAACTCTGAATACACTAAAAACTACAGAATTTTGCCATTTTTGTTTGTTTTGGTTTTTTTCAATTCTGCCATTTTAAATGGTGAACTTTATCATATGTGGACTATATTTAATTAAACTATGCTTTTAAATTAATATAATTCCAGTCTATTTGTTTCCAGTCTGTTCCATGAGCGTGTAACCCAGCCAAAAAAGCTGGTGGAGACACACTTCTTAAGCTGAAGACACATTTATTTACCAGCCTCTATACTCGGTCCATCTTAACTTTATGATAGTTCATGAGGTTACTTAGCATAGTAGGCTTGGTTGAAAACACAACACTCTTAATCTGATTTTGGGCTGCTGAACAGACTCCCAGGGGCTAGCATGGGGATCTTAATTAGAGCTGATTGAGAAAGGCTTGGGCCAGTCTTTTCTCCTGGGAAAGCTGCTGCCTCTTCAGCGTTCCTTCACTGCTTCAGTCTAGGGTACGAAAGCAGTTGACTTTCTCAGCAGGTGGAGGCTCCAAATACTGGATTCTTAGTCAGCTTACAATGCTGGCCACAGGCAGGAAGAATCTCCATTAACGGAGCTCTATT
Organism: Camelus ferus; assembly: GCF_009834535.1. Taxonomy (NCBI): domain Eukaryota; kingdom Metazoa; phylum Chordata; class Mammalia; order Artiodactyla; family Camelidae; genus Camelus; species Camelus ferus. The sequence goes on along the minus strand of NC_045710.1, from coordinate 30,558,705 downwards.
TTCTTTGCTCAGCTTGGAAACCCTTTCTTCTGAGTTTTCCCTCTTCCAGGACATGCTAAATGTGGGAAGACCATGTTCACCAACATCCGCACCTTTTCTGACCAGTTCCTCTCAAACTAGAGGCCCAGTAGGCACGTGAACTGGCCTCTGAGATATCAGAGGAGACAGTGTCTCTGAACATTTCGCACAGCATGGGCCAACAGCTTTCCAGCCTGAAATATTTGCTCACTGTCTGACAAAAGCACAGTGCCTCATATTTAAAATTTCGCCACATCCAGCATTCCACTTCTTGATATCAAATCCTGTTCATCAGAATATGGTTTAGACTGTTGTGGAAAAGACCTCAGACTACATTGGCTTAAACAAAATAGAAGGGCTTTTTTTCCCCTATTGTGTAACTTGATGGGTTAGGGCTGCTACAGCTGTTTAGTATATTTGGAGGGCTCAGGTTTCTGGTGTCTTTTTACTTCACTATTTTCAACACCCTGCTTCCATCACACAGTCTAAGACCCCTTCTGTCATAGGTTGGGGAGCTCAGGAAACAGACTCTGAGACAGAGGTTCGCAGCCAGGTGTTCTACTTGGGGGTGCTCTTGGGACAAGCACTGAAGGGAAGGAGTGATGGAAGGAGGACTGGGCAAAGGGCAGAGCTGAGCTGTGATGCAGTCACAACAGAGGACTCCGCCAGTCCCAGAGGGGCTCTGGAGCTGGGGTGGCCTTCAAGTTTGCCTCAACTGAGACAAAGAGTTGGGCTCATAACCCCACCACTGGATACGGGCCCCTGTTGATACCCTCCAGGAGGAAGCATAGCTGTGGGCAGAACAGTTTCTGGGGAAAGATTTAGCTGAGCAGTGAGTGGACAATACTCTTGGCAGCTGGAGGAAGGAGGGCTTCGGTTTTGAATGGGGCATCAGGGAGTGTCCACTGGTGTCCAATGCCACTAGAGCCCCTCTGGCCCTCACCACCAGATTAACCCTGCAAGGTAAAACTTGAGAAAGCAAAAGTGAATTTGAGAGTCTCTGCCACATGTCCCTTGATGCCATGTCCACCTCCAGACATTGTTTCATTTGTCTGTCCCTCCTCAGAACCTAACTTCCTCCACTTCTGCATCTGTCTTTGCTCCAGAAGAACCACCTGACATCTCTTGGAAGCTGTGTTAGTCTTATTGGATTGTCTCTTTCAGTCACATGCAAAAGTATTCAAACTAGCTCCTAAGGGAGAAAAGATTTTATTTATTTATTTATTAGGTCATGTATTGGATCAAAGAGAGAATCTAGCTTTAGGCAGGGAAGGGCCCAGAATCAAATGATGTTACGAGAACTCAGTCTCTCTCCATTTCCTGATTTGACCTTCCTCAGCGCTGGTTTCATTCTCTGGCTGAAAGATGCCACTGACAGCGCCAGCCTTGCATTTCCTTACAGTTCACAAACTGTGAGCAACCCTCTCTTCTTCAGTGTTCCCTGCGAGGCTGTGTGCTCACCTCAGGGCCAAACTCCATGTCCAGGGGGTGAGCGCTCTGATTGGCCAGCATGAGTCATACCCTGCCCTGTGCTGGGGGAAGTGAGGCCATGTAAGTGACAGCCCAACCAGAAGCACTTGCGGGGGTGGGGGGCACGCAATGGGATTCTATTGCTAAAATTGAGGGAAGGGAGGCTGATGCTGTCACATGGGCATCTCCAACTCAACATGTCTACAGCTGAGCTCTTGTTCCCCTCCCAGCCCCAGATATGCAGTCTCCACTCTTCCCATGTGGTAAATGGAACCTCCATCTACCTTCCTGACTAGGCAAGGGAACCGGGAGCCATCCTTATCCCTCCTTCCCTCTCTACCCTGCTTCCCAACCCGCACTTACAGATTCTACCACCCAGATGCTCTTGAATCAGTCCCTACCTCCACTTTCTCCATTGCCAACATGTTGCCCAGCCTCCATCACCTCTCCCTGCGTTTTTCCGAAGGGCTGCCCTGTCTCCCACTCTTGCTGCTGTGTTTCACATGGCAACCAGAGGCATCCTCTCAAAACCTGCAAATGAGACTGAATATAACATGATGACTACGGGTGTCCTGGAACAAATGGGCATCAGTGCAAAGTATCTGATTCTTATTTTCCATTGGGGAAATCCCAGATATGAGTTCACTGTCACTTGTCACAGCACTTGCCACCTGGACTTGTTCAGGAACCATTTCCTCCCCCAAACTGGAAGTTCTGGGAAGGCAAGGGTCTTGCCAATCCCATATTCCACAGGGTCCCAGGCACTATTTGGAGCACACAGCCCTGGGGGCTTGATGAAGGCGAAATGATGTTCTTGGAATGAGTGGGAGGGGGTGTTGGAGCCAATTGCTTCCCCCACAGCACTTAGATTTTCCAGAGAGGTCAGAGTCCTGGGGTGGGGTGGAAACAGCAGAGCTGCCATCTGCATGCCCTCCACAGGAAAAGACCCAGGGAGGAAGAGGAATATGAGAAGAAAGGCTGGGCCCAGGGAGGGAGAGAGCCCAAGAAAGAAGGCAGGAGAAAGCTGAAGGTAAGAAGGGCAAACAGAATGAGAGGGATGGAGGAATCCAGAGAAAGGGGCAGTTAGGGACATCAGAGTAGGTAGGGCATGCGGGGTTTGCAGAGGAAAAAGAAACCACTCTTTTTGAATGGGCTGGCGGGGTGGGGGGCATCCCCCAACACAGTTTCAGACTGTCTTGTGCTGCCAGCCCAAGAGCACTGAGGGGAGAGTGGGGGACACTCAGCCAGAGGCTCCCCAAATCAGGAACACCTGCAGTCTATGGTGACTGCCCCCGGCACCCTAAGTCAGTGTTCAGCAGTGGCCCAGGCCCAGGAATGATCTATCCGGACATGCAGTTACAAGGGCTGGGTTACAGCCCCAGCACTGGCAAGGGCTTGGCGGCAGGAGATAAGAAGGTGGCACCAGGAAGGGTTGTGTGTGTGCTCAGTTGCGGGCTCCCAGCACACCCCCGAGGCAGGCTCACAAGGTCTCCATTGTTGGGGCATGGCTCCCGGCCCATCACTGGCCAGATAGGAGCTGCTGTTCTGACAAGGCAAGAAAAGCACACCCCAAGTTCGTACAGATGCCGTTACCCCATCCTTATCAGGTGGAGGGAAGGGAGCGAGCAAAGCTAATGTTGATTCAGGGGAAAAAAGGAAAGGCATATTAACAATCATGGTGAAAGTCAGTTCCGGCAGCAGGCGGGGTGGTCACGGGTGCTGGTCTGGCCCAGCTGGGGTTTTTACAATGAGCAGTCAGGAGTGTCCAGTGGGTCAGGGAGGAGGCCCCACGGTGTGCCTGGCCCTGTGCTGGGGACAGAAGCCAAGCAGGTGCGTTCTGCTGCCTAGGACCTGTAATCCAGTTAGGGAAACAGATCGTTTCTTCACCCAGTGTAATCAAGAGCCTGCACGTGGCTCTGTTTGTAGGTGCTGGGGGTTCGTGGGACAGACGTTCTAATGGAATGAATGTACCTGAAAATAGAGTCCTGAAGACTAGCATCTCGGGGAGCACACGGTGGGTCAGACAGAGGGAAGGGGGCCGTGGCTCTGAGATGGCAGGTCAGAAAAGGCACTGGGGACTGGGCGTGGGCAGGGACTGAGGAAACAGTGCAGATTATTACTAGGAGGCCCGGTGTAAATCCTAGCTTTGTCTCCTGCTGGCTGATTCTAGGCAAGGAACCTGGTCTCAATGGGCCACAGTTTCTTCATCTGTAAAATGGGGACAACACAAGAAACTACCCAAAGGAATTAACATTAAGAATGGAAAGAGAATGCAGGTAAGCATGGAGCATGGTGGTAAATCTCGGCAGGTCCTTGGTCGATCGGTATCACAAAGGTGAGTAAGACGAAGCCACCACCTGCAGGGGCTGACAGACTAAAAAGGGAGGTAAGACATGGGAAAGGTGGGGTGGACACAAGCCAGGCTGGTGGGAAGGGGGAAGGCAGCTCTGAGGACAGGAAGAGCATGAGCAAAGGAATATTAGCCCAAAGGAGCCCAGCCAAGGTGGGGGTGTGGGTGCTGCCATTCACATACAGCCCCAGCCCCCCACCCCACCTCCACCCCACCCCCTACTCCTGACTCCCACCCCTCCAAGAACACAGAGTGAGCCAAAGATGGTCACTCACTGGGATCAGCATTTAAAAACTCTGCTGTACCATTTGGGAGTGCTTTAAAACATAGATTTGGGGGAAAAAAACACTTTAAAGATGAAAAGTCCCTAGAAAATGTCAGTCTGTAGAATCTGCAGCCCCCAAGGCATCGAGTAAAGCCCATTCAATGAAGATTAGATGTTGATTAAAAGGAGAGGGAGTGGACTATATGGAAGTTGGTTGCTGGGAAACCTGATTAGAAAGGTGCCCAGGTAGGGGGTGAACTCCTGTCCTATGTGCACGTGTGTCTCGAGCTGGAGCAAGTCTGAAACAAAGCTGCCGCGGGCGGACGAGGCAGGGGAAAAACAGAGAGGCTTCCTAGTCCTCTTGGGCAGCAGTAACAAAGTACTGCAGCTTGGGTGGCTTCAACAGTACACATTTATTTCTTACAGCTGAGGCTAGAAGTCCAAGGTTAAGGTGCCGGCTGATATGCTTCCTGGTGAGGGCACTCCTCGTGGCTTGTAGACGGCTGTCTTCTGTGTCCTCACGTGGCCTTTCCTCTGTGCAGGTGCAAATCTCTCGTGTCTCCTCCTCTTCTTATTAGGACATCAGTCCTATCAGATTCTGGCACCAACCTTATGACCTCATTTAACCCTAATTACTTCTTTAGATACCCCATTTCCGAATATGGTCACACTAGGTGGTTAGGGCCTCCATCCATGAATTGTGGGGGTGACACAAACATTTAGTCCATAACAGAGGTCTTCTTTAGTGTCCAAAGAAGAGGCAAGAAAAGGTAGTGTGCTAGGAAACCAGGTTTTCCCTGGAAATTAGCAGAACAGATCGTAGATTTAGTCCTGTTCTTGGGGCAATTAGTGCTGACAGCACAGGAGGAGTTACAGACGGCCCATTGCTCCCTGGGAATTCTGAGAACACTTCCCAGAGCAATTCTTAAATTAGAATAAGGAAAACAGTTTCTGCAGTCATTTATGGCCAGTAAAACCTTAATGATGGAAATACCTGACTATATCCAGGTATTTGTCTTTCTTTAAACCTTAACTATTGGTGAGTAACAAGTCTTTATGCGTCTTAGTTTAGGAAAGGTTATAAACACAGAAAATCTCACTGGGATATTAGAAGAGTATGATGTTCCATCTTTAATTATGAATACCTTAGAAAACCTTAACTGGTTGGTTCACATTATATAAATGTCTTTGCTCTTGTTATTCAGGTGATGACTGCTGTGTGAATAGCAGGTGTGGTGCTTGGAGGGAAAGAAAAATAAACCTTTATGGAGCCTATTACATGCCTGTTATTTTATTTACATCATCTCATTTAATCCTCCTAACAATCCTGCAAAATTAGCATTAGTCCCATTAATTTGTTGGCTTGTTTGTCTTAGGTAAGGTTAGGTGGAATTTTCTCCATTTTGCAAAGAAGGAAACTGAGGCTCAGAGAGGTTAAGTAACTCAGTGGAGATTAACCAGCTAGTAAGTGATTGAGTCAGGATTCAAACTTATGTGTTTCTAAAGCTGGTGTTGATGTTCCTTACATTCTTTGCTGCCCTAGCTTTGCAAATTCAAATTAATGCGACAATAACAGATTTCACGCACTCAGGCACCTGGCCACTTCATCCAGTTGTACACATGCACACTCAGGTCTGTGCCTGGCCATAGCCCCTGCCATCACACCCAGCCTCAGGTTGGCTACCTAAGTCCCAGCTGGGGAGTCATTCAGTGGAAGGGAGGATGTCAAGGGGGTTCCTGACACAGGTTCAAGGTGACGCCTGCTGTTTCCCCTCCTGAATGCCAAGCATTCAATCTGCAATCTGTAATCATGGGTCCTTCTTTGCCTTAGCCTTTTAGAGAAAGCAGAGGCTACCCACACAGCTCATGTTTCCTTTGTCTCTATCTGCCCATTCTTGTATGCTAGCCTTGACTGTGGCTCCTCCAGGATGTCTTCGGTCCTGTCCCAGTTGACCCCACCTGATAGAGAGCCCTTTAGATGTGCCAGTGCACAGAACTGCATCCTGGCCTTCCCATCCCAGGGCTCACTGTGGCTCTCCCCGACTTGGTTTTTAAGACTCATTATGGACTGAATGTTTGTGTGCCCCCAAAGTTCATAGTTGAAATCCGAAGCCTGATGTGATAGTATTAGGAGGCGGGGACTTTAGAGGTGACTAGGTCATTAGGGAGGAACCCTCAAGAATGGGATTAATGCCCTTATAATGAGACCCCAGAGAGCTCCCTCACGCCTTCCACCACGTGAGGACACAGCAGGAAGACGGCCATTTATGAACCAGGAAGAAGGCTCTCACCAGACACCAACACTGCTGGCACTTTGACCTTGGACTTGCATCCCCAGAACCATGAGAAATAAATTCCTGTTGTCTACAAGCCACCCAGCCTGTGGTCTTCTGTTACAGCAGCCTGAGCGGACAAAGACGAGACTTGATTCAAGTACCCCTCCTCCCAGAAACCTTCTCTGCCCTCCCAAGGCCAGGGTGGGTTTCTCTTCCCCAGGCACAAATGGTACCCTGAAATGCCCCTATAAGAGTCCCACCTTTCCTTGGGGTAGGGCTGTGTTCACTTGTCAGTCTCCCCCATATACTGGCAGCCCCCTGCGGGCAGACACTGAGTCTGTCATCACTGTATCTCCCGAGCATCGCTCACAGTAGGTGCTCAGCTAGGTTCCCAAATTTAGCAAATAAAAATTCGGAATGCCTCATTAGATTTGGATTTCAGATAAATAATGAATACTAATAATGATGAATAAAAATATCACATTATTGTGTCTGGTAAACTTATGCTCGGTAAGTATTTATTGTATTCCTTACTACCTGAAGGAGCAAAAAGCACCAAAAGCGGAAAAGGCATTATATTTGGAAGAAAGCAAGAGAAATCATTTTGCCTGGAGCATAAGACTGGTGCAAATCTGCCCCAGAGTAAAAAGAGAGGAGCCTGGCATGACTGGGCTCAGAGCAGCACCTGGTACCTAGTAAGCCTTCCACCGCCAGTGACAGAGAGACGGACTGAACGAACATGTGTCAGAGGGGGTGGCGGTAAACGCCAGAAACAGTAGTGAAGATGTCAGAACAGAAATGGAGGACATGATGATGACAGTGGCTGTGGTCCTGGAGGCATCTGAGGGGGTCAAGTGACCAGCAGGCTGTGGACTCTCAAAATCAGACTCACAGAGTGGTCACATCCAGATTTGATGAGGAACTGAAATGTTCCTCCCAGACATCATGGGGACCTCTGCCCATCCTGAGCAGGACAAGTGCAAACCCTGATTCTCCCCTCCCCAGCCAAAGAGTGGATGGGACCCCCCCCCTCCGGTGTCCTTGGAATCCCTGAGGCAGGGGTTACATCTCCCTGCCTTGGGCTGGGGTTCCCCATGAGCTCCTCATGCAGAATTCGGCCTCTTGGGGAGTTTCCCACCCTCTGAAGCAGGCAGCTGAGCTCCCAGGCCCCAGGCTGCCAGGCGGTGTTGTGGGGAGAGGGAGGAAATAGGACCGCTTTGTCCCCCGGACCTGTAGCACAATGGGAGCCTGTGTCACGCCAGCTGCTCTGTGTGGCTCTGACTCGGGTGGACAGCAGCCTTGGAGAAGCACACAGCCTGGGGCACGCCGTCTGTTTCATGTCCCTCCAAGTGGGACCTGTGGGCTGGCTCTCTGTGCCTGAGGGATGACCTGTGTCTGGGGGTGCTCTGGCTGTCTCTAGGGGTGCATGCACGTGTGTTCACGCTAGGTCTGACCAAGGGCAGGGGAGTGTATGTGCTTGTGTGTTTGCATGTGGTGTCCCTGGGGCTGGCTGGGCGAGTCTGCAAGTACAGACACTTGCGGGTCTGTGCATACACTGAGAACAAGAAATGCTTTCGATCACGTGGGGGCACACGTGCCTTGGTCTTTGTTGAGAGCCTTTCCCAAGTGCCAAGCTAAGGAGGGCAGAACTGGCTGTGAAGCTTACTTGGGAGAGAAGTACTGGAAGATCGGGACCAAGACTCTGTCCAATTGAAACTCCTGTTCTGCACACACATTCCCTGGGGCGCTGGGCTTGGCTACCTCCTTCACTTGGCCCCTCCCTGCCCTCCCAGCCTCTCCCTCCTGAGGCTTCCCTGCATCCTGGATGATCAGGGAGGACCCTCATCTGGGATGGGGACCATCAGACAAGTAGCAGGTAGGAGGACTGTTATGGCTGAAGCTCTTCCGGGTGCAGGACGTTCCCACAAGGGCTGAGCTGCCGGATTTGGCCTTGCCTCCCTCCTGTCCCCACTGCTCAGCCCACCCAGCCTGGACTTCCAACCTTGCTGGAATCAGGAAATGAGATTTCAGCTTCGTTCAACTAAATCCAACAAATATTTACAGAGGATCTTCCAAGCACAAGGGTCTGTAAAGCTGGGAGCCGTGGGGAGAGGCCCTTTGCAGCTTCTGCCTCCCAGTCAGGTTCAGGGCGATAAGATCCCACATTTGGGCTTTGCTCCCTACCAGCAGCCAGGTCCTGTCCCCTCAGCTGGCCACAGTGGAGGCCCTGCCTAGTGAGGGCTGCATCCGGGAGCCCCACAGAGAAAATGCCTAAGGCACTGACGGCCCCTTCTCACCTCCAGGGCCCTCTCCCCACCCTCCAGGATCAAAGGACCCATCTGAGGGTCGGCCAGAGCGGAAGGTGGCAGAGGAGAGGTGGTCCCTTGCACCCTTTAGGAGATGATACCAGGAGCTTCAGAGCTGAGGAGCCTGGGCTTTCCTTCTGATTAGAAGGAAAAGCTATTACCCCACAAAGGGGACCCCAACTCCCAAACCCTGCCTTCATAGTCCAACCCGCAGGCAGCCTCCTTCTGCTTATCCCCAGAAGTCCCTCCCTATATCTGGGTCTCCAGAATGAAATGTGCTATATGATCCTTTGGGTGAGGCAGAAAAACAGAGTCGGTTTCTTTTTAATCTAGAAATTTAAGACTTATCAAATATTTAATAAATGGGTTGACACTGGGCCCTCCCTCAGTCGCTGCTGCAGATTTCCTGAGCCCCAGAAGGTTCTCCGGGACTCCTAGGGGTGAGGGCCAGCTCCTCTGTGTGGGGTGCTTAGGGGGTGCCTCCCACTGTGGCTCACTTCCAGCAAATGGCTTCATTTGTTTCCAGGTGCTCCAGTGTGTCCTTGGCATTGTTGGTTTTATAAAAACGGTGCCTTGAACAGAAGAATAAACCAGACTTTATAAATGAGAGGGTATAACAGGAAACTCTTCCTGAGCCCACAGGTCTTCTGTGAATCAAATTTAAGGACAATTTGTGCATTTTTCTTTTACAGAAAGACAAGTATGTCCTAGAGTCTCTGACCTTTTCTATGACAAGTGCCTATTGGTAGGGTGTGACCCCAGCCAACATTTCAGACAAAACCAGTCCTTCCTATCAACATATAAGAAACATTTTAACAATCACTGAGAGAGGAGTATCTTTTCAAATAAAATGTATGTTAAGAAGAGAGCATTTTGAAAATGGTTATTTGGAAATGTTTCCATCATAAGGTGATGTTATTACAGGAAATTATGTTAAAGCTATTAAAAATTCTATCTACACAGTTAAAGAAATAAGCTTGGATAATTTTCCAAACAAAGAGTTTAAGACACAGACATAGAAAACAAACATGGTTATCAGGGGAGGAAGGGAGTGGGAAGGCATAAATTGGGAGTTTGAGATTTGCAGATATTAACTATTATATATAAAATAGATAAACAGTGATAAACAAGTTCATACTGCATAGCACAGGGAACTATATTCAATATCTTGTAGTAACTTATGGTAATAAAGAATATAAAAATGAATGTATGTATGTTTATTATGTATGACTGAAGCATTATATTGTACACCAGAAATTGACACAGCATTGTAAACTGACTATACTTCAATAAAAATACATGTATACAAAAAAAGTTAAACATCCACCAGAAACTAACACAACACTGTAAATCAACTATACTTCAATTAAATAAATAAATAAAAATTAAAAATATACCCCAAAAGTAAATAAAATAGATAAACAATAAGTTTATACTGTATAATACAGGGAACTACATTCAATATCTTGTAGTAACCCATAATGAAAAAGAATATGAAAACAAATATATGTATGTATGTATATGTATCACTGAACTATTATGCTGTACACCAGAAATTGACACAACATTGTAAACTGATTATACTTCAATTAAAGAAAAGGAGTTTAAGAGAATTTTGAATCAGTTTGTTAAAAAAATAAAAACAAATGTTCCAATTATTTTGCAAGAATAACTATTTGAAACCAGGAAAGGTGGAAATTTACTAGATAAATGTCAAATTAAATTGCATAATGGATAGATGGGAGTGAAATGCAAATGTCAGGATTTAATGGGCACAGCAAATGATGCATGCTTATTATTTGATGAAGTGTCTCTTAACAGCTACAGCCATCATGAATACCAAGGCTCAAAATGCATAAAGGTAAACATTCACTTAGCAAATGATTCAGCAATCCCACTTCTAGGTATTTATCCAAGAGAAATGAGAACACATGTGCACACAAATACCTGTATGCAAATTCAAAAGCAATATGCTAAGTGAAAGAAGCCAGACACATATTGCTTTTGAATTTCATCCAAGTTGTGTATATGAGTCATTTGTTCCTTTTATTGCTAAGCAGTATCCCATTGTGTGGACGTACCACAGTTTGTTTATCCAATCACCAGTTGAAGGACATTTGAGTTGTTTCCAGTTTGGGGCAATGGTGAATAAAGCTGCTATAAACATTTGTATACAGTGATTCCTGTGGGCTGGAAGAGGGGAGTGACTGCAGAAGGGCATTAGGGAACTTTTTAGACTGATGAAAATATTCTACATCTTGACTATGATGGTGGTTATTTTTATATATTTGTCAAAACTCTATATATTTGTCAAAATTCTATATATTTGTCAAAACTCATTAAACCATACCCTTGAAGAGTGAATTTTACTGTATATAAATTATATTTCAATCAGCCTAATTTAAAAAAAAAAGTGCTTAGCATATAATCCTACATAAACATTTAATAAAGCAAATATTTTAAAGCATAGAAAGAGTCTAGAAGTATACAACCAAAATATTACCAGGGATAATCTCTAAAAGGTAAGATTATCGTGATTTTTACTTTCTTCTTCATCTTTTCTAAATATAAAAGTAAGCAGAGGTTTGAAAAACTGATTCTAACATTCCTATGGAAGTGCCAAGGACCTAGAAATGTCAAACAGACTTCTGAAGAATAAATTTAGAAAACACTACCTGATTTCAAAATTTATTAAAAGGCTAAAGTAAATCAAGACAGTGTGATATTGACATAAAGACAGACATCAATGGAACAGAATCAAGAAATCAGAAATAGACCCTGTAATTTTTTAATAGCTTTATTGAGGAGGAATTGACCTATAAGTATTATCCTATACTTACATGGACAAGTGATTTTCAACAAGGCACAAAGGCAATGCAGTGCAAGAAAGACGGTGTTTTCAATAAAAGCTGTTGGAACAATTACATACCCATAAGTAAAAAAATGACTCTCTCTATACTTTGTGCTGTATACAAAATATAAAAAATGGACTTAGACTTAAATGTAAAACCTAAAATGGTAAAAATATCTAGAAGAAAACCTTTGTGACCATAGGGTAGGCAAAATTTTCTCAGATATAGCACCAAAATCATGATCCATAAAAAAGTAAATTGATTAATTGGACTTTATCCAGATTAAAAATGTCTGCTCGTAACAGTCACTATTAAGAGAATGAAAAGAAGAGTCATTAGAGAAAGTATTTGCAAATCATATATCTGATTCAGGACTTGTATCCAGAATATATACGGAATTTGCAAAACATAATTATAAGGAAACAATCTAATAAATAATGGATAAAAGATTAGAGATACAACTAAAAACCTACTAGGATGGCTAAAATAAAAAAGACTGACCCTACCAAGTTTTGGCAAGGATGTGGAGGAACTGGAACTTGCATACATAATTGTGAGAATATAAAATGGTACAGCCACCAACCACTTTGGAACAGTTTTTGGCAGTTGTTTTTTTTTTTAAGTTAAACATACACCTATCATGTGATCCAGCCATTCCACCCCTAGGTATTTACTCAGAGAAATGAAAGCACATGTTTCTACAAAGACTTATTCATGAAAGCACATAGCAGCTTTATTTGTACTAACTGAATACTGGAAACAACCCAAAGGTCCATCAACATGAGAATGGATATGCAAACTGTTGTATACCTGTACAATGGAATATTACTCAACATTAAAAAGGAATCACCTATTCATACGTGCTGCAACATGGATGTGTCACAAAAATAATTATGCTGAGGGAAATAAGTCAGACAAAAAAGAGTACATATTGTATGATTCCATTTATATAAAACTCAAGAACATTCAAAAAAAATAAAAAGCAGATTGGTGATTGCCTGGGGATGAGTAGATGGGGAAGGAGTGGGAGAAAGGAATTACACAGTAGGAAACTTAGGGTGACAGAAATGTTCATTTTCCTGATTGTGGTGATGGTTTCAGGGTTGTATAAACACATCAAACACATCACATTGTATACTTTAAATATGTACTGTTCACTCTAGGTCAATTATACTTCAATAAAGCTATTAAAAATAAACATTACTTTAAAAAAACAATTTAACAATGGAACAAACAAACAAAATAAATAAACATTACTTTTATAATGGAATGAATTTCTTAAAGGGAAGAAATAGGAGACTAAAGTCATCATATTATATTATACACATATCTTTTTGTGGTTCGTTACTGTGTGGCCCTATTTAATTATTCATATACTATTTAGAAACTTTGTAATGTACAGATTATGTGTATACCATTATGGCTACTTGAGTTTGGTTTTGTGGTCAGGTCTATAAAAATGTGTATATCACACCCACTGCCAGGAACATAAACCTCTGTTATAATATTGTTTCTGTGGGAAAATCAGAATTGAGTTCCATTACATTTACATAGTTCCTTCCCCCTGCCCCCAGGCTCTCTCTTCTCAAATCCATCTTACACACTGGTGCCAGACTTACCTTAAAAAAAAAAAATTAGGTCATGTTATTTCCCTCTCAAACCCTTCAGTGGTTCCAAATGATGAAGTCTAAATTTAAAAGCATGATGTTCAAGGTCCTTACCAACTGGCCCCATCTATGTCACCAGTCCCATCTCCCAGAACTACCTCTCTCTTTATACATCTGAGCTGTTTGTCAGGTGCTTTCACCACTTTGAGCTTTTGCTCATGTTGTCCAACTATCAAGTATGTCCTTCCCTTTCGCCTCATTTTTGCATCTGGAAAAATCTCTCATCCTCCAAGATGCTTTTCAAATATCACCCCCTCCTGGGAGTCTTCCCAGATTTCTCTCAAACAGAATCAATCACTCTTTTCACTTTATTGCCGTAGCACCTTACCCATGGGTCTACTAGAGCACTTATTCCATTATATTGCAGTAATTGAGGTGCATCTGTATGACTTAGGTTAGAGGCTCAACTTCTAATCCAAAAACAAACAAAACCCCCAAATACCAGTGGTTTGAGCAAGTTTATTTCTGTCTCACTTAAAAGTCCCAACTGGCACACTGGCTCAGCCCTGCAATGTTGGAATCCAAGTTCCTATCTGGTTGCTCCACCAGCCTTAAGAGTTTTACACTCATATGTGTGGACCAACAATGACCCTCCAATATCTCTTCCTTCCAGCCATCAGGACAGGGAAAAGGGACAGAGAGAGTCTCCTGCCTTTTTTTGATATGATGCAGAATTTGTACCATCAATTTATTCACATCCCACTGGCCAGAAATTAGTTACAGCCTCATACAACTTCAAAGGAGTCAGAGAAATGCAGTGCTATCCTGGGTGACCACTAGAAGTCAGGTGTTATATTGTTAAAGAGGCAAGGGGAAAATGGACGTTGGGGCAAATTAGCAGTCTCTGCCACAGTCCACCCCTTTAGCCACCTTACTATCTGGGATCGCCCTTCTTTTCACACATAAAACACTAACATTGCCTCCCAAGACAAGCAACCGCAAACACCAGGGCATCCTGCACCCAACACCTCAGTCAGGTCCAGATTCGGTTACCTGTTGCCTGGAGGCCAACACACCTAAAAGATATTATCTGCCCCCCACCCTCCTCCAACACACAATGATGGAACAAGAACCACATACCACACTTTAAAAACAATTCTTATTCGGAAAATAAAACAATGGGAACTACACTGATGGCCCCAGTCCATAGCAATTGCCAAATCATGTTAGTTAGAAGTTATAAAGACTCCTCCTTCTGTGAAGTGACTTGCTTGTCCACTGTCCTCCTTGGTTCCTGGCTTTGCCCTCTGGGAGCCTCTTTCTGGTCTCTGTCCTCCATAACCACATCTGAAGTGGGCATTGAAGAATACGCCCCTCTCAGGCTTCTGAACTATTTGCTTCTACTCAGTTCCCTGTGCAGGTAGCTCAGCCAAAGGTCCTATTCTGACAGAGCTTGTCAGGCTGAAAACTGGATGTAGTTTTACTGGCTTCCATGCTCTGCCCAGACCTCTGTCTCAGCTTAACGGCTGTTATCTTCAGGCCATCTGAGACAACAGGCCAGGGTGGAAAGGGAACACCCTTAATCTGATCTTGGCTGCTGGGCTGACTCCCATGGTCTGGCAGAGAATTCTCAACTGGGAGAGCTTGAGAAAGGCTCAGGGCCATTGTCTCATCTCCTACTAAGGCTGTCTGTTCAGAGCCAACTTAGGTCACTCCTTCCATCTGGGGTACAGAAGCAACTGGCATTTACAACTCTTCAAGGCTCCAAATTTCCAGACTCTCAGTCAACTTAGATTGCAGGCAGCAGGCGTAGGTGTCCCCTTAGTAGAACCATATTCCCTTCCATCTCTGTTTGCAAACTGGCTAGGTCTAACCTAAGTTTATTTCTCTTACCTAGGGATCTGTCGAATGCAGCAAGAAGTAGTCAGGACTCCCCAGTTCTCAAGTCCTCCTAAGGTTACAGGCTCCTGTCAAGGTACTGATCACAAATGACAGTTCTGCTAGATCTTCTACCTGAGCATAGCAAGGGTCACCAACTTCCCAGTCTGCATATCTGTGACTGCCCCACCTGACTGCAAAAGCCAATGCCACATATGGATTTTTGATGGCAGAACTCTACTTCCAGCTGGTCTAAATCAAATATGGAGATTTTGGCAGCTGGAACTGGGAGACCAAACCTAACAGCAGCTGATGCCAGTCTCCTTCTCATCCCTCCTGACGGACCAAGAACCCAAGCCTCATATGTGTGGCAGATGTTTAATCAAGTTCAGGAATAAGGGAGAGTGATTTTAGCATAGGAGAGAAAATGACTTCAAATTCAAGGTCATATACTGATACAGGAAAATGTGAGATGAGAGGATGGCTGAGTCCCAAGTCTCAGTTGAGTCCTTGGGATGCAACCCACCAAGTGTTCAAGAACGAGCCATCATTGAGTAAAAGTAGATTTACTCAGAGAGATACATACTCCATAGACAAGAGTGTGGTCTGTCTCACTCAGAAGGGAGAGCGGCCACAAGCTATGGGGGTTGTTAGTTTTTATGGGTCCAGTAACTTCATATGCTAACAAGTGGGAGGGCTATTCCAACTTGGGGAGGAGGCAGAGATTCCCAGGAACTGGGCCACTGCCCACTTTTTGACCTTTTATGGTCAGCTTTGGAACTGTCATGGCACCTGTGGGAAGCACCATTCACAATACTCATATATTACAAATGAGTGCATAACGAAGTTCAAGGTCTACTGGAAGTCAAGTCTCCTGCCATCTTGGGCCTCAAGGTCTGTTGGGAGTTGAACCTTCCGCCATCTTGATGTTAAATGCTGTGTCATTCTTTGAGTGGCTGTGCCCTGCCCCCTTCTTCCTGTCTCAATACTACTTCCTCAAAATGTGTTAGTGGTTCCCCACCCCAGGGAATTTCTCTTTAGCAGTATTCCTCTATTGGTCCCTCCTCTGCCCAACACAGTATTTATTTTCAAGCCTTCTATCCTGACATCTCTCTATTCTCACCTATTCTTGGGTCCCTTAAGCACTCTGGGAAAGGCCCTCACAGCATCACAGTTTCCTGCACTTCATCCTGCAGCACCCTTCAGCTCCTGCTTGGGCTCAGCCTCACCCCACAGGCTATGCTCAGGGGCACTCCATTCTCTAAACCCTAAAGGCACATCACTGCCATCAACCCAGAGATGAACTGTGGCCTTCCCATAGAAGGCAGAGGAGGCTACAATCTGGTTGAACTTTAAATAGTCACTTTATCTTCTCCCTAGTCTAAGTTCAAGATCTCATTTGATCCTCGAAACCCCCTGCGAGGAGAGGGGAGGGTGGCACCTGAGGCCCAGAGGTTTTACATCACCATCCAAGGCCACACAGAGGGAGAGAGGCAGGGCTGGCCCATGCGTTGGGCTCCAACACTCTGGCCTGGGGAGTGGCCGGCTTCATCTTGGGTCATCTCATGTGCCCTGTGACACAAGTCTTACCTCTGCGTATGGTGCCCAGAGGACAGGGCTCACTCTTTCTCCCTGATGCCTAGCCAGGCTGGGCCCACGGCAGCCACGTGTGGGGGAACCACCCCCCTACCCCATGCTGCCAACCAATTAAAACAGTTGTTGTGGTGAAAACCACCGTGTACTGAGCAAACTGCTTCAAGGATGCTCTCTTTGGACACATTCCCCAAACACACCCATTCGGACTCCAGCTCAGATTCCCAAACGCCTTGTCCCCACCCACTGGCAGGGCCAGGTCAGAAGGTGGCGGAGGAAGGGAGGGGAGAGGCTGGGCTGAGGGGGTTGAATTGAATAGCTGCTTTCTTCTCGGAGGCTTCCCCCACCTCCAGTGGTCATTGATTAACCCTCCATACCAGATAACCCCTCTATGGGAGGAAAAGAACGTGTGTTTATCTTGGGTCATAAAACATCAATATTGACTTCTCACAGGTGAAGCCAAAGGGGAAGGGGAGGTGGGGTTGAAAAGCGGGGTGAGGCTTGCTGCCCCTCCCTCTCAAGGCCTGAGACACACCTGCCTGAAACCCAGGGGCCAGCCCACCTGGTCTCCTTCCCTAAGGAGAGTACTGGGTGATCAGGCTTCAGTATCGGAAGCAGCAGGATTCCCACCCTCTTCCACCTCAAAGGTATCCCCGAGCAGCACCCCTACCCAACTCTCCTCCACTCTACACTGCTGCAGGCCCCTGATCCCCCTCCTGCACCACCTACCCCGGCCCTGACCCCGGCAGATAAGACAGTGGGATGGGTCACGGGGCTGGAGTCAGACTGCCTCTGCTCTACTGTTTCCCAACTCTGGGACTTGGACAGGTGACCAACTTGAGCCTCCATTTCCTCTATTGTCAGACGGGGGAGTCACAGCACCCAGCTCACAGGGCTGTTTAGGATGACGGACCGAGTTCCCTTACACTTACAAACAGCAGCAAGAGCTGGTGCTGCTGTAAACAGCATCGCTTTCCCTCTCTCTCTCCTCTCCCCCTCCCTCTCTGTCGCTGGAGATGCACGAGATGCCCATCAGCTCATCCCTTCCTCCTTGGTTCCGGCTGAGCCCCTCTGATGTGGCTTAGGAGTGGATGGTGCTGGACTCACCCAGAGCAGAAACCAGGGGTGGTCTGACCAGGGCTAGGGGTCCCCACCCCTCTTCTCTCTGGCCCAGAAGGTGTCAACCCCAGCATCCTCTCTGGCTGGCATTTTCCATCAGAGGGTCTCAGGAGGGGGTCTGTGGCCACGTGCTGAAGGGATGGGGATGCTGGGTCTGAGAGTCCAGCTCCGTCCTCCTCAGGGAACCTCACACCTTCATTCTGGGGTCTTCTCTCCATCCTCCATCTCCTTTCTTTTTGGGGTAAACATGTTTCTCCTCCCCTCCCCGTCCTTCTGGAGGGTCAGAACTCGGAGGTTGTCAGCCGCCCTGGGCTGGACCCTTTCAGAACCTCACTTAATTCTGGGTTCAGGGAGCAGTGGGGGGAGGCATTGGGCTTCTTTGATCTTCACCCAAGGCCAGGACCCTCTCCTCCCCTGGCCCCAGGTGAGCCCCACCTGATGCTGGGAGAGGCCGAGGCCCCAGCCCCGAGTGCCCTCCATCCAGCTGGCCGGAGGGGCCCTGTCCCTGGGCACCTGGTCAATGATTAACACTGAGCAAACTCAGGCCGGCTGGGCCTCCCAGCAGGGTCAGGACCAGACAAAGGCCCTGCTGTCTCCCTGAGCTGCCATCTTGGTGGGGGCTGACCAGCCGGTCAGTCACCCCATGGTGGCAACACCCCTGCCTGCAGCAGGGCACTGAAGGGGCAGCCGCTCAGCCAGGAACTGGGTGGAGATAGGCCCTGGAAGAAGAGGACGATGGGGTGGGGTTTGGCCACAAGCCTGTTTTCAAGCCTTAGCTTCATATTTGTGAGCAAGCCTAGGATGGGGGGCTGAGGAGACAAGGGCTCGCTGTGGGGCTCCCCAAGTGTGTGCTTCTGCAGCTGTTGCCACAGGGCTGGGGGCGGTGACCTGCCTCTGAGAGCAGCTCTCAGCCCCCTCCTTTCTCCTTCCTTCTCCCCACCTCCCCTTCCTTCCTTAGGAAGCCTGTTGAGTGTCTTCTGTGATCCAGGTCCTTCCTTAGTGTCCCCCATCTCTCCCCATCCCGCCAAACTTCTGCTCCTTCCAGTGCCTTTGCTTGCATTCTTCTTACAATCTTGGAAACCCTTCCTTTTTCTCCACCTGAAGCTCCTTCCTTCTCCAATAAGTCCTCCTTGAGCCCACCATGATCCCATCCCTGGGGTTCCTCTTACACTGAAGCTCTTATCTCTTCATGCATGTGCTGCCTCCCCAGCTGCACCATAAGCTCCTTGGGGGCTGGGAGCCATGACTCTCCCCTCCCCCAACCCTGGGCAATGAGCACCGTTAGTAGGTTTATCAGCAATGTCACCCTCAGCCACAAATCAAGCAAGAAGCTACTTTCTTGCAGAACAGCAACTCAGGAGACAACTTTTACATCAGTAAAAAATTCCAGATCCACAGCAGAGTCCCAGAGTTGGCCTTGCGAGCCCAGACCTCCCTCCAGCTGGCTGCCCAATATGTCTGGGAACTCTTTATCATCATCCCCTTCCTCCCCAACTTCCAGCCCAGCCAGTATGCAGCCTGGTTTGGGAACAGACGAGGACATTCCTGGCTAACCCTTATGACTGCCCACCAGATCCAGCCCTAAGTGCAGCCCCACAGCCACTGCCGGGGTGCCACAGGCATCCTTTCCCGAGCCAATAACATCCTCTTCTTGCCTGGCGATCTCGTCCCCTCTTCTCCAATATCCTTTCATCTCTCCCCTCTGTTCACACTTCCTCCCTCCCAGCCTCCTTAGCACCAACCCACCTGCCCCTGCCCAGCTGCACGGTGAAAAGAGCTCACATGCAACACATGGACCCACCACTGCCTGCACTACACCCACCACCTGAAAGTTCAAGGTGAACCAGAAGCCATGAGAGAGAGGGCGGCCTATCCTCGGGAAGATTGAGGGTGGCAAATTGGCTGTTTATTTAAGGCTGAAATAGAATGGGTCTATAGGGACACACAGCCCCACATACCTCCACCTGAGGTTAGAAAGTGGGTGGCAGTTTGGGGACTGGTGGTGTCCAAGCTGGGCACGAGGGAGTGAGCATCTTTTGCTACCAGGTGGCCCTTCTTTCAAATATCCTTCCCTATTGTCTTACAGGGGTCCTCATTCTTATCAAACCAATGACGCCAATTTAGAGGCTAAAAAACATGGCAGCTATCCTTAAGGAATCCAGGATTGGGGAATGGCAGGTGGGGAGCTGTGTGTTCCAGGCAGGGATCAGCCAACACACATACCTCTTAGCCCTGCTGTGCCCTTGTGTCCCTAAGACCCCATGCTAAGGTCTCTGGGGTCCCCTTTGGAAGTTCCCCTGGCGGACTCCCCTTGGTCCTGCCACAGGACATCCTTGCTTCCACGTC
The DNA here is from genome assembly GCF_009834535.1 of Camelus ferus. NCBI lineage: Eukaryota > Metazoa > Chordata > Mammalia > Artiodactyla > Camelidae > Camelus > Camelus ferus. The sequence goes on along the minus strand of NC_045710.1, from coordinate 30,538,625 downwards.
CCATTGCCCTCCTGGGCCCACCTCCAAGTTCATGCACTGCCCAGGCCAGCTCCACCAGCGCCAGCTGATACCTACTCTTTGCTGCAAGTGCGCAGGCCCCCACCCCAAGCACAGGAAAGGAAGAAGTGAGGAGAGAAGGGGCTCTTGAGGTTTTCTTTCTTGACTAAAAGCCTAGAGATTAGGAGATACAAGGTGTGTTCATCAGCAGAAGGCTCCTTGCTACACTGAAAGCTGCTGTAATTAATTTTGTCATTCATTCATACAGAGCAAACACTCTCTACCCTTCCCCTCCTGCCACTGTCAAACGAACCTGGCAGCCCCCTGGTAGCCTCCTCCACTGGCTAGGGGCATTGAGCACCTCCTGAAGACGTACATAAGATACGAGCAAGCCCTTGGGAGCCGCCCAGGGAAGACCCCATGGTGACATTCCCATTGGCAGATGCATCCCCCCTGGGCTGGGCCTGGAGTTCCCTTATTCTGTGATGCCTCAGAGTGAACCAGTGCACCAGACACTTGGAGGAGGGGGCGAGGGGACAGCGAGGGAGGCAGGGACAGAGGGCAGAGGGAGGAAGAGGCTGGGGATGAGACCCAGCCAGTGGGGAGGGGTGAGTGGGGCAGGTAGACAAGAGTTGAGGGGTCCAGGGAGCAGCAGGCCCTCCAGAAGGCAGGACTGGGGCACCCGCCCACCCATGTCTGAGTGGCTCCCAGCGCAGGCTCCTGGGCCCTCCCGCTCCCATGGAGAGTTTCCTGGCCAGCTCCCTCTGGCCCCTCAGTCACCAATCCCAGCACGATGGCGCCATCTACTGTGAGGAGGGAGTGGAACAGTTTACTCCATGGAAAGGTGTGAGAATTTGGGGTGGGGGTAACTCCCATCTCAGGGATCTAGCCCTGCTTGTGGTCTGTAGGAAATAGCCTTCAGTATGGGGTCATCTCCCATCACCCCCAGGTGTCTCTCAGGGGGCCACTGCTCTGGACGGTAAGATTCCTTCCTTCCCCTCACTTCCCAGGTCCCCACACTGCTACTGAGGCCCACCTGGAGGGGGCTGGAGCCCTGCCCAGGTCTCTTGTCTTTGACTGGACCTCTCCTCTCTGATCTCAGCCCAGTCCCTCCTTTCCTTGGGCTGCTCTGTGGCCACAGCCCCTGAGCACTTCCCAACTCACAGGCCCACATCAGGTCCTCACCACCTTGCAGAAAAAGGCCAGGTTCTAGCAGACTGAGCATCCCTCTGGGAGGAGGGCAGCAGACTGGGGGAGGGGCTGGCTGGGTCAGGGTGGAGCCAGCTGCTGGGGCCACCAGAGCTTCTGAAGCAGAGGGCAGGGCTCAGTGCGAGCCTGAGTAGTTCCTCTGAGAGGAGCTGAGACCAGCTGAGAGGGGCTGTGGCCACCCAGCCTCTAGGCAGGTGTGGGGACTGCTCGGTCTCCTAAAGGCCTCTCAGACACGTTCTCTCCTTTCTACCCCTGCCTCCCCTCCGGTACACAGAGCCCAAGTTAGTGCCCCCTCCTCCTGGACCCTCCCTCTCCAGATCATCGTCCCTACCACCTGGATAATCTTTCTAAATTTCCAAGCAGATCCCTTTCTGCCTCTGCGTAAATTCCTGCAGAATCTCCCAGTTGTCTTCTGGAAGAAATTCAAACCACCCCACCCGGCGGGCAGGGCCACACCTCTTCCGGCCCCTCCAGCTTCATCCCTCAACACCGACACCCTTCCAGCTGCCTGGGTGCCAGGGAGGCCTCGTGCTCTGCCACACCTGGGCCTGTGAATTCATTGTTTCCCAGCCTAGAACACCCTCCCTTGCTTGGCTTATTCCTCCTCCCCTTCAAGAAGTAGCTCAGATCTCACCTCCCGTGAGAAGCCTTTGCCGGCCCTCCCTGGAAGGCCTGCTTCTCATGTACACACAGCCCTTAAATTTTGAGCTCACCAAGGACACGGACCTGGCCTCTGTAGCAAGCAGGCATGTAGGAATGAATGAATGAGTAAATGAATGAGTGAATGAATGAATGAATCCGTAGCCAGGGATGACAGCCAGGAAAATGGCATGCTGGACAACAGAGGACCATGTGGTCCTCGGGTTCCTGCCCTCTCCCACCCTCTGAGCCCTGTCCCTCACTTGACCACTCCCTTCCTTGACTCACTTCGAAGTCCCTCCGGGGCCCTACCCTTGCCCCCAGGAGTCCCCTGGCCTCCTCTCTCCAGTCTCAGAGTGTCTCCCTCCACACACCCTGGGTTGTCCAGTGAATAGGAATCAGCCCCCTCACTGGGCCAGGCCTTTCAGGTTTCCCCATCTGACCAGTCTGCAGGTACTGGGCCTTCTTCCACAAGGAAGAGCCACTTGGAGCAGGACAAGGGGGCAGGATTTTTCTGCCTATTCCCAAAAAGCCTCCTGCCTGCTGACAAAGGCAGCCCACTTTGTCCTCAGAAAGCCCGCATCACTTCACTTAGACCTCAGATGCTGTGTTCTGTGGTAGGGACACTTTCCTACCCTGCAATACCATAACGTTTTACTCGGAGGAAACCACCATCATGTCCTGAGATCACTCAAAGCAGCCCTAGAGAGAGATCTGGAAGGTGAAGAACTGAGACCCCCGCCAATGGCCAGCACCAACTTGGCAGGCATGTCTTGGAATCAGATCCACCAGCCTCAGTCGAGCCTTCAGATGACCACAGCCTAGGCCAACACAGTGACTGCAGCCTCACGAGAGACCCTGAGCCAGAAACTCCCTGCTAAGCTGTTTCCAAATTCCTGAGCCACAGGAAGCATATGAGATAGCATATGTTTATTCAATTAAACTTTGGATTCATTGCTTATGCAGCAATAGGTAATTCATATAGATCGGATGATTTTATGATTCTCAACTTCTGGCAAGAGCAAAATACACAGTGAGCTTCAGGGAAGAGTCTGATGAATGCAGCTGAAAGTACACAACTGCCCCAGCAAACTTGTACAGACAATATTGCAGTGGGGCTGAAACTCACACACACCTACCTGGATGGGTCAAACCAGCATCATTCTTAACTTTTCTTGTACTCTTCTCATCTCAATCTGGTCATTCCTACTATTGACAGGTTAAAAACACACACACAAATAAAAAGAAAACTTTAACTTGACTTTTAGAGGTATCTCAATTTCTGTATGTTTAACTCAGTCTCTTTTGAGTAAAACTCCTTAGTTTTCCAAGATTTTCTTATCCGTCTCCCTTCTCCTAGCTAAGATAATTTCCTGGTGCAGAGAGATGTTTATGGACCTTGTGGTGGTGGGAAGAAGAGGGTCCAAAGTCTGAGTGGAGCCCCCCACATCCTTCTACACACACAGGTGGGACAGGGCTGGTTCTGCCTGGTCCCTGGGGCTCATGGATGGGGGTGGGGGGGTGGTGCTGAGGTGTGAGGTCCCTGCGGCTCATGGATGGGGGTGGGGGTGGTGGTGCTGAGGTGTGTGGTCCCTGCACATGGCTAGTGGTGCAGATCTTCTCTCTGTGGCCCCTGGGACCTAAGACCACTTGGCCACATTCCTCCTAACCACACCAGAATAAGCGATGTCCCAGGAAGCCACTTCCCAGACCTGCTTCCTTAAGCCATTTCAAACCACCTCCTGGTTGGCACCATCTTGAATTGCTGCTTTGCTTAAAGGGGGTATGTCACTAAAGTTTCCTCCCTGCTGCAATCTGAGTCAAGCCCCACCCACCCCCTTGCAGCAAGATCTTCCCTCAGACCTGCGGGGGTTTCTCATGCACTGTCCACCGAGGCTGAAGAATGGCACTGCCTTCTTGCTTTTCATGTTCTCTCCTACTTGGATCCCCTTTCTGGTCCTATTGGCGTCAGCAGCAGCTTTTCTGCATCATGTCTGCTTCACCCCTGCTTGAAGCCTTGCTTTGAACCCCCCTCCAGTTCGCTGGGCTATGGGCCTCACTGGGAAGGGCTGCAGGGAAACAGGAACCGCAGGGAAATGAAAACACTTGCATGCAGAGACCCAAAGTCAGCGGACGCCAGGACCCCTGCACATGCAGGCCGCCAGCACAGACACCCTGGGGTGACGTGGGGCCAGTTCGGGGATTGCTCAGCGTCACCCCAGGAGAGCCACCCCCACCTGGATGGTTCCTCCTCCCTCTCAGATTGTTCTTCTAACCCTACCCCTCAAAGGCCTTGGGAGGGAGGCAGAGAGGAGGGAGCTATACCTCTATCCGGATCTTCCTAAAGATAAAAATCTGGAGATGCCCTCAAGCGAGCAGACTCACAGCTTAGCCTCCTGCCCTTTGGGGCTCTTGCCTGTGCATTGACAGTTTCCACCGCAGAGCCCCAAACCCCTCCGCCAGCTGCTCCGAGACTTTTCTCTCTGATCTCCCAGTGGCTCCTCCAATTCAGCCCATCCCAAGCTGACTCATCCTCTTCCCCAAAACAGCCTGCTCCCCTTTCCCCAAACACACATGGCTCTGATCGTGGCTCTCCCTGCACAGGTCTCATCCCTCACTCCCCCTTCCACTGCACAGGGTCAGGCCCTCATTTTCTGCTTTCCCCTCTGGGTCATCTCTGTCCACCTCCCTCCAAGCCCTTCATGGTGACCACAGGACTTTTCCTAATGGGAAATTCGGTCTTAAGGCCCCAGGTTTAAATTCCTTCCCGAACTCCCCAGTGCCCACAGGATAACACCCTTTGGCAGAGTGGCAAGCTTCTTCCGGAACTGGCCTTCCTGGCTTTTCTGCTTTGGCCATGATGAGCTACTTCACAGGTCCCCAAACGGGCCTGGCTCTCTATGGATTTGGCCTCTGCCACACACAGTGTCAGAATGTGCTCACCCTCTTGAGTGCCTGCTGAACTGCTCACTTTTCAAGATCCTGCTTGAGTCACATCCCCAGGAACAGCATCCTTAGTCAGAGTTAATCATTCCCTTCTCCACGTTACCCGTTACCATGATACCATATTCCGGTTTCTCCCGGGTGCCTCTCCCATCCTCTGCCGCGCAGCCTGGCCGCAGCCCCACCGCCTCCCGCCTGGATTGCTGTAGATGTCTCCCAACCAGTCCCCCTGCCCTTGCCCTTGTTCCTTGCAGGCTACTGTGGACACAACAGCTCAAGCAGTCCTCTGAAAAAGCCAGTCAATACACATCCCTCTGCCCAAAACCATCCAGCATCTCCTGCCTCAGGCACCATAAAATCTAAAACCCTGTAGTGACCTAGGCGATCCTCCTTACCGCTGGACCTCCATTCCCACTTCCCTTTCCCTCTCCACCTCAGACACACTGCCTCCCTTGTTGCTTTTGAACACCCCAGGCCCCCTCCTGCCCCTTTGCACGTCCCCCAGAAATCCATTCTCATCTCCTCTATCAGCTTCAAGCCTTTGCTCCAGTCTCACCTTCTTAGGGAAGCCCACCTCCCTGCCCTGTCAACACTGCAACCAGCTCCCAACCTCCTGATCCCCCTCACCACCTGCTCCATTTTCCTTTCTTCTCATAATATCTTTCACATTTTAAACATGCTATTTAACTTATTTTTTATTTTTATATTGTATCCCCTTCCAAAACTATCTATTTTGACTACTAGATCCCATGAGCCTAGAATAGTGCTGACATAGGGTGCCCACTCCCCACTCAGTAATGAATGAGTCAATCAATCCATCAATCAAAGCTACTTATCGGTGGGCTCCCTCAGCAGTCAGTGAAGTCCCAGAGATTGAATCTTTGTTCAGTCACCTCTGGATTCTCAGGGCTTAGCCCACTGCCCTGGCCACAGTGGGTGTACAAGAACCATTTACTGAATGAATGAATGAATGAATGGGGCTCTGCCCCTTTGGCTGAGGGAAAAAAGCAGGGGCCTGTGCAGATCAGAGACCCCACCCACCCACACAAACGATACCATTGCCACATTATTCCTGGCTCCTCCTGTGCCAGGACCTCACTTCCTCCAGAGTCCTGTCTCAGCCCTTTCTCTAGGGGTTCAGGCCTCACTGGCTGTTTGTTTAGAGGAAATTGGTAAGTTAATCTCCACTCAGGTAAGGCTACCTGAATACTGCCTAAGACCAAATGCTTTCCTAAAAAGGTTATACACTGCAACCAGGGACAATCCCTTAACCCAAAGGACTGGAGCAAAGCGGTGAAGCACCAGGTTGGTGTGAGGCTGTCAAAGTTGTCCAGGGCCTGGCCCGAGCCTCAAGCCAGCCCTGGTCGGGAGGCTGCTGTGCCCTGTACGGGATGTCTTGCCCTTCCTGGGTGTCCTCCTGAGGACAAGAATTGATGCTCAGCCCTGAACGGAGGAGCAGAAACTAAACCTGGCACACAGGGTGGGAGCAAGAAGGTACCACAGCCAAGGCTCCGCTCTCCCCCAGCCCCTCCTGTCTCACGCTCCTTCCAGGACCTCAGGGGCTACCCAGGGGGTAAGGGGTGGGGGTGGGTCTTGGCTCCCCAGGCCTGGATGGACCCCCGATGATGTGGGCCTTGGGGGTTTGGGGCTGTTTTTGTAACCACAGTCACGTGTTCCTTCGTGTAACTTGAGCCCCCTGACACGGCATGAGTCTGCACCCCAGCTCCCGAGCCACATCTGCTTTTCATTTCCGCCCCAGGAAAATGGCCCAATTTCCATGAGTCGCTGGCCCAAACCAAGCCTGGAGCCTCTCAGCGGCCAACCCCACCCAGCTGGGTTCCATTACTGAGGGGGGGTGGAGGCTGAGAGAGCATTAGAGGCAACGAGTATATCGTGGAGCTGGACAGGGGCCAGGAAGCCAGAGTGCTCAGGGTGGCTCTGTCAAGACCTCACTGTGTGTCCTTGGGGGAGTCCCTAACCTCTCTGAGCCTCAGCTGTCTCAGCTTTCTCATGAGTAACACATGAAGTGTGTTACACTGCTGATGGAGGTATTATTAGGATTCAGGGACCAAGGTGGCTTTTTAGGGATAAAAACAACAGAATTTCCCCAAAAACAGAACTAAGAAGGAAATGGCCTGAAAACAGAACTGCTGGAAGTGGCCCATGTCAGGAAGCTGCTGGGGCCCAGGGCCACTTTCCCACCTAAGCAATGGAGTGGGCCCCCCACTGGTAGTTTGGTAAAGGTTGGGCCTAATTTCTCATGTCGGTGGCTGACCCTGGTTGACAGTTATCTATTCAGCAGTGAGGGTGTGCCAGGCCTTGGGCAGGGGTCAAAAGGCAAAAGTGATAAACACAACTTAAACTTCTTGTGGTGGTGGTGGGGGTCTTACAAGTAAATAAATAAATACCGTCCAACCCAGCAGAGTGGAGAGGGTGGGGTGAGGCCAGAGGCTGAAAGTAACACACTATTTCTGGTCTTTCTGTGGAGACTCTTAATTGTTAAGATGTTCTTAGCTTGACATTTTTTCCCTAATAAAATATACAGCAAACTCCATCCTCCTTCCAACAAAGATAAGGACCTTAGCACACGTCCTCCGGACACCTTCTCCCATCCTCCACATTCTAAATCCTATATCAGTTCCTTCTATGGGAGTTTGTCAGTGACTCCACAAAGGGAAGTCCCCACCTCCCATGCCGCCCCTGGGGACCCCCTGGTGCCACCTGCACAGGCCATGCCCCACCATGGCCCTGTTTCCTGGGGACTGGGCAGCACTTGAGCTGAAAGCCACAGAGGGCTGGTGGAGGCAGAGGAGGGTGCCGGGGAGAGACCGGCCCTCGGCTTTGCCCCAGGGCACAGGCACAAACAGCAGGACAAGAGCACCCCGTGCAGCTTCCGGGGACATTGTGGGGTCCACACCCCGCCCACAGGTACCTGTCAGCATTAAACCACCACTCTGGGAGGCTCATTTTGTAGGTGAGGAGCCTGAGGTTCAGAGAGGCTCTATGACTTGCTCAAGAACAATTTGTCAGTATATCTGGAACCTCATCTTTCTGACCCCAGGCATGGTGATCTTTGCACCAGCTTGGCGCTATTCTTGGGCACTTACCTTAAAAATCCTAGTCTGTCACTTACTAGGAATGTGACCTTGGGCAAGTTCTCCAAGTCTCTGTGCTGCACTTTTCAAAATATGTTGTTTAACCCATCAACTTTATTGAGAGAGAATTTATAGAATTTACAGAATAAGTGCACAGCTTGGTGAATTTTGACAAATGTATACGTGCATGTTACAAACCACACAATCGAGGTATAGACCATTGCCCTCACCGCAGAAAGCCCCTCCTTCTGAGCTTGGTTTTCCCACCTGTAAAAGGGGACAAACAAGAGTACCTATCTCCCGGCGCGCTGGGAAGATCGAATGAGGTAATACTGGCGAGATACCGACCAAGGCACCTGGCGTGAAGTAAGCATTTGATAAACATGCGTTGCTTTTATGACCTCGTGCTGCATCTTGCCCCCCCTCCCCCGGCCCCTCCTTGAAGCTAGGGTAGGGATCAGGGCAGGTGCTGGGATGGTCTCTCTGAAGCCTCCCCTTCCCCAGCCTGAGGGCGTCAGCCCACCTAAGACTTGGGGTAGATGTCCTGGAGGAGGCTCAAAACCTCTGTCTGCCTCCAGGAGCCCCTGAGGAGCTGGGGACAGAGGAATGGGCCAGCTTTGACCCTCAGACTGGCCTAGAAGATAGGTCCTCTGTTCTTTTGAGACTTTCCTACATCTGTCTCAGGCATTGGGGGCGGGGCCAGCTTCAGGAGTTTGCAACCTGTGCTGTCACTCAGGGCTTCGTGCTCAGAATCCCCACACTTGGTTTAATGATCGATGTCACTTCTTGCAATTTTTCATAGTTTTTGAGCAAGGGGCTCCGCATTTTTATTTTGCACTGGGCCCCGCAAATTCTGTTGCGGGTGGAAATGGCGGTGAAGGTAGAGTGAGCTGGTGCCATCACACCCCTGCAAGCATGCATGCACGCGCTTGCACACACACACACACACAGCACAAAGTCACACACACCCATTCACCATCTCCATTGTCCCTTCTCTGTTGCTCCCCACAGCAGGGCCCTCAGCCGCCAGGAGGCACCCAGAGAATCTGGCAGCCTGCTCGGCCTGGAAACCCCCTTGGGGACATCTCCTGCTCACAGGGCCTGCTGGCCAGGCCACCCGAATTCCCATCCTCTGACAGTCCTCTCCAGCCGCCTCCACCCAACTCCGCAGCTCAAGTGTGAAACCACAGCTGGGCGCCAGCCAAGGGGGCTTGGGTTTCATCACACTCAACTTCCCACACCTCGGCCGGAGGCCAGGGTCCGATGGGGCTGTTGGCCCAAGGCCTGGGCTGGAAGGCGGAGTAGGGGGTGGATCCCAGCTCCCCTCCAACTCCAGCTTCCTATGCATCCCAGAGTACCCTCTCTCTCTTGGGCCTCAGTTTCCCTCCATGCAGTGGGACAGGATTCTGCAGGACTGGAGCAGATGCCAAGGGTGCAGGGAAGGCAGCCCTCAGAGACAACGGCGTTGAAGGAGATGCTAGAGCTTCCCTGTCCAGTGCAGTGGCCATTAGCAACGTGTGGCTATTTAAATTTAAATTAATTTAAATGAAAAAAATTAAAATTTTAGTTCCTCGCCCACTCTAGCCACATTTCCAGTGCTTGATAGGGATGTGTGGCTTGTGGCTGCCATACTGGGCAGCACAGACACAGAACATTTTCGTCAACACAGAAAGTTCCGTTGAGACGTATCTGCCAGCTAGGAAAACCAAGCTGCTGGGAATGTTGGTAGCTTTACTGACCCCAGGTTTGAGGAGTTGGGGGCAGAGGTCTATGGATGGAAACATTTGAGAAATGCTCTGGATCTCAAGAGTAAGGAGGTGGACACGCCATAAGGGGGAATCAGGAGTCAACCTCCAGGGTCACAGAAACTCTCCAAAGGCAGCTTCAACTCCCCTGTCCTGGAGTGGAGAGCGGATTTCTGGGCCCCCACTGAGGCAATGGCCAAAGCAGGTGTCTGTCCTAGCAAAGTGCTCCCGGCGCCATTTCCAAGTGGGAAATGGGCATCACTCACTCTAGCCTCACCTCTAGGCTTGAGGAGGACTAACATGCTCTGGAACCGTGGTTCTCGGACTTCAGCCTGCCTTGGAATCACCTGGAAGCTTGCTGAACCACAGATAACTAAGTGAAAACTTGAATACACACACTTCCACTTCGTTCATGAGCCAGGTTGAAATGCAGGTGTCTGAATTCAGTTCACCTGTCGGTTTGGTCTGTCTGGGTGGAAGCTATCGGATTGGCTTAATCTGGGCCCATTATGAAGGGATGCAGCAGCGGTGGGGTGTGGAGACTTCGAGAGAGAATGGAGGGGGCGAGGACAGAAAGGAGTGGGAGAGGGAGGAAGGAGGGAGGGAGGAGAGGGGACGGGGAGCACTCTTTGTGCCTCCCCTACTGAAGTTGTTCTTCCTATGTTTTATCTCATCTGCTCCTCACAACGCCCTTAGAAGCTGACAAAGTTGCTGCTCCAAGAAGTTATCACCCCCTACCCCTGCCCCAAGCACACACACAGTCACTAAGGAATCAGGCTGGACTCCGCTTCTTTTTCCTCTTCTCTCTCCAGCTCTGAATATTTTCAGATGAAATAAGCCTCAGAGCTGTGAAGCCATTTTTTTTGTTTTCTGGGCTCATTCGGCTTTGACGGGAAGCTTGGCTGAGTGCAGACGTCTGCGCCCTGGCTCTCAGTGGTGCTTTTTAGGCACGCCTTGTGCAGAATGTAAAGAGATGCCATTAAAAATATCAACGGGTCTCGGTGGCCCCCTCAGTCCCCGAGCCCCACGACCAGCAGGGACACGGTGGGACTTCCTGCCTGCCCTCTTCCGCCACCCACCCCCAGCCAGCACCACCCTGAACACATCTGGAAAGGGTGGGGAACCATAGGTCCTGGGTCGGAAAACCAAGGCTGAGGGAAACCCAAAAGTTGGCCTCTCGTTTCGGGAGAAGGACTGTTTTCAGCATCAGGGAAACTATAATCATATAGCCAGCTGTGAAGATTCTAGAATGACCCGCAGTCACAGGTGAGGGAATAAGGCCCTTCTGGAAAATTTTGAAGGTCCTCTCCCCAGACCCACCTCTGCAATTGGGAATGAAAGTCCCACCTCCTACTTTGTCACCTCCCACTCCACCCCCTAGTCTGTCTCCTCAACATCATTGTCCTTTGGATGCCTGCACCTCAGACTTTCCTCACCTCTCCCTCCCCAACTGCCCTGTGAGGAAGGCAGGGCAAGACATGGTCCCATTTTACAGATGGCCAAAGAGATGACGTGACCACACGACTCATTACTGGGAGAGCTGCAGGTACCCATCTCCTGATCTCCCCCGTCTGCTGCCACGCCTCCCATGGGCGGGCTTTGGTGGCCTACCGCCCCCACTCCCTCCCAAACACAGCTCCTGTCTCCTCACCAAGGCCCAGGAGCACGGGTGATTTAGAATTTCCTGCCCTTCTGACAATCTGTGTGCACAAAACGGGCTTTATTTAAACCACTTTGGAGGGCATCTCCTCTACCCCTTCCTCTGGCTTCATTAAGCCGCTAATCTGAAGCGGGATAAATCATCGGTGTTTAACTACCTGATTACAAACGTGCTCCTGGTTCCTGTCTCTGCCCTGATGGGAAGCTCATTTCTCAAAGGGTTAATTAACAGCCTTCACACAGGCCGCATTTAGCAACGAGCACAAAGCCGCACACATAAATAACGTCTGGAGCGGAAGAAGAGGGTGCAGATGGTTTGTGACTTTGCCGTCCAGAGTTTTTTAAACCTGTGTGAACCACGTCCTGTCGGGACCCAGGACCGTGAGTCAGGGTCAGGCTTCGAGGTGGGCCAGGCCAGAGACACTGGTGGCCAACTCTGCGCTCTGCTGAAAGAAAGTCTTAAAGCAAAACAGAGGGCTGAGCCAAGACGTGGGGGAGAGAGGGCAGGCCTGGGGTGGGGGAATGGGCCTGCCGACTGACCCGGATTGAGAGGAGCCAGGGAGAATCCGAACCACAGACCCAGCACCTGCACCGGGTGCTGATTTACCAAGGGGGCCTCCACCCAGAAAGTCAGACTCTGGGGTACAGAGTCCCACGCAGGCCGTGTAGTGCGTGATGCCAAGAGGGCCCAGGCTAAGGGGGATTGTATGGGGCTGGGAGAAGGGCAGTGGAAAGGACAGCCTCGAGGAAGCCAGGAAAGTTCTGGAAGTGGTAAAAAGCACTCACAGCTTTCTGCCTCCTCCGTGGGTAAGCTCTGTTCCTCTGCAAAGCCTTCAACTCCCAAATGGAGGTTCACAGGCCCACCCTCCCATGACCAAGGGGACACATCTGCGATTTTATAACTGATGGCAATGGCAACCTAGGGCTCACTTTACAGAAATCAGCCCTGTTGCAAAGGACCTGAAGCCAAAAAAAAAAAAAAAAAAAAAGAGGAAAACAAAAGCCAAGAAACAGAGGAAACAATGTAAATACACACTGGACATCAATGAAAATGAGAAACAGGAAAAGGGAGAGGGAAGAAAAGGCCAGAATGCAAGCTTTTGGCATTGTCTTTTCCCGTTTTCTTGTGTCTCTGGTTCCTTATGTTCCTCTTCAGCCCTTAAGCTCTCAGCTTGGAGAGGCCCCACCATCCTCACTCAAACCCTCTCCTGCTCCGTCCGCAGGAGGTAGGATCTGGGGAGGAGAACAGGGGTCTCCCAGAGGATTTCCACCCTAGGGGTGATAGCGCCCCCTGGTGGCAGAGAGGGGTCCTGTCTCAGCAGCTATGTGAGCTGCCCCTCCTGACCCAGGGCTGAACCAGTCTGGCTCAGGCCAGGGGCAGGCTCCCCGTGCCAGGCTCAGCCCCGAGGTAGAGGGAGCAAAGAAAGAGACGGGGGCCAGACGACACTGGCCTAACAGCAGGGCTCTGTGTCCAGGAGTGGCAGTTTCTCCCTGAGTAATTTTCCACAGTTTGCCCTGCCCTCCGCACACAGTTGTGCTCACAGGGTTCACAGGGTGTCTGCCATGCTCCAAGAGTTATTCTGGGCCAGTCACCTGCTCAGTGACCCTACCCGCTTTGATTTCTGCCCCCATCACTCATTCGAGGTTGCTTCTCAAAGTCCCCGTACCAGTCTCCGGGATACAGTTCCTCTGGACCTCGAGACCCCCATCCCATCCCCTCAAGGCCTAGCTCTCGGGTAGTTCTGGGAAATCCCAAAGGCACCATTGTTGCCGGGCTGGGGCCAACATTTCTGTTTTCTCAGAAGGATCAAAGCCCCATCCCAGCCCTGCCAGGAGGAAGCAGTTTTGACTCGTGCAAATATCTGCAGTCCATTTGGGATTTTACTTTGGTGAGAAATAAATACACAGCCATCTGCAGATGATGGAAATATGACTTAAGTAACTTTTTGGTTGAGGCTCTTGGGCCCAAGCCCAGATGGAAATAAGACCTTGTATCTCAGTCTCCCCTCACACTTTTGAAAAAAAAGGAAAAAGCAGAGGGAGAAAAAAAAAAAAGCTGGTGGAAACTGAAGTTCAAAATGGAGTGTGCTCTATTTCTTGGCCTGGGAAAGGAAAAATAAACACCAAACAGCGACTCCATTCAAGTGTGCGTTATCTGGCTCATCCCCGCCAAGAACTCCCTCTCCGACCGGGAATTGCTGTGCCTACAGACGGCCCCCACGCCCACCCCTAACCCAAAGCAGGCAGACAATGGGCCAGAACACCCGGCCCAGCCAAGGCCTCTCCCTGCAGCCCCCAGAGGCCGTAAGATTGGGAAACACAAGGCTATTTTTAATGTCCTATTTGTCTACCAACTGTGGCTCCACGGGCCTGAGAAATGGTATCATTTGTGGGAGGTGGCATTGATTTCTTTTTTAACTTGCTCAGACAAAGCCACATTTTTTTTGCAACTTGCAGAAAAGCCAAAAAAGCAACACTTTCCAAGCGTGACCTCTTCCCTGGCTTGTCCTTCTGCCCTGTGGGAAGGGCTCTCTCAGGTGTGTCTGGGAAAGCAGCCCCCTGCTACTACGTGCTGGTCAGCAGCAGAACCAGGCCCCCAGGCCCCCAGGCCCAGGGGCCCAAGGAAATGAAATTAAAGGCCCAGACATCCCACATCCCACAGGAGAGTCAGCAAATCAGGAGGGAGCAAGGGAGGGAGAGAGTTGTAGGATCAGAGAAGGGTAGGGCCCTCCACTGGTGAAGGAGGCCCAGCCCTGCCCCGGAAGGCCCCGTGTGATGGGGGGACAGGCAAACACCTGCCCTGGGGAGTCCCATATAGGAAAGAGTGAGAGGTCACACACAGAGAAGAAGGCTTCTCAACAGCCAATCCAGCTCCCCAAATCCATGGGGGGAAGCTTTGTGCAGTAGTTGTGTCCAGGGGCAAAGAGGGTGTCTCCAAGTGGGTCTACCAGCCTGAGGCAGACCTTGGACTCTGGCCCAAAAGAATCCAACAGGAATAACAGGAGCCTCTCTGTTCTTGGGGCTTCTAAAGGTTTTTGCTATGAGGGCACGACCCCATCTGGGCTCCAGAGGCCTCCCCCTGCCCTCTGCCAGGACAAAGAGATAAAGATGGATGGATCTCTCTAGAGAGAGAGAGATCCGAGTGAGACAGAGAAATAGGAAACAGAAACATAAAGATGCAGAGGGACGGAAAGATAGAAAGTGAGGGAGAGTTGATCCCCACCTCCCAACCCCAGCTCACAACTCTCAGGACAGACTGCAGGGTGACCGCTCACAAGAACAAGAATAGAGGGACACACACAGTGGGCTGTTTTCTTTCTCCATCGGGCCCTCGGCACTCGCCCTAGAGGCAGGGTGAGAGCCTGAAGTCTCCAGAAGGCAACTGGACACCAGCCTCCATGACCCACCGGGAAGCTGCTTTCCCTGCTCCTTCCATGCACCTGGGACCTCAGCTCAGTCCACACTCGCTCAGACCTTCCTCATACCCACTGCTGCATGACCTTGAACAGGTCTCTTCATTTCTCAGTTTCCTAATCTGCAAAAAGGAGATAATAATAGCACCTTGCTCCCTTGGGTGTTCCGAAGATTAATTGACCTAGTGTGCATGTGTGTAAAATGCTCACACATGCCTGGCACACAGTGAGGGCTTGATAAATGGCAGCTTTAACGCATGTGGTCAGTAAATGGTGGTTGTCACTGCCAGGACTCCCGGGAGAGAGGCGGAGCTGGGGATGGTGGGAAGAAGAGCAGACAGCAGGCAGGAGGGGAAGGCAGAGGAA
Source organism: Camelus ferus (assembly GCF_009834535.1). Taxonomy (NCBI): domain Eukaryota; kingdom Metazoa; phylum Chordata; class Mammalia; order Artiodactyla; family Camelidae; genus Camelus; species Camelus ferus. Next base: position 30,523,559 of record NC_045710.1, on the reverse strand, counting down.
GCTGGTGAGAAGAGGCCAGAGGGAGGCCACGCAGAGTTAAGGGAACTGTATGTCCCAAAGCTGAATGGGTCTTGAGATCACCCTGACCCACCTGTGGCACCCTTGGTGCTGACCCCAACACAGACATCATGAAGAGCCTGAACAGGGGAGAACAGAGCCCTTCTGCTAATGGCTACACGTCCCTGGTTCACTTCCCTGGGACACAGGTCAGCCTCCCACCAAGCCCTAAACCTCCCAACCCTGGGAATGCCTTTCCTGTGATGGGACGGTTTGGAAAGCCCAGAGCCCAGAGGAGCAGAACTGTAGCCAGATAGGCCAGCAGGCGACTCCAGGCCTACCCTAGTCCCCGCGTGTTTACGGGAGGAGCAAGAAACCAAGCAGAGTCCGTCCGTCATCCTGCCTGATCAGAGAAGCCAGGTCCTTGTGAGGAAGGGCTCTCAGCAGCCACGTCAGCTGCCCCGGCATCCCTGTAAGGGGTCTGGTCCTCCTGCCCCAGGGGAGGGGACAGATCACCCTCCCTCTTCACAGCCTTCAAGAAGCACCTCCCCACCACCCAACTACGCTGACCCACAGCCTGCTCTGTCTCCACAGCTGCCATTTTGGGACCCAGAGAGCAGCCCGGGCAGCAACGCCTCCCGTCTCAGGAGGCAAGTGGAGGAAGGGGAGTCGAGTCAGACTATACGGGCTGCTGGGAGGAAGTCCAGAGACCTGAGCTGTCATCATCCTGGCTCGATCCCTTTACAAGAGTCACTCACCCACTCAGACCTTCACTTCCCTCCTCCAGAAAATGGGAATAATAATTTTTACATCTTGGGGATTCAGTGAGACAATGGCATACATCTAACCACTTACATAACATTCTGACCCGTTCCTTTCGTGGGTGGTGAGACAGAGCAATTGGGTGTGTGTTCATTGGCAGCCTAAAGACTGGCTTTCAGCAGAGCTGGGTGTTTGCATTCAAACCACTCCCTGGGAGGTGCACAAAATCAAGAGACTGGCCCTTCCAGAGCCTCGAGGCAGCACGGCGTATGACAGAGCTGTTTCTGGAACCAGATGTCATGTCCCCTGGACGAAGTTAACTCCCTATACCTCGGTTTTCTCATCTGTAAAGGGGGATGATAACAGCCTCCCAGGCATTTAGGTTGATGTGATGATGAAATAAAGTAATCCATATGGATCCTTCAGCTCAGTGCCTGGCGGTAGCAAATGCTCAAGGCGGGTGGGCATTGATGGTAAAGGAACAGAGACACCCTCCAGGAAATGATGGGGAGAGGTGGCCAAGATGGATGTTGAGTGGAAAGCATGGCGTGTAGGATGCTACCCTCAGGGCAGAGAATGCGGAGAGCAGACCACATGCTCTATTTGCTTGGATTTACATGAGGATACTCTGAAAGGATACCTAAGAAACTAGTAAACAGGGTTACCTCGGGTTGGGAGGATGAGAGGGGATGGGGTGGGAGCAGGTCTTTTGCCCGTTCACATCTTCATACAAGTCTGATCAACCATGTGAGTGACTTACCTATTACAAAATATTTGTAATTAACATAAAAACAAACTACTGATATTATTATTCTGTCTGAGCTTCAGTTTCTTCCCTAAATGAGGAAGGTGATCTATACTTCACCTGCCTAACTAGGGTTTCATTGGGATTCAGAGAGAAAGTGAATACACAAGTGCTCTGAGAAACATAAAGAGGCTGGGATGATGAGGAGGAGGAGGACGAAGAGGAGGGAGGAGAGCGGGGATGGGAGGTGCCCAGTGGGAGAATCACTGAGCCATTGTCCCAGGAGCTGCGCCTCGGCAAAGTTGACATGCCAGCTGGACCCGATTCACTCTGGCCTCAGCCTTTGGCCTCTTTCCTCAAACACCCATGGTCCAAAGGAGGCTCCTCAGCCTGCCAAGCATTTCGGGGGAGGTGGCTGCAGGTGGGCAGGGCAGGGGTAGGGCTCATGGGCACCTGCATGTGACCTTTGACACCTGGCCAGAGCTATTGGGAGCAGGAAGGGACCCCAGAAATGGAGTTGTGAGATGGATGAGACATTGCAAAGGAAAAGGAGAGACTCTGCCCAGCAACACCACAGGGTGGCTGGACCTCACCGAGGGTGCGGCTTACGTAACCTTGCCCTGGGCTCAGCGAAAGGAGATGGGGAGAGTTATCTCATTTATCACTGCCCCCACCCACAATTCTATGACATAGATTCGATTACCATCCAGATGAGGAAACTGAGGCTCACAGAGTTTCAGATATGTCTATAGCCAACCACCAAGTGGCTAGGGTCCAGATCCAGGCACTGTGGCTCCCACCTCAGCACCACCCCATCCTATCCCGTCATCCAGGACCAGGGCTGGCCACCTTCCAGTGGACCTCGTCTATAGCAGCAGGACAGAAATGACCACAGCTTAGCTCAGAAATTGCAGCAGCAGCATTGTCTGTGGCCTAACAGTCCCTCCGCCAGGAGGTTTCCACACTCATTAGCCCCCCAGAGCCCACGGGCAGAGCCTGGGAGGGACAGGGCTTGGGAATCCCTCAAGACCCCATGCCCCTGAAACAGGGGCATGAGGCTGGAAGAATGAAAGTGCTTTTCATGGAATTCCAACAGGAAACCCACGAGAACATTCCTGCCCCAAGGATTCCAACAGGAAAACCACGAGAACATTCCTGCTCGCGGGATTCCAACAGGAAAACCAAAAGAACATTTCTGCTCGTGGGGTTCCAGCTGGGAGCCAGAGTCCATGTTCCCTGCTAAGGAGGCCGGCCAGTGGGTGGAGGGGTGGAGGAGAGGGCTTGCCCCGCCCTCATAAGCCCTCCCCAGCCCCTCAGACCCATTCAAAGATTCCTTTGGCCTCTCTGGGATGGGATGGGCCATTCAGGAACTGGCCAGCCCAGCTCCCAGCCCTCCAGCCTTTGCTCCAGGTGGCTGTCCTGCCACCAGCTTCCATGAAGAACGCATGGCCCCCTGCCCCTCCAAGGGTCTTCATAATCAGGGTGAAGGACTCGCGAGTATGTACAAAAACTATCTTAAACTTAATTACCTCTTGAGATGCCAAGTCACAGGTGCCTGAAGAATATAGGACACACCTGATTCTGCCCGCCCTCCTCCAATTATCTATCGTGCTCCAGCATCAGGACCTGCCTGAAGCTACGTGTTGGGAGGGGCCCTGAGGAACAGGATGGGTTCTTGGCCTTAGGAAACTTCCACTCCAGTAGAGGAGCTGGGAGGCACTCCAACCAGAAGTGCTTTTAGACTGCTGTGAGAGAAAAACCATTTACCCCAGGCGGCACCAAAGCAAACCCTGTTCATGGGGTACCGACCATGTGCCAGGCAGTGTGTTAGGTTTCAGGACAGTGACAGTTCGTCTTCCCAAAAAACCACTCCCTAATGGGAGAGACCAGAAGATAAATGGTTATACCACAGTGGGAAGAGAGTTTCAATCAAGGTTCGTTTAGGATGCAAAGACGGGAGGAGATCGGGGAAGGCTTCCTGGACGAAGTGACACTTCAGCATGCTGAGATGCTGGACTGGAAGTTCAGTGGGACTGCAGGAGTGGGATTTGGAGGTGGCAGTGTTTGACATAAACCTTTGTAGTGATGGTTAAGATTTGTGTCGTGGAATGGTGAGAAGACCTTAATAAAGGCAAGGAGGGGACATGGGAGAGTAAGTTTTAGACACAGGACATCAGATGCATATAGATGGATCCAAAGGGGAGGGTTGGGGAGGACAGAGGTCCCAGAGAGCTGGAGGAGCTGTGGGTCAAGTTGAGGCATATTCATTCACTCCGTGAGGGAGAGAAAATGAGCGCATGAGGGCAGGGAAGACGGTTGCACTTAGAAAGATGGGAGGGATTCCAGGCTTTGAGGGGAGTCTCAGAGCTCCATGAGGGAAGAGTGTGACATAGGGAAAATGAAAGAAATTCAGAGTGAGATGCCAGGGCCTTTTCATCTGCAGCCATGCAGATGCCCCACTCTCAAGTCCAGGGATGGAATGTTACCTCACACACGTGGCCCCAGGGCTGGTCCAGGCAGTCTGGCAGTGACAAGGTAGGAGGGCATGGTTCCCGCAACAAGCCATCCAGCCAATTACCAAGAGGGGCCAGGGGCGGGAACTTAGGGTCAGGATTAAGGGAAAGCAGAGGTGGCAAATCAGAGGGCAGGGACACACCCGAAAGCATCAAGCCGTAGGACCAAGAGCTGAAACCCCACACCCAGCGTCGGGGTGGGAGGGGGACAGACCTGCCACCAGAACGACCGAGGGGCCTGTGGGCCTGAACTAAGCCGACAAACAGGAGACGGGGGCAGGGGGTCGTGGCTGGCAGTGTCTAAAGCAGTGGTGTGCTGGAGCAAGCTCCACAGCCTCAAAGACCCCTTGGTTAAATGCCCCCAGTTTTGCGGGAAGGTTGTTTAAATGTTGGCAAAATCATCCATGAAGCATTTATATCACAGAGATGAGCAAACACTACAAATCTAGGCTACTGTTTTTCCCCTCCCAGAGAGATGGTGGAGACCAGCACCCATGAGACCACGGTTCTGGCCTTTCTCCGCCATGTGGCTTTGAGCTGTTGTGGCCTCACCTGTAAATGTCTGTTCTCACCCCTGCCAACATGAAGGACTGCTGGGGGCGGGAGGTGGTGGTGGTCATGCAAGTAACTGTAGCTGGATGTGCTCTGCAGGTCACAGCATTGCAGAGAGAGATAACTGCGAGTGGATTTCCTAGCATCTCCCTGGATGTCTGATCTAAATTTAGGTCCTTTTGGTCTACGTTGAATCCCAGCCACTGCCTTTCCTTCCTTCCTGCAGGCTCTCTGGAGACAGCCATAAGGAAGTCCCTGCTGGAAGGCGGCTGCCCTTTATTGTTTCACCTGCAAGTTTACATGTGTGTTTTCTGGCCAAAGTCCCCCCGAACCTTCCCTGTGCCTCCTCCAACTACCCTTTCCCACATGCTCAGAAACTTGCGGGCTCCCTACTCCTCTCCTGGTGTTCCAGATGCCTCACCTTTGTCGCAGGTCATCCCCTTTCATATCCACAGCTACGCCACCACTCTTTGCTCAGCCACTCCCTGAGAGAGCACGTCCTTCCACATCAGGACATCTCAGGCAAGTCTCTAACCTCTCCAGGTCTCATCTGTACTCTAAGGATGATGCCTATAAGAGCCCGTGCCTTTTTCTGCAAATAATAGGAACTCTGACTAACAGGGACTTCAACCATAAGGAGAGTTGCTTACTAAGAAGTCTGGAAGTGGCGGTTATCAAGCTGGCTTTACAACTTCAAGATGCCAGGTCTTTGCGTGAGGATCCAAATTCTCTCTCTCTCCCCTCCCTCTTATGGTTGCAAAATGGTTGCCACAGCTCCAGACATCACATCTTAAGACTTCCTCCAAAGTCAGGATGTAGGGTGATGGTCAAAGTGGAAAGAGCCCCCTTCACGTGCTTTTCTATTTTATCAGGGATGAAAATTTTTTCTCAGAAGCTTTTCCATCTCCCTGCCCCATAATTCCCAGCAATTTTTTCTTACATCTTATTAGCCAGAACTGGGTTATGTGATCATTTCATGCCACCAAAGAGGCACTCTTCCAGCGTGTATGGTTGGAAGAGGCAAGCGGGAAGGGAGTTGAGAAGGGCCTTTGAGTGATGAATTAGCGTGGTGATTTAGAGGGTAGCTAAAGATCGGACACAATGGCCATGAATGTTCTCCCTGTTGTTATGAGGGCTCACCACCTCCCAGACCCCTGCTCGGTCCCCAGCTGGTCACCCTGGAGCTGTAGGGGCACCCTCTTCTCCTCCTCCCTAGGGGCTACTCACCTTTCTCTGAAACAATAGTGAGTGAATAGGCTCAACTCCAACTAAGCAGTCACAGGGTCAATTGCATCGATGCTTCCAGGAGAAGGAGGGCGGTCTGAGTCTTGTCACAGACAATCAGCAGGTCTGTATTAGCCTCTCTGTGTGCCCAGCCCCAGGGGAGGCAAGAGCCTGTCCCTTGTGAGCTAATCATCTGGGTAACCCTGGCTGCAAATGAGAATCACCAGGAAAAGCTTTTCAAAATATTCCTGCTCAAAAAGCCCCTCAAAATCCCAGTCTAATCATGAGAGAAACTAGCAAATTCCAGTAGAGAGACATGCAACGATATAGCCAACCAGCCTTCCTCAAAACTGTCAAAGTTCTCAAAAGCAAGGTAAGTCAGAGAAACTGCCATGTCCCCAGGGGGACGTGAGGATCAAATGTAATATGATATCCTGGATGGGATCCCGGGATGAAAAGGGAACATTAGATAAAAACAAAGGGACCCTGAATATAGCATGGACTTTAGTCAGTAACGGTCTATCGATATTGGTTCATTTATTGTAACGATGCACGGTGCTGGTACTAGAGAAACTGTGCAAGGGACAAGGGGCTATGCAGGAACCCTTTGTACTGTATGCTCGATTTTAATGTAAATCTAAGACAGCTCTAAAGAATAAAGTGTAATGTATAGATTCAGGCCTGCACTCCAGACCAGTGACATCAAACCACCGATGGGGGAAACTCAGGCTTTCCCATTCGGGTTTCAGCCCCATCTCTTCAGGGTCTCAGAGACTCCTGGATCCTCCGTCACTCCGATGGCTGTCTGACCTTGCACTCCTCCCCAGGGGACGGCACAGCGACAGCCTGCATGGTCTCCACGGCACGACTCTAGGAGTACCCCTGGGCTTCCAACCAGATCCTCTCCCACAGAGCCTCCAGCAGGAATCAGGGGACCACAGTGAGGGGCAGAGACTGGATGGGGGAGAGCGGGAGGGAGGAGCCGCTCACATCCGTGTTAGGTGTGCTGGCTGCTTCTGAAGGCAAGTCCCTTGTTTTTTGCCAAACTTCATTCGATGAGAATGAGGAGAAATATGCTACACAGGAAGTCTATGGAAGCTGAGAAAGAAAGCTGCGTCCCTTGGAGATCAAAACTCGCAGAGGTTACACGGAACACTAGAGTTAGGAGAACTGCAACTTTTGGGAAAGGTACATCCCAAAGAATGGTGGCAATGTGATGAAGTGGTTATGAACACAGGCTTTGAGACCAGACCCACTGTGGTTCAAATTGTAGCTCTGCTGCTTATTAGCTGAGTGATATTTACATCAATCAGGATAGGCTAAGTTATGCTGCAGGAACAAATAATCCCCCAAATCCCAGTGGCTTAAAACAACAAAGGACTGCTCATTGACCCAAAGCCTTGTTACACGTCTGGGTGGCTCTCTGCCACTGCCCTCTGTGTGAAGACTGTGGTGCACCTCCAGACTGACACAGCCTTCCTCTAACACTGTGGAGAGGGGAGAAAACTTGAGGTCAAGCACCAGCAATTCAGTGCTTCCACTGGGGAGTGCCCCATCTCAGGTCTACTCATATGAAAGTCACATGACCTCATCTGACTTCAAGAGGGCTGGGAAGTACCATCCTCCCATGTTCCCAGAAAGAGCGGGGAACTAGGTGTTGGTGAGCAATAATAATATCCTCTACAACTTTGGATGAGTAAATTAACCTGTTTCCACATCAGTTTGCTCATCTGTCAAATGGAGACAATGATACTTACCTTAGAAGGCTGTGGTGCGATGGAATCAGGTCATCTAGGCTGGCCATTCCAATCCTCTTGACCAACTGATTGGTTCAGGGATGGACACAACCCAATGATACTAATGAGAGTTTTTCCTGAGATTTGGTTTATGGATGCTGAAGAGAGTTTCTCTTCCTCTGAGATATCGAGTGATGAGGATTAAGAGAGCTCGAAGCTCTTGCACGTAAGTGATTGTTATAATTTGTCTTGATAGAAAACAAATTCTAGGAACCATGAGAGTCCCCAAACACCGTTTAACCTAAGACTAAACTGCACCCAAAGAGGTTTCTAGAGCAAGTCCCTCACTGAGTTAAAAGCATCATTTATTCCCATAGAATTGATTAGATTCAGTTATACGGATTCATGGAGCCTGGTAATTTCCCTTCATAATTTGTAACAATTTGTAATTAAACATATAGAGATATTAATCACTCTACAAAATTTAAGGTGCAAGAAATATTGCATTTTTAAATTTCCCCCAAAAAGTTACATCTAGCTAAAACCTGCATTTGTCATGATGATGGAAAGTTGATGAAGAAGGTTAGAAATGGACCTTAGGCTATGCCCGGCCTATGAAAATGGATAGCAGGGGCTTAACTGTCAATCCATGGTTGTCCCTGCTGCCACATGGCCCACGTGGAGGGTGTACTTTGACTCTGAGGCCAACTTGGCCCAGGGACTTTTCTCAAGCTTCCGAGCCTCAGCACCTGGGGTCTAGTCCCTGCAGGCACGGGGCAGCCCCTGCCCCGCTCCAGGGCCAGACCTCAGCAATTCTGGGTGGCAGATCTCTGATGTCCAGGCCCCTAGCCCCATAGAACCTCGAACACTGTTCCTTTACCAAGAAGGCTCACACTCCCTGAAGATCATGCCCCTCTCTTGGCCCTCCTGACAGATGCCCCGTTAAACCACCCAAAGGGCACGGGCCCTCCAAATCACAGGGCAGCCCACCCCAGCCGGGCAACTTCTCCATTTGGCCGGAAACACAGACCAAAGACTGTTACTTCTCTCACGCTGATAAGAAAAGCTTAAACCTCAAGAACTCAAAAGTTGGGCTTTCCAGAAGGGTAAAGGAAAAAGCAGGCACTCCCTCTTTTATCCTGATAAGCCAGCAACCTAAAAAGTAGAAAAATGAGGCCCCACTTCTCGACAGGTTGTTCTGCGACTTTACATCGGCATCAGGCCCACCTGCCAAATATATCTGTATGTGGGACGGGGGCCCCAGCAGCTGGTGTCTAATTTGCTCACCATTTAACCCGATCTCTGGCTCTCAGCATGAGCTGTAGGTCTCAATACATACTGGTTCAATAATTCCTTATTAATCAGAACTCTTTCAGTGCTAAGTGATGGAAATTCGAACTGGATTAATTTTTGTTTTAAAGATCATTGGCTCTGGTAACTGGGAAAACTCAAGGCAGGCCTGGCTTTAGGCAATATTGGAATGATGTGGAGTTGGATCTTCTTCCTGGCCCTTTGGCCTACTTTCCTCGAGGTGCTAGCTTCGTTCTGCCAAAGGTTTCTTCCTTGTGTCCTTGGGCAGTGGCTCCAGCAGCTTCAGACTTCCTCGGTCCTCATCACTCAGTATCTCAGAGGAGGAGATACTCTCTTTCCAGCATCCAAAGCCCAAAAGTTAAGCAAGACTCTTATAATGTATCTCCCTCTGAATCAATCAATTGGCCAAGAGGATTATATAGCCTGTGGCCACTTAGATCACATGCCCATCTCTAGGTGGTGGTGAAGAGGCCCCATAAGAAACAGCTTCACCAAGAAGAGGGGTGGCTCCCCTAATAAAAATGGGAGTATAGTAACTATAATGAACCAGAATAGATATATATGTGCATATGTGTGTGATAACTGAATCACCGTGCCATACACCAGAGACTAACACAACATTATAAATCGACTATACTTCAGTTAAAAAGAGAGAGAGCTATGACCAAGCAAACTGAGACGGGCACTGCCTAGGAAGATGAAAACAGCAAGCATCCCCTACATGTAGTGTTGGGAGCTAAAGCTGGTAGGACATATATTCAGTTATGTTCAGTCATGGCGAGTGGATCAGTTAGGGTAAGTTAACTGCTATAACAAACAACCCCCAAATCTCAATGGCTTAACATAACACACTCACTCATGTCACAATCCAAAGCCGGGTGATGGGGTGCTCTTCATGCAGTCATCTGGGACCCTTGTTTTAGTGGCTTCCTCATCCTCTAGGGCTTTAGAGTCCCGTGCTTCTGGTTGCACAGATCGGGAAGGGGGAGTACACAGATCATACAGGAAATTTGTAGGGGCCAGGCCCAGAATTTGTGTATATCACTCTGGCCCAATATCCACTGGCCACAACTCAGTAACTGCACACAGTAATTGCAAGATGGGCTGGAAAATGTGCCCAGGAAGAAAAGTAAACAGCATTTGGTGAGTTCATAGTCTGCCAAATTGAGGGAGAACCCCTGCCAGGACCAAGGAGGGGTTTCAGAGGAGGGGTTTCAGAGCAAGGAAGGGTGGGGTTGGCCTGGAACTGAAGGCTGCCAGCCCCTGCCTTCCAGATTTGTCACCTTGGGCAGGTCACTCTTCCTTTCTGAGCCTCAGTCTCTCCATCTGTCAGATATAACCCCCTCTAATACCCCTTCCTATGAAAACTTTTTTTTGCTTCCATGATTTACCCACTGCCTAAAGCCTCCATAGACTTTCCCAGCTCTGAGTTTCTATGATCTTATAATCTCTGATCTCCCCTTTAACTTCACAACATCCCCCTCAACCAAGCCCTCCTTTTCCCCTTTCTCTGCTTAATTTTTCTTGATAGCATCTATTATCACCTGATAGACCGAATGTTTTTCTCATTTATTTATCAGCCCCCTGCTCAAGAATTTAAGCGCCAACAGGGCACAGCTTTTTGTGCTTAGTTCACTTCTGTACCCCAAGTACCTCGGAAGTGCTTGGCATATTGTAAGTACTCAGTAAATATGTACTGAATGAATGAATGAATCAAATTTACCTTTCTCAGTACAGTTGTCAAAAAAAATCATAACAGAGCAACACTGCCATCTGGTGCCAGACACTCGAATTGCAAGCACAAAGTCAGGGTTGCAGGGTGGACAGAATCCAGGGACAAGCCTTGTCAAATCAACCCTACTTCATTGCTTCAAACACCACGGTCTGAGTTTGGATGTCTGGATGGCTCAACAGGCCCAGAGGGTCTGATTTTCTGTCTCATGTGTGCTTTGCACCCAAGATTAGATGAAACCTCACTAACCATGCATAAGGCCCTCAGATACACCAGACAGTCAATTCCTCTGATGCTGCTAAAAATACATAAACAACGGGCAATGCTATCTCTTCAGAGGATGGAATATTAGAAAAAAAGACCTCAGTTCTGAGAGAGGATGAGAGAATACATACAAGTAAGAAGGACCAAGGCAAGAAGGAAAAGCCTTTGGGAGGAGCCAGAACAGTAGACCCTACCTTGAACCTGACCCTGAATTCACTTTGGTTTCCTCATTTGAAAGATGATGGTGATGGACTAGACGGGCTCTAGACCATAAATGGAGCCCAGCCCTAAAGTCCTTGAGAAGGAACAGAGGTCATGGGTGCCTCCAGTTTCTGGAGTGAACATCTAGAAAGAGAGGTAAGGGCTCATCCCCTGGTCAGAAGCTGGTGTCCTCAGTTGGTGGGTGGTCCTTATTACTGGACAGTTGTCCCAGTACTGTGGGGGGGCCTCTCTCTAGGAGAGGACTTGACTGTTTAACTAAATTTCCTTCTCAGAGCCTCACCCCTGCTTCGGCCCTGGTGGGTGTAATCCAGTCCCTTAGCGCCATGACAACCAGGACCCCCCCTTCCATTCCCCTCCACCAAGTTTTGTTTGCATAATTCTTTTCAACAGCCTGAGGATTCATTCCAGTTGATCTCTGACTTCCTTCAGAGAGGTTTGCTCCCCTAGTTCCCTCATTTGGGTTGACTGCCTTAGGGGATGAAGAGAAGGGGCTCTAGATAAATTTTGCTCCTTCTTCCAGAGCCTTGCCCATCGGTGGCTCTGCTGATGCCTGCCAGCCTTTCCTTCTGGCCTCTGCCCCAGCTCAGTCCAGCCCAGATGTACGGAGCACCTTCCAGGATTGTGTGAGATCTGGAGATGGCTTGGCCTCTGATGCCTAAGGGCTACATGGGGGCCATGTGGGGGACACAGAACACGCAGAGCAGCAAACAAGCCGTGACTGTGAAGCCGTGAGCAAGTGTCAAAGTCAGGGGTTCGGGCTGAAGGGAGAATTGACCGGGAAGACTTTTTGGAGGAGATGGGATTCCTATGGCCTTTTAAGTTCATAGAGTATCTGAGATCTTGGAAGGAACCACCTTATCCCAGCAAATCTTAGCACCTAGAGTCAGGGGGAGGGGCAACTGTGAGCACCATACCCCCTGCCCCACCCCCAGGCATGTGGGTGTCATTGAGATGCAGGCCTGGCCACCTTATGACCCTGGAGCATCTGGATGCCCAGACAATTTAGGATCCCCACAGAGACCCACTGCTCTCCTCCTTCCATCCTCTTCCTTCTTTACTTCCCCTACCACCACCAGAAACTCCTCTCCTCTTGTTACCCTGGGTCCCTGCTCTGTTTACTGCCTTCCTTCCCTGTGTGTGTTCTGCTTCTGCAGCTCCTCACACCTGGCAACTCCTTCCCCTGACTCCTAGGAGCTCTCATTTAGTAGAATAACTGGCAGATCCTCTGTTGTCAGTGCAACATCACCACCACCCCTTTCTAAAGTCTGTGGCACTGAGAGAAACTGGGAACTACAATTCCCAGAATCCCCTTGGCTATATGGGTCCATCTTGGAAAGGAGAAGCTCAGGTCCAGTATTTATCATATTTGGAAGAAAAGGAGAGATCGTTATTAAGTTAATAATTAAATTATTATTTAATTTAGTAAATTAAATTCTTACTGATTTAAATACAGATCAAGAATTTTCTGTGAAAATTTAGTAGCCAAACTGACATGTGGTATAAATGAAAATACACACAAGACTTTTGAAGACTTTGTAGCCTCCAAAATGTGAAATATCTCATTGATAATTTTCATATTGTTTCCATGTATTTTTGATAAACTGAGTTAAACAAAATACATCTTTAACATTTTTTATTGATTTATAATCATTTTACAATGTTGTGTCAAATTCCAGTGTTCAGCACAATTTTTCAGTTATTCATGGACATATACACACTCATTGTCACATTTTTTTCTCTGTGAGTTATCATAACATTTTGTGTATATTTCCCTGTGCTATACAGTGTAGTCTATTCTACAATTTTGAAATCCCAGTCTATCCCTTCCCACCCTCCACCCCCCTGGTAACCACAAGTCTGTATTCTCTGTCTGTGAGTCTATTTCTGTCCTTTATTTATGCTTTGTTTTTGTTTGTTTGTTTGTTTTTGTTTTTGTTTTTTAGATTCCACATATGAGCGATCTCATATGGTATTTTTCTTTCTCTTTCTGGCTTGCTTCACTTAGAATGACATTCTCCAGGAGCATCCATGTTGCTGCAAATGGCATTATGTTGTCGGTTTTTATGGCTGAGTAGTATTCCATTGTATAAATATACCACCTCTTCTTTATCCAGTCACCTGTTGATGGACATTTAGGCTGTTTCCATGTTTTGGCTATTGTAAATAGTGCTGCTATGAACATTGGGGTGCAGGTGTCATCCTGAAGTAGATTTCCTTCTGGATACAAGCCCAGGAGTGGGATTCCTGGGTCATATGGTAAGTCTATTCCTAGTCTTTTGAGGAATCTCCACACTGTTTTCCATAGTGGCTGCACCAAACTGCATTCCCACCAGCAGTGTAGGAGGGTTCCCCTTTCTCCACAGCCTCTCCAGCATTTGTCATTTGTGGATTTTTGAATGACGGCCATTCTGACTGGTGTGAGGTGATACCTCATTGTAGTTTTGATTTGCATTTCTCTGATAATTAGTGATATTGAGCATTTTTTCATGTGCTTTTTGATCATTTGTATGTCTTCCTTGGAGAATTGCTTGTTTAGGTCTTCTGCCCATTTTTGGATTGGGTTGTTTATTGTTTTCTTATTGAGTTGTATGAGCTGCTTATATATTCTGGAGATCAAGCCTTTGTCGGTTTCACTTGCAAAAATTTTCTCCCATTCCGTAGGTTTTCTTCTTGTTTTATTTCTGGTTTCCTTTGCTGTGCAGAAGCTTGTAAGTTTCATTAGGTCCCATTTGTTTATTCTTGCTTTTATTTCTTCTGGGAGAAAATTTTTTAAATGTATGTCAGATAATGTTTTGCCTATGTTTTCCTCTAGGAGGTTTATTGTATCTTGTCTTATGTTTAAGTCTTTAATCCATTTTGAGTTGATTTTTGTATATGGTGTAAGGGAGTGTTCTAGCTTCATTGTTTTACATGCTGCTGTCCAGTTTTCCCAACACCATTTGCTGAAGAGACTGTCTTTATTCCAATGTATATTCTTGCCTCCTTTGTCAAAGATGAGTTGACCAAAAGTTTGTGGGTTCATTTCTGGGCTCTCTATTCTGTTCCATTGGTCTATATGTCTGTTTTGGTACCAGTACCATGCTGTCTTGATGACTGTAGCTCTATAGTATTGTCTGAAGTCTGGGAGAGTTATTCCTCCAGCCTCTTTCTTTCTCTTCAGTAATGCTTTGGCAATTCTAGGTCTTTGATGGTTCCATATGAATTTTATTATGATTTTTTCTAGTTCTGTGAAATATGTCCTGGGTAATTGGATAGGGATTGCATTAAATCTGTAGATTGCCTTGGGCAGTGTGACCATTTTAACAATATTGATTCTTCCAATCCAAGAGCATGGAATATCTTTCCATTTTTTAAAGTCTTCTTTAATTTCCTTCATCAATGGTTTATAGTTTTCTGTGTATAATTCTTTCACCTCCTTGGTTAGATTTATTCCCAGATATTTTATTACTTTGGGTGCTATTTTAAAGGGGATTGTTTCTTTACTTTCTTCTGTTGATTTATCGTTAGTGTAAAGAAATGCAACTGATTTTTGAACGTTAATTTTGTAACCTGCTACCTTGCTGAATTCTTCAATCAGCTCTAGTAGCTTTTGTGTGGACCTTTTAGGGTTTTCTATATATAGTAGCATGTCATCAGCATATAATGACACTTTTACCTCTTCTTTTCCAATTTGGATCCCTTTTATTTCTTTCTCTTGCCTGACTGCTGTGGCTAGGACTTCCAGGACTATGTTGAATAGGAGTGGTGATAGTGGGCATCCTTGTCTTGTCCCAGATTTTAGTGGGAAGCTTTTGAGTTTTTCACCGTTGAGTACTATGCTGGCTGTAGGTTTGTCATATATAGCTTTTATTATGTTGAGATATGTTCCCTCTATACCCACTTTGGCGAGAGTTTTTATCATAAATGGGTGTTGAATTTTATCAAATGCTTTTTCTGCATCGATTGAGATGATCATGTGGTTTTTGTCCTTTCTCTTGTTGATGTGATGTATTACACTTGATTGATTTGCGTATGTTGAACCAGCCTTGTGTCCCTGGGATGAACCCCACTTGGTCATGATGTATAATCTTTTTTATGTGTTGTTGGATTCTATTTGCTAAAATTTTGGTGAGGATTTTGGCGTCTATGTTCATCAGTGATATTGGCCTATAATTCTCTTTTTTTGTAGTGTCTTTGCCTGGTTTTGGTATCAGGGTGATGGTGGCTTCATAGAATGAGTTTGGGAGTATTCCCTCCTTTTCAATCGTCTGGAAGAGTTTGAGAAGGACTGGTATGAGTTCTTCTTTGTATGTTTGGTAGAATTCCACGGTGAAGCCGTCCGGTCCTGGACTTTTATTTGTAGGGAGGTTTTTAATTGCTATTTCTATTTCCTTTCTAGTGATCGGATTGTTCAAGTGTTCAGATTCTTCTTGATTCAGTTTTGGTGGACAGTATGTTTCCAGAAACTTGTCCATCTCCTCCAGGTTATCCAGTTTGGTTCCATATAGTTTTTCATAATATTCTCGTATGATATTCTGTATTTCTATTTTGTTTGTTGTAATTTCTCCATTTTCCTTTCTTATTTTGCTAATTTGTGCTCTCTCTTTTTTCTTCTTTGTGAGTTTGGCCAGAGGTTTGTCGATTTTATTTACTTTTTCAAAAAACCAGCTTTTGGTTTGGTTGATTTTTTCTATGGTCTTGTTAATCTCTATTGTATTTAATTCCTCTCTGATCTTTATTATTTCCTTCCTTCTGCTGCTTTTTGGGGCTTTTTGTTCTTCTTTTTCTAATTCATTCAGGTGGTGGGTTAAATTGTTTATTTGAGATTGTTCTTCTTTTTTGAGGAAGGCCTGTATCGCTATAAACTTCCCTCTTAGCACTGCCTTTGCTGTGTCCCATAGGTTTTGAGTGGTTGTTCTTTCATTATCATTTGTCTCAAGGTATTTTTTAATTTCAGCTTTGATTTCCTCATTGATCCATTGTTTTTTCAATAACATATTGTTTAATCTCCATGCTTTCCTTTTTTTCTCCTTTGTTTCTCTGTTGTTGATTTCCAGTTTCATGGCATTGCGGTCAGTAAAGATGCTTGAGATAATTTCTATCTTCTTAAAATTGTTGAGGTTTCTTTTGTGCCCAAGTACATGATCGATCCTGGAAAATGTTCCATGTGCACTTGAAAAGAATGTATATCCTATTTTTGGGGGGTGTAATGTTCTGAAAATATCCACCAAATCTAGTTTTTCTATTGTAGTATTTAATTTCTCTGTTGCCTTGTTTATTTTCTGTCTGGAAGATCTGTCTAGTGATGTTAATGCAGTGTTAAAATCTCCAACTATGATTGTATTCCCATCAATATCCCCCTTTATCTCTGTTAGTATTTCTTGTATGTACTTAGGTGCTCCTATATTGGGTGCATATATATTAACAAGTGTAATATCTTCATCTTGTATCATTCCTTTAATCATTATAAAATGTCCTTCTTTATCTTTGTTTATGGCCTTTGTTTTAAAGTCTATTTTGTCTGAAATCAGTACTGCAACACCTGCTTTTTTGGCTTTTCCATTTGCATGGAATATCCTTTTCCATCCTTTCACTCTCAATCTATATGTGTCCTTCTCCCTAAAGTGTGTCTCTTGTATGCAGCATATTGAAGGTTCTTGCTTTATTATCCAGTCTGCCACTCTGTGTCTTTTGACTGGAGCATTTAGTCCATTAACATTTACAGTAATTAATGATAGATGTGTGTTTATTGCCATTTTGAACTTATCTTTGCAGTTGATTTGGTATATCCTCTTTGTTCCTTTCTTCTTCCTTTTGTGGTTTGGTAATTTTCCTTTGTATTATCATGGATTTTATTTAATTTTTGTGACTCCTTTGTAAATTTTTGGCTTGTGGTTACCCTTTTTTGTAAATCTATCAACCCATTACTATAACTGTTTTTATTAAACTGATAGTAACATGATCTCAAACCCATCCTACTGAGAACAAAAAATTTTTAAAAGAAAAAAATAAAAATTCTATATTTTCCTGCCTCCCTCTCCCACTCTCAATGATTTAGATGTCTTTTACAATTTTGTGTTTATTTTATTTGTAATTCATGAGTTATCACCTTTCCAGTGGTGAGTTTCTCATTTCTTTAGCATCCTGCTGCTTTTCTATTTAGAGTAGACCTTTCAATATTTCTTTCAGCATGGGTTTAATGTTGCTAAACTCCTGCAGCTTTTTTTTTGTCTGTGAAACTCTTTATTTCTCCTTCTATCCTCAAGGATAGCCTTGCTGGATAAAGGATCCTAGGCTGCATCTTTTTTTCATTCAGGGCTTTGAATGTATCTTGCCACTCCCTTCTGGCCTGTAGTGTTTGTGTAGAGAAATCAGCTGAGAGCCTTATGGGGGTTCCCTTGTAACTTACTCTTTGCTTTTCTCTTGCTGCCTTTAGAATCATTTCTTTATCCTTGACTCTGGCCATCTTGATTATGATATATCTTGGTGTGGGTCTATTTGGGTTCTTCCTGTTTGGGACCCTCTGAGCTTCCTGTACTTGGATATCTGATTCCTTCCTTAAGTTTGGGAAGTTTTCAGTCATGATTTCTTCAAAAACCTTTTCAATCCCCTTTGATCTTTCTTCTCCTTCTGGGACCCCTATTATGCGAAGATTGGGACGCTTTATATTATCCCATAGGTCCCTTATACTATTTTCATTATTTTTTATTTGCTTATCTTGTAGTTCTTCTGAATGGGTGCTTTCTATTGCCCTGTCTTCTAGATCACTAATTCGTTCCTCTGCATTATCTAGTTGGCTTTGCACAGCTATTAGATCATTCCTCATCTCTGTCAATGAGTTTAACCATTCTACTTGGCTCTTCTTTATAGCTTCAATTTGATTTTTGACATATTTTATATCTCTAAACACTATCTCTTTTAATTCCTTCAGCAATTCGATCACTCCTTTTTTGAAATCTTTATCTAGTAGGCTATCGATGTCTATTTCGTTGATCTTTCTTTCAGAGGGTTTCTCTTGTTCTTTTAATTGGGAAAGGTTTTTCTGCTTCTTCATCTTGCTCATACCTCTTTGGCACTGTGGTTTATGGAGTATCAGTTGTTTATTTTGGTCCTTAAGGATTTTATCTATCTGATGCCTATTTAGGAATAGAACTTAGGAAAAAAAGAAAAAAAAAAATAAGAGAGAGAGAGAAAGAATTTTAAAAGAAGGGAGAAAGAGGGTTTGAAAACACTGTATAATGAATAATAGAAGAGTGAGTTGAAGCAGAGTATTAATCGGGTTGAGACGTCCTTTTAAAACCTTTACAAAAAAAGGGGGGGGGAGATGAATAGATGTATTTGAAACCTGTGTCTAATCAATAGCAGGACATCAAAACCCAAGAGAAATAGAAATGAATTAAGAAGTAAAAATTAAGAGAGTAATAGAAAATAGAACACGTAAAAACAGATTTAAAAAAAAAAAAAACGGGGGAGGGGGTTTGTCGGTGTTCTCCTGGAGTCTGTGTGTTTTTAATGTGAAGTCTTTCTGTCTTCGTCCTGTTTTGGAAGCTCAGCTTGCTGTTTTCAGAGGCCCTCCGTTGGCGCCCTCTTCTGTGCTGCTCCCAGCACCTGTTGGCAAGCAGATCGCGCCTCCTCCTAACACTGGGTCAGGTGCAGCTCTCTGCTGTGGGCGCGCGGGTCGCTGCCCCTCCGGATGCACAGTCAGATGTTGCAGACTGGCCGGGTAGGAGGGCAGGTCGTGCCCCCTCCCAGCACCTCGGTCAGGGGCTGTGTTCCTGCCAGAAAGGCGGCGGGGGTGGGGGGGGGCCGCTCTCCCTCTACCTGCGCCGCCGGTAGCTCCGCTCCGCAGGTGGGCTCGGGGAAGACCAAGGGACAGCCCTGTCCCTGCTCCGAGCCAAAACCCAGCTCCTTGTTTGTCTTTGTGGAGCAAGTTCTCTGAGGGACCAGGATGGAAGGATCCTATCTGCCCCGGGCTGCAGACCAGTCTCAGTCTGGCCTTTGAGGCTGCTAAGCCCTTCCCTGCGGATGCAGGTTTCGCCCCGCCCCCACCTGGGTGCTCAGCATGGTGGATATGGCGGCTGTGCCTGAGCCGCGCCTCTCTTCCCCCGAAAACTTTCCACGGGTTTTCAGAGATGGGGGTGTGCATCCTTCCCCCGAGAGCACATCAACCTTGCTGTTTTATGGAGGGCCCAGGTTGTTCTGCCCTGTGCACCCACAGCTACGGCTCGCAGCCCCTTGCGTTCCCCCGGGGCTGCCTCCGTGCAGCCACTTCCGTCCTCCGCCCGGCTTGTGCAGCCTGGCCCTGCCCACCGCTGCCAGCCCGTGTCTCAGGCTGGGTGTTGGGGGGATGCTCTGTGCCCGTTTAACTTAGTTCTGTTAGTCAAGGGCTGCTCTGTACAGATCCAAGCCTCGGAGGCTCCCCCTCCGTCCCGCTGGCCTCTCAGTCGGAGAGGGGAGACCCAGCGAGCGAAGCGCCAGTCCTCCTTTGCCGCTCCCTCCCCGCGGGACCCGTCCCGCGCTGCTTTGCCTTTTGTTCTTTCTTTTTTCCTTTTCTCCTACCAGATTTTTGGCGTCTTTATCTTTTGAAGAGGGCGATGTTCTGTCGGAGTTCCACAGGTGCTCTGGTTGGCTGAGTGGGTCTGTAGATGTGGGTCTTGGTGTATTTGTGGGAGAGGGTGACCTGCGAGCGTCCTTCTACTCCGCCATCTTCTCCGTCTCAAAATACATCTTTAAAACCAAAGTTGATTGTTTCTTCGTACTTTGTTAAAGTGTCTACTGGAAATTTTTAAATGACATATGCAGCTCATGTCCTACTTCTACTGGACAGAGCTGGTGTAAGACGTGTGGAAAGTGGATGGGAAATAAACACACAAAACGCTTCGTAGATGCACAAGACAATAAACGATGTCACAATGTTAAGTGTGGATTGATACCACATGAGAGACATGCAGACGTCAAGAGTTAAGAGCTCAAAGGAGAAAAAGAGGTCCCTGAGGGTTTCAGGGTAGGGAAGGGGGACAGTGACGGCAGGACTGGGCCCCACCCTGAAGCACAGGGAGGATGTGGATGGGGTGAGGGCACTGAGGCCATTCCAGGCAGTGGATTCAATGTGCTAAGGGAGGAACAACTCCCTTATTCCTGGCAAGATTTAATGGCCTTGAGGTCTCAAGCAGATAGGAAGGAGGTGTCATTGTTTCCACCTGTATCTTCAGTCACACCTCCATTCATTCCACCCCGTGGACAGAGTGTTAGGGAGTTGGAGGGGAGAGGCAGGTAGGGAGGCGATGAGTTGAATGCTGGGAGCATGGGTACCATCTTCCAGGGTACCAGAGGACCTTTGAACACCAGGTCACAGTACAAACTAGAACCCAGATCCAAACATCTCCTCTGGCTTTGTCTAGAGTAGGCTCCCTGAGGGCCCATGTTTTCCAGGGATGCTGGGATCAGAGGCCAGGCTCCAGCGGGGCAGAATGCTCTACCCTGGCTCCAATCCCTCTGCCTCCCTCCCGCAGCCCCATTGCAAGCAGCTTCCTAGTGGTTGTAGGCCTGAGTCCTAGGGAGAGTCACAGGAGAAACATGTGTTCTAGTCTGAAATGAACTCACTCCATCTGGGCAATATGGAGTTTGGCGGAATGAGGCCGTGGGGACGGGAAACATGAAGCCACGGCTTGAAAGTGCTTGCACTTGCATTTTGCAGAATTTCTGGCATGGCTATCCCTGGATGTTAGTGGGATCTTTCTGAGAAAAGCTGGGACCTCTGTGGTCCTGGCGTGGTCCTATGGGACTGGCCGCCTGGAGCTGGTGGGAGGGGCTGGAGCTAAGTCCAAGTTGGATGTTGAGTCATTTCAGGAGGGGCTGGCTGTGGTTTCCTGCTCAGGCCAGAAGATAGGCCCAGAGACTGGATCCAGAGGAGTGAGAAGGCCAGCCAGACCAGAGGCAGGGCACCAGAGCATCCACTGTGGCACAACCCAGAGCAGGTGGCCACAAAAAGCACTGGTCCCCAAATCCTGAAAGTGCACTGCCTGGGAGAGTCCTCCTTGTTGGGAGAGCTTTGAAAACAGGAGAGCTTTCCCACCATTGCCTCAACGAAACTTCACGCTAGCCTTCAGAAAGGGGAAGCCTTAACAGCTCAATAAATCCTTCCCAAGCACTTACCCGTCACCCAACACTGAATCGGGCACCATGGGGGAAATGAGAGGACAAGTAGAGAAACTTTAAATCTCAGGGCAGAAAGAGCCTTAAGAGATTGCTGTAAAATGACTTCCCAGAGTAGAAATTCCTGCAACAGCATCCAGGGAAGTTCCCTGTGGCCTTGGTGCTCAGAGAGCAAAAGGTTTAACAAAACTGAAGGCTTTGTAAGCAGCAGTTGGCGGACTGGCCCAGTACACGAAGGGGCACTAATGCGTGCGCCCCAGACCAGAGGTGCTACAGAACCCTGAGCCGGGGTGGCCAGTGACAGGGATGGCCGCTGTGCATCTGAATAGGTAGAGCGGCCTCCTGGACAAGAGGACTGGAAGTGGACCACAAAGGACACGTCGGCTCTGGGGTCAGGAATAAGAGAGTGGGATGCAAAATGGCTTAGAAAAAAGAAAGAGAGGAAGGAGGACGAAGGGAAGGGACAGGAGAAGTCAACAATAGTGATCTGAGAGGCTACAGGAAGTTCAAGCCCAGAATCTCTGTTGCCTAAAATCTCACCATGAAATGTTCACTTGTGAGGGGGCGACTAAGTTTTTTGTTCTTCATTTTCATTCTTCAGAATGAAGCTTCCCTCGCTGAGATAACATGTGAGGTCCCTAATAGGACATAAGATGGTGACAATCAAAGAATAGGCAAACAGGAGCAAATGAAGACAAACTCTGCCACTGTTTTGCCACCAGTTAGCCAGTTCGACCAGTGGCTAGTCATGTCCACAAAGATGCTTCAGCAGTTCAGAGAGGAGGGAGGTTGAGTTGGTCCAGGGGGGCAGGGTGGGTGTGGATCTTCACCCACTGACTCAGGAAAACTCTGACCTTCTCCCTTCGATCTCCCTGAAGCTCAGCCCTCCAACCAAACCTCCAAGTGTAAAGAGAAGCAAGGTCTCTTGGAAGGAATGTGTCCTTGTTGGCCTGAACAGCTCCTGCATAATCTCAATCTCTTTTCCAAAGGGCTCACGGGAGAAAAGCCCTGAGAAAGCTTCACAGCAAAATTGTTAAGTTCCTGGGCTCTGGAGTCCAGCTGCCCGAGTCTGGGTTCTGGCTCTATGGTTGGATCTAAGACCTTGACCTCCAACCCTCTGAAGCCCAGTTTCCTCATTTGTAACAAGAGGCTGATGAGAGTACTTATCAGGGTTATCATGAGGGTTAAAACATAGAACGCACTT
Organism: Camelus ferus; assembly: GCF_009834535.1. Lineage (NCBI taxonomy): Eukaryota > Metazoa > Chordata > Mammalia > Artiodactyla > Camelidae > Camelus > Camelus ferus. The sequence goes on along the minus strand of NC_045710.1, from coordinate 30,501,163 downwards.
GAAGCACTTGGAACGCCAGGCATCACCCTGGATCAACTTTGTTCTTAGTATTCGCACCAGTTTTCTGCACCCAGCCAGCACAAAGAATCCTCTGGGTGTTTCAGAACAAAGACAGAGTCTACCTAACCAGAACAACAATTATTAGCATCACTCTTCCACTTTTTCAATTCTTACTTACTGAACACCTATTGTGAACAGGATTTTATAGAGTATAAAAGACACAAAGACAGTGTGGGAGCCAACCCTGTCTTGAAGGGATGTACAACCGAATAGGCACAGTAAGACATGGTCTCAAGGGAACACAACATGACACAGTGGACGGGGTGTGTGCTTGAACATCACTTAGATCAGGCTGCATGGAGGCACTGGGGATTGAACCCAGGACCTTGTGCATGCTAAGCATGCCCTCTGCCACTGAGCTGTACCCTGCCCACTCCGCCACTTTTCTTTCCATAATCAAAGTCAGGAGGCAAGCAGTCCAAGCTGGTGTTTGTGTCTCAGTGAGTGCTAAGGGTCCAGGCCACCCTCAACGTATGGTTCTATCCAGTTATCTAACGTGTCACTCAGGCTCCAGCCTGGTCATCCTCTTCTTCATCCTTGTCACCCTCTTCTTCACCAGAGCCACACATATGGAGCACACATTATGTGGCGGGAACCATTCTAATCGCTCTTCAAATATCAACTCATGGAATCCGCACGATAGCCCTATTATGGCAATATTATTTTTTCCTCTGTTACTGCTAAGAAAACTGTGGCACAAAAGGATTAAGTAACTTGTCGAAGGTCACACTCGTGGGGGGCAGGGCCAGGATTTCAACTTAGCCTGGCTCCAGAGTCCAGCTACTAGGAAGAAGCTAAGGAGGGCACTCCCTGCTCTTTAATGACATTTTTGGCCAGACCTTAGTCACATGGCCATATCCAATCATAAGGGAGGCTGGGAAATGTAGTCTTTATTCAGGGCAGGATAAAAGAACTGGGAGATCTTTTACTAAGGAAGATGGGGAACATATCTGGGGGACCAATTTGTAGTCTATGGCATGGATCCCCATAAATTCATCTCCTCTCCCATAGTGGGGCACCCCCAGCAGTAATTTTGTGTAACATGACCTCTCCCCACACCCTCACCCAAGAGAAGTTAGTCATAGCTCCTGAACTGGGACCAAAAGAGATTCCATCTTACTGTGTTGGACAGTGGCATGTACCCTCCAGGGCTGTGGGCAGCGGATTTCAGCCAAGTCTTCAAGGCTACGGTCTACAAAGGAACTATTTCAGTGGATGTTCTCAAAGAGAATGTGGCCCAAGCAGTGCTTCCAGCTGCCACTGCCAGGACTCCCTGAGGGGCTGCAGCATCCCTGCCCTAGGGTGCTATAAGACCCACCAGGTCCTTGTGATAAAAAGTCCCCTTGTTTGCCCCAGTGGGTTTCTAGACAATTGCCCAATTGCCATCAGAGAATGCTAACTCCACAACCAGGCAAATGTGGTGAGCGCTACCAGCAACGTCAGTGAAAATGCTATGGAAGTACTAAGACTGGCCCTGGGGGGCCAGAGGAGGCTCAATAATCTGGGTTATTACAGTTGACACATAAAGTGTTGACCACGTGTCAGGCCTCACTTAATCTCCAAATACCCAATGAGGCAAGTGCTACTACTATTATCCTCATTTTATACATGATTAAACCAAGGCACAAAAGGGTTAAGTAACCAAAAGGTCAAACAATAAAAGTAGTAGAACTGGGTCTTCAACCCGGTCAGTCTGGCTCTAGCTTCCTTGTTCCACTGTTTGGGTTTGGGTGTTTGGTGTCTAGGCTGGTCTTGAACAAAGGGTAGGATTGTGATGGGCAGAGGCAGGACCGTCCACGCCAAGCAGAAGGCATGTGGGAGCCACATCATGGAGTCAGTAAGAGCAAGGCTGATTTGAGGAGTCTGGAATAGTTGCAACACACGGGCTCTAAGGCACAAGAGTGGACAACCAGGCTAGAGAGCAGGGTTGGGAGTCGACTCAAGGAGGGGACTGTGAATCTCTGCTAAAGATTTTTGAGGGTATTTTAGAGGGAGGCACTGGGGAGCCATGGAGAGTATGGGGAAGTAACAAACTCTGGGCCTGGCTTTGGAACGATTGTTCAGGAACTACATGACTGAAAGCGGGAAAGACATTCGGGAAGCTCTTGCAAAAAATGATCCAGTACGTGGGATTTTGAGAGGGATAGAGACGGGAAGACGAAGATGTGAGCTCTGGGGCCTCGAAGCAGGACTCCTAGCAGGACACTAGGGAGAGAGAGGTGCCAAAGGCAACTCTGGTAGAGGTTCTGGGCCCTCTGGTGGGGTGGGGTGGGGTGGGGTGGAGGACAAGGGGAGGGTGAGTTCGGATTGGACAGCATGTGTTTGTGGTGCCTGGGGGACACCCTTGTGAAGAATCCTGCAGGCAGACGTGGGAGAGCAGTCAGGGTTGGAGACGCAGCTCCGAGGTCATACATGTAGCATGATTCCTGAGGCTGTGGGCACAGATGACACCCCCCAGGAGGGAGCCTTTAACTAGAACCCGGAGGAGGGCAGGAGAATAAGTAGCCAGAAGGAGACAGGAAGCAGCCGGCTCAGTCGTCTGAGGACAGTCGGGAGAACGCAGGCCCTAGAATCCCAGAACAGGCTCTCAAGGAGGAAGGCAGGACTCCAGATGCTGAGGCTGCTAGGGGTAGGAGGGCAGGAGGTGGGCCAGAGCTCCGGCTCCCTGCAGGCCCAGCCCTGGCAGAGCTCTGCAAGCCTTCTTGTTGCCCTGGAAGTGCCTCCCGCCCTGGGGATCTGCACAGTCGTTCAGATTTATGGTGGAAAATGGCCCCAGGGACTGGGGCAATTTACTGCTCACAGATGGATTCCAACTTGCCCATGAAAGTGTCTCATTCCGGTCCCAACACCCAGGCATGTTCACACCTCTGGTGAAGAGTCAGGCCTGCCCAGGTGACTGGAGTGTGGGCTGGGCTCTGCGGGGGGCAGCACTGCCTCTAAAGGAAGCCAGGAAGGCCTTCAGAGCTCGGGCGCTCCGTCCCACACCGCCCCGGAGAAAGCGAGGAGGGCCCCGAGACAGTCCACGACCCAGCCAGCCCTGGACGAGCTCTCTCTGGGCAGGCTGAACCCCCTGGAGGGTCATGGCCCAGTGGGGTAATAGGGGACTGGACAGAAGTCTTTGCCATCAGGCCCCTGCTCTGCCGGTTAAAAACTGTGTGACCTTGAGCAAGCTCCATGGCCTGAGATGGTTTCCCCTTCTGTAGAAGGGGGACAGTCCCCATCTCGTGAGGGTGTTGTAGTGATTCAATGAAATAACTTGTGTGAAGCACAAAGCCCAGTGCCTGGGGCGCAGCACTCACTGGTAAACAGGAGCGATTCTCATTGCCAACCAGCCCTGCAGTCTGGCCTCTTCCCCCAAAGCTTGACAAGAGGAGGGGATCTACTGAGGGTAACAGTCACAGGACAAGAACCACAGCCATCTCCCCTCTTTTTCACTTGTCTCCTTCTTGGAGGGCGAGTCCTCAGTCCCCTGTCCCTCCTTCCCTACCTCCGAGCTGCAGCCCCCATTCTCAGGGAGGCCTCCTCCATCTCTAAGGCCTCTGGGAAATGGGGCATGGTGAGGGCCAGGCCCAGGAGAAAGCACCTGCTCACAGTCCAAACCTCCAAGCTGCCCAGGGTCCAGCCTGGCAGGCTAACAGGCAGCCCAGGATATCCTACCCAGGTTTACATGGTGTTTTGCTGTTTCTTCTCTCGTCCCTCATTATAATTCCTTTTCCCCAACCATGTCGACCATGTCCTCTTTTCCAATCTGTAGGAGTATGGAAGCAATTTTGAAATAACACAGAATTCTTTATACTCTTGCCTAGTTTTCACCTCCCTAGACTGTTGACTTCCCCCACCCTCAGCTCAGCCCCAGGCAGGCTTATTTTCCTTGCTGTGCTTCTTGTTTAAAAAATTGGGATTGGAGCCAGGATGGAGAAACAGATTGGGAATTTGACCTGTTTCCATCGAGATGCCTGCCCTCCACCTCTTCACTGGAATCCACACTGGGCCAAGTGTGAGACGGCACTTTCCGAAGGGAGCTGTCACCCTCTGGCCTCCCAGCCCTCTGCCTTGCACCCATCCCCAGGGTGTGTGGGGGGCCGGTGGAGGGGGCTGCATCCCAGGGTAGCTGCTGAGGCAGATTGAGGTCAGACATGCTCCAGGGCCCCCACCCGCCAGCCCTTACACATACACCCAGTGACAAGGATCATTAGCCACGGTGGTGAATGCCAAAATCACTCATTGGCCCCAACCCAGACCCCAGGTGGGTCATGGAAGCAAGGGGGCCAGGTGAATGGAGCTTGGGATGGGCAGGAGATCCAGTTCCCGCCTCTGAAAGGCTTTACAACATGCTGCTAAAGAGACAAGACTGACAAACGTGAGTCATTTAGAAACAGAATAAGATGTAGGAACTTGAAAGCTGAGGTTCTAGAAACAAGTCCTATCCATGTCTGCAGGGACCCAGTGGTAGAGCCTAGAAGGTCTGAGAGCACTGCTGCGCAGGGGGAGTGGGTGAGGGAGAGCAGCATGGGGAGCAAGCCAGTGGTGACCACTGCATACAGAGCACCCCCCAAGCACCCAGTCATGAGACTGTGTCTCAGTACAGTGGCCAGCTGTGACCAGCTGTGGCTGAGGTGGGCTGGCTCCTCTCAGGCCCCCTGGGGGAGGCTGATTCTTGGGTTTTGTTTTGGGAGAAGCTTAAACTTCAAGGAGGGTTATAAGCAAACACCTGACTTACCTAACCATGAGCCCCTCATTGTGACAGAGGCCCAAGAACACCCAGTGAGATGAGGACTGAAAGGGGGACCAGGTGGGGCCAGAGCCAAGGGCCCCTGCTGTGCTGGAGTGGGGATGGGAGATGTGAGCTTTCTTGACTGGGGGAGGACACAGAGATAAGTAGAGACAGAGATCTCTGGGATAACAGAAGATGGTCCAGGAGATACTGAGTCTCATGGCCAACTGCAGAAAAAAACTCAAACTTACTTCAAGGGACCCCAAAGGCCCCAGTGTCCCTGATTAAAGAGCTAGAGTTCCCTCCTAAGACTCCTCTTCCCATCCCTTCAGCACCAAGGGTGACTGAGAAGGCTTGCTCCAGACCCCCTCCACTGAGCCCCAGAGTGGAGGCCAGAGCCCCTGGAATCATTCCCAGATGCACCCCGTCCAGGGGGGCCCCACTCCACAGCCTGCAAGGGCCTGGGAGGAAACCAAGATTGTGCCACCCAAGATAAAGGTTTCCGTCTGATTTTGTGGTTCAGCTGAAGTCGTGTTCTTAATTGTCCAAATAAACAGTTTTTAGCCTGGAGGCCAGGATGTGCCAAAACATGCCACTTCCCTCTCCAGCACCAACTGGGTGCTATGGGCACCATCCCATATTCTAAGTCACCGCCAGCACTAAACTGCCCAGTGGGCCGTGGTGGCCAGCAGGGAGGGCTGGCTACCAGCTGCGTGACCCCAGGCTTCAGGACGTGAGGCAGGGCTGGGCAGTAGAACGTCCCCTGCCAGGGAGGTGAGTCCTGCCCTCCCAGCTGCACCATCACCCGCTGTTGACCTTGCTCAAGCTGCTGCTTCCCACCAGGCCTTGGTGTCTACATTGTAAAATGAGAGAGGAGGGCTGGTACCATGCTTCTCAAAATGTGTCCCCTTCAGCATGAGCATCACTCGAGAACTTGTTAGAAATACAAGTTCTCAGGCCCCACCCCTACTGAATCAGAATCTCTCAGTTTGGACTCAGAAATCTGTGTTTCAGCAAGGCTTCCAGGTGATTCTGATGCCAGCTAAAGTTAGGAGATCTGCACATTTCCGTCCAGCTCTAATATTTAATGAGCCTTATTTCTTTTACCCCAAAGAACTATTTACTTCGCAGGTTATGTTATACCCTTGAAAGAAGGACCAGCCCTTCCCTTGAGAGAGACTGAGGGCTCAGCCCTTGTCCCCAGTTCCAGCCCGGCCTGAAGTTGGCGTCATGAGAGCTCTGGGCTCTGCCTGAACTCAGAGCTTGGTCCTCCCATGATCTGGAATCTGGCCTGGGCCCAGGACTCTGGATTCTGGGTGTGGCCTGGGATATAACAGCCCAGAGGAGCCAAGTTCAGTCAGCCCCAGTGGCCATCACATGGCAGGAGAGCCTCATTTCCAGACAGACTATCAGGTCAGCTCCACCCAGAGATTTGGAAGGGGCAAAGATCTAAAAGGAGGGCGATGCTAACTCCAGGATCACAGGCATTATGATGAGAACAAATGTTACTTCCTTGCCGCCAGCCTGCACACAGAGAAAAAAGCCCTAAGGAGAGGCCCCTTAGGGACACCAGCTGTGAGTGCACGCTTTCTCTGCGAGGAACCTCTAAGTGCAGATGAGGCCTCTGGGTCCACGCGGGGCAGTAAGAGGCTTCCCTCCCTGACTTAGATTCAAGCCCAAATCTGTCCACAGGAGCATCCTCAGACTTCTGACTGTCCCAGCATGGTGGCCTCAGCTGAGCGGTCTTCAGTAGCTGGTTTCCTGGGAAACACCAGCTCTGGAACTGGCACAGGCCAGCTCACAAATGGAGATTGCAGGGCAGGCCCAGGTTCAGGAGGGGCAGGCCGCCCAGCCTGTCCTAGAGTGCAGGGGGACCTGGGAGCTGGGCCCAGAAACAGAGGGCACAGTGAGCAGGGACAGGAATCTGAGACAGGAGTCGAACAGACACAGACTATCACAGCCTAACAGGCCCCTCGGGCCCCTCCGGGTGGCTTCAAGGGGGCCGCTCTCTGGTGGGAAAGAGGAGGGGTTGGCATAGCCAGACCCTTGGTTCCATAGGTAATACTTTCCTCCTGAGCCCTGGGCCACTGAACCATAGGGCCTGTTTTCACTGAAGCATGTTTCCCCCAAATTTCTGGGGCCTGTGATTAAGGTAACAGAGTGAGTTACTAGCACAAAGGGAAGAGGCAAGGCTGGGAGAGGGAGGAGGGTGGGCCGACTGACGGACACATCTGTCACTAATCACAGGGAAAGGCTCAGACCAAAACTCATTTCGGACCCAGAGCCTCTGGGCCTGTTTTGGGAAAGTTGACTAATCCCATAATCCTGCCCATCAGGCAGTTTTTCTGCCTGGCTTCCAAGTGGGAGTGGGAGAGAGGCCTGGGGGCAACCGTCCGCTGAGGAATGTATCCTCTTAAAGGGGAAAAGCCACCTTAGTTGGGCTTTGTTCCACAGAGGTCTACGGTTTAGGAGTGTCAGTAGCTGGGCCTTGACGGCAGTGCCAGTGCTGGGTGGAGGCCAGCCCTCGAAGCAGGGGGTGAGGAGAGAGCACAAGGGGCCCTGCAGGACCACTGCCACCTCTCTGGGCCTGCTACTCAGATGTGGGCTGGGACCAGCAGCTCAGCCTGGCCAGGGAGCTGTTACAAATGCAGGCTCTCAGCGCCCCCCGCCCCCCCAGCCTGCTGCACTGGGCCTGGGAGACACCTTCCTCCCTAGGCTGCTGGGCCACTTAGGGGATGGAAACAGCACAGCCCCCTCCTCCAAGAACTGCCAGTCCTTTCACAGTCCTGACAACTCAGGTGGGAAGTGACCTCAGCTTGTCCACATCCCCAGTGCCGGGGAGACCCCTGTTCAGGGCAGAGACATTCGAGGCAGCGATCTGGTACCCGTGTAGACTCATGCACATGCCAGTCCACACACAATCACACGCACATGCTCCCCCCACCCCATAGTGACTTCAGTGCACCAACCCAGCAATACATAAATGATACAATTTAAAACCAGAACCTCCTCAAGTCACTAAGTAGCCAAGTTCCAGGAAAGTTCTGTGCAAACTAGATTTGTCCCTCTGATCACATTTTCCCTTCGTTTGATATGAACATTTCAGAGATGTGTTTGTTTGATGCTGGTGGGTGGGGGGTTTGAAATGAAAATATGTATTTTTAAAAGCACACTTGAAAGGAATCTGAAAAGGAATACTTTTCAGATCATATACAGAAAATAACAGCCTTACAGTCAAACCTCACCAGTCCCACTCAGGGAGACCTCTGCTACAATGAAACCCCAAAGTATTTCCTCTTGGTCTGTGTCCGCCAGTGAAGCGCAGGAAAGAAGAGGAATCTCCTAGGTGATTTTTTGGTAAAGGGCTTAAAGTCAGCTTCTTCCTGTGAGTGTCCCATAGTGATCCCAGCCCATCTAGCCCTGGGTCTCTTACAGAGCGAGCTGCACGCGCTGTCTCTTTAAAAGTGTGGCCTGAGAGTCTGTTTACCAAGATGTTTGTTTGGGTCTCAGTGGGAGGAAAGGAAGAAGATAAAAGTGGGTTGGGATACTAGAAAGACAGAAGACCAAAAGAAAAAAAAAAAAAAAAGAAGAAGAAGAAAAAAGAAGAAAAGAAAAGAAACAAAGAAAGAAAAAAAGCCCGAATGCAGAAAAAGCAAGATAAGAAAAGCTAGGTTTTGAGGGAAAATTTATTTTTGCAACAAGGATTCCAGTCCCCCAGGGACTGTTTCCACCCAGCAAGTTCATCACCAGATGCGTAGGCTGGTCAAACACAATTCAATGGAGGGAGCCTGGCCACTGAGGGCCACCTGCCCAGTTCAGGCTCTGGGCCAAGGGGCTGGCACTGCAGCTCCTGGGAAGGGTTAGACTGAGGTTAGAAGGAGGACAAGGTGAGAGCAGCCTGGATACAAAGCTGGCAGCTGGGCCTGTGGGAGGGACCAAAGCTCCCAACCTGGGCTCTGGGTATGGGCACCCAGGATCCCTGCACCTTTGTGTGGTGGACATATGGGCACATTTAGGTCAACAGTACCCCGGAGAGAGAACCCGCAGCTTTCACAGCATCTCACAGGCTCCCCTGATGCCTAGGACCAGCAGCTGGGATCAGGCCTGAATCAAGCCCCCTGAGATGTTAGGTGGGTTGTGGGAACCCTCTGCTTTAGATGTGCTGGTGAATCTGCTTCCAAGAAGGAGGAAGCCATTTCCAGTGACCAGGGAGAGAAGTACAATGAGAGCTGTCACTCCAGGCAAGACCAGAAAAGAGCAAGGTTTTGAGATGTCGTTGCCAGAGTCCAGAGTCCAAAGATGGTTGACACTGAGTGAGCTTGTGGGACAGGGAGAAACCTCTAGGCTTGCACCCTGTCTCTGGTGAGTCCGTTCTGGATACCAAGTAAAACTACCCACAAACAGGCTGGACACACAGCACGCACATGCGCACACATGCCCAGATGTCATCCACTTTCCTCACCCAGCCCTCCTGGACCGCAGGCTCCCTGCAGAAACGGATCTGCCCACGCTGGCTCTTTGAAGCCATGCCTCTGCAGGGAGGACAGCTGAGGGCTATGGGTCATGCTGAGGACACTGTCTAGCCCCGCCTGGACAGGCAGAGGCCACCAGGACCTTCTCAGGGGACAGCTGGGCCCAGACGTTCCTGGAGCTGGACCCCAGAATTTTTCTTCATGTCATATTCTGAGGATTCAGAAACAGCCTCTAAGTGGGATTATCCCATCAGGGCTGCTTTAAACTCTAGCTGCACCAGCTCCAAAGCATGTCCTGTCTCCTGGCAGTGTGGATGAGGAGGAGGGCGATATGGGGCAGAGATTGGGTCAACTTCAGGTCACAGGACGGAGGCGGTCATACCTCCTACTCCCCCAAAGACCCCTAGCCCCTAGAATCCTGGCCCTTGGGATGTCAGGGCACCTCTGTCCCCACTGCCACATGTCACAGGAAAGGACTCCCTAGCTAGGGAAAAGTTGCAATTTTTGAGATCAAACTCCACTCACCAGGAAACTAGGTGATTATACTTGCCTCAAAAACTCAAAGTAAAATGCCGCAGCCTGCATTCTGTTTGATTTCTCCTGGGGGAGCCAAGGGCAGTTTGCTTTTCACTTAAAAGGTTATTAGATGTGCTTCTTGAGGGCAGGGGCCATGTCACACATCCCCAAAGGGCCCCTTCAGTGTTGATGTCAAGCACAGAGGCAACTTAATTCAGGCATGTTGATCACAAAAATGGAAAGATGGGCAGATGCACAGGCTACATCCAGCCTTTCATTTTGAGCTCTTCATGCCAGCTAGTTCAGAGGGAAGAGGCCAAAAGAGAGGAGATGTTCAGAGGGAGTCAGGGGGCCCTTGGGGGGTGACCCTGGGGGAAGAAGGAACAACAGTACAACATTGATTGGTCAAATCAAAACCCCTATAGCCCTGAAATCCCTGCAGAGCCTGGCAGGGATTCAGCTGAACTGTCCACTTGCTCTCAACTTGCTACAGGCTCCCATCCTCCTGCCCAGCTTTTAGGGTGCCCCTGTCAGGCCACCTCTTGTTAAATAAACCTGCCTTTGTGTGTGTGTGTGTGTCCTGGAGGAGAGAGAATGGACTGGGGGAGGGGAGGAGGATCTGTTTGTCAAAATAGACCTCCTGAATGCTTTTAAGGGCCTGCAGTTTGGATGAGTAAATATTTTCCCTTTCAGATGAAAGGTGCAATCATCGCCGTTTTTTAATTACTTTAATTAGAAAAGATTGCCTTAATCTTTTACTTATCTGTACTATTGTGGGAACTGCCAGAAAATGAAGTGCAGGGAAAACAGGTGGAGTTTGACCTTTGCTCTCAGCATCTTGAATTTCTTCTTGGCTGGTAATTAAGAAGAATCAGGGGAAGTTCCTTGTAGAATCTAGGAAACGCAAACACACACACAATCGTGGATACCAGGGCACGCTGGCTCTCTCTCTCACACACACATTCACATGCGCACACAGGCACTCTCATGCACATGTGTGCACATGAGTGGAAAGGAAAGTGGACCCCAATGGGGCAGATCAGAAAGTTCCAACTTTTGAGAGCAGTGTTCCTGCTCCAAGCCCTGAGGTGGCTTAATGAGTTTCCCAGGGTGGCCTAAAATGATTAATTAAGCAGACAGCTCCTCACCCCCTCCCCAAACAACGGAAACCCAATAACGGTCTGTTTGGGGAGGGAGCGGCAGGGGCCCCCGACTCCAGGGGTGATTTGGGACGTGGTGTAAGAGCCAGGAGCCCCAGATAAGGGATGATAGCAACGGCCTGTAACGGCCACTGAGGCTCACCCCGCCCAAGCACCGGCTAAAGGGCCTCCTTCTGCTCCTGGCCTCTGGCCTCCTGCCCTGTCCGGGCGCTCCCCAGCCCAAGGGGACCCTTGGCAAGATGACAGGCGTAGTTGTCTCTGGCCTCCCTCCCATTCAGGAGCCCTCCCCTTGCCCATTTCTACTGTGCACCATGCCTGGGCTCGTAGCTGAACACTAGGAAGGGATTCTAGAGTCTGCCTGGGCTTTCAGAGCCACAGCATGGAGGGGAAGGGAAAGGGAAGAAGGTGGGAGGGGTCCTCGGGGGCTTCTCTCTCAGATCACCAACGTTGTGGGGAACGTACTCTGTCCTTCAGAGCTGTCAGGGGCCCCCAGAGCCCAGCATTAACCATTCACCGACTCAGCGAACAGACTGATTACTTCCAGTGTTCAAGATGCCGTGGCGAGCAATGGTATGAAGTGCAGGCTCCTGGGGCCCCAGCCATGAGGATCCAGATTTTGTTGCCTGAAAGGAGTCCTGGAATCCAGGGGATGCTTGGACATAAGCAGAGCTCAGCACTCGTGTGTCCAGCAGCACCTCTGTTTTCTGCATCTATAACCTGGACCGGCTGCCTCCAGAACCCTATGGATGTTTCTCTTGGAAGACGCCCCAAGGATTCAGCTGGGGTGTTGACGTTGTGTCCTCTTTTCCACAGACAAGAACACGGCCTTCCTTCGCAGACAGGCACGTTCCCTGGGGCCTGGGACAAGAGCAGGACAAAGGTGTCTCTGGCATAAGGAACACCCAGCTGAGGGTTTGCAGTCTGTCCTGGGCCTTGGAAACAGGCCTTGCAAAGGGGACGGGGACACTGAAGCAGGCCCAGGCCCGGCCAGCCTGCAGGTTGGGAGGAGATGGAGGCGGAGGTATGGATCGGGCGGAGCCAGGAACAATGTTTTCTTTCTCAAATGCTCCGGGTGCTTGGGTTGGATTTCCAGCCTTGTGTTTACAGCATCTGCAGCCGCGTCCCCATGACCGCGTCTGTCTGTACCTGTGTCTTTCTCTACAGGTGTCTGTCTGTGTTTGCGTGTTCTATCTGAGTGTCTGATCACACCTGTGGGCATTCGTCTCTCCGTGTCTGGAGGAGGCCTTCTGAGAAAAATGGCTCTGGCTTCCGCTGGTGTGAGCTCTTCCACCTCAAAACATGGCTAAAATAAACCTTGCTGAAAAAGCTTTAACAACATTTTTTTTCCCTGTCCCTGGCATGGGCAATAACACCAGCGGGTCTCCACGGTCAATTTAGGAAGCTTGGGAAAACACTGCTTGTAATTAAAAGTCTAGAAGGGCCTCAATTAGGGCAGTGTTTGCCCTGCCAGGCCTGTTCCCAAACCCCGCTCGGCAGCATTCCTCTCCTGGCTGGAAAAAGCCTTTGATTCGCACCAAATGTTCAGTGGCCACACTGGACCGGGCCTTGGCACTGCCTCTCCTGCCAGCTGCTCAGGGCATAGGCGGGCCTCTACCCTAATGCTGCGACCTGAGACTTTGTCGGGCGAGGCTGGAGGAGCAGCCCCCACTCTCCGCACCCGCCTGACTTCCCAGCCCCTCCGTGATCCTGAGCTCCCACTCTCGCAGGCGCAGACCTCCTGGAGAGTGGGGATCCCAGTCCACCCAGGCGCCCACTCCCTACCCGGGGCAGCAGTGTTCATTCTAAGAATGAAAAGCGGTATGTTAAGCCCATCTGAGGATGAGCCAGCTGTAGTCACTGTGGAGAGAGGTGGTATTGAGGTGCAGCAAGGGACACTCCAGTGCCTCTTCTTACTCTGCAGAGGCCACCTCCATCTAAGCAGAAGCCTGGCCATGAGCTACAGCCACCTCAGGACATGCAGCCAGAGGGCTCCAGGTCCCCGAGGACCAGAGGATGCAGGGCCCGGCTGGGAGGGTAGGGAAATAGGGCAAACCTCTGACCTCTTGAGTCCCAAGGATTAGAGACAAGGACTGAACTGGGACAGGGCCCAGGGTGCTGTCTGTCCCCTCCTTTTGGTAGGGGTGGGATAGCCAATGGCAGAAACACAGGGATCAAGAGTGTTGCCTCCTTCCTGGGGAAAGGCTCAGGGTGGGTGGGAAAGAGAAATGCTGAGTCAGCTCTGGAGAAAGCCTCTTTTCCCGCCCAGGACACACACACACATGCACACGCACACACACACTGAGGCCGCAAGTGGGCCCTTGGTGTCCCAGATCACAGCCACCCACACACTCACATTCTTCCACAGGCTCGTACCAACACCCACTCACAATCATGGACATGGCCACAGTGGGACACACAGCCACTGTAACAAAGGCCAGTCAGCCCCAGGCAAAACTGGGCTGCCCTCTAGGGTCCACCAGTCCTTGGCAGCCCCCAGCACCTCTTGCAAGAGCGGAGGCAAACAGCGGGGTGGGGAAGGAATCACTGTGCTGGCAGATGGTCTGTGATGCAATGCCAAGGTCAGGTCCTCGACCCCATTGGCCATGCCCTGGGGGGTGGGGCAGGAGAGTTTGGAGAAACCTGGCAGAGGGCAGCCTAGGTGTCCACCCCAGCTCTGCTGATGCCCCAAAGGGAGGGACTTGCCCCAGCAACCGGGAATGGCAGGGGAAGGGTTACAGGCTAACCAGAAAAAACAATTACTAACGGGAAAGGCAGCACATTCCAGCCCTGCTTAGCAGGGCCGCCAGGGCCGTGGGTGGTTCTTGGATTATGCATTTCCTTGAAAACAAAAAAGAAAGTTCAGGGCAGTTCAGCTGTGCCCTGAATCTCACTCTGGGGCCTTTGTCTCCAGCCCCCTCACAGCCCGCGTGCCCGCACACACGCACGCGATCCCTCTGGCCCAGCCAAGTGTCCACGGGAAAGTGGGAACGTTAGTATCACTGGCAAGAAAAGTTGGGGGAAGGCTAGAAAGAAGAACTGAAGCAAGAAAAAGGACAGGGTAGGGAGTAAGGGACCCCAGAGAACTCTCCTTGCCCAGAAGACTCTATTCTGCGGGTTAGGTTGTGGGGAACGTATGCTGATTCACTCAGCAAACCTATACAGAGCTCCTGCTCTGTTCCAGACATCATGCCACACACTGGGGCATCCCCGAGGGGTTCCTGTCAGGAAGACCCGGTCTCTTCTCCCCAATTCTGTCTCAGGTCCAAGCACTTGTCCATCTATGCAATCTGGCCTCCTGATAGATCCTGGTTACTGAATTCAGACTAAGAAGTGGGAGCTGATAAGGCTGAGAGACAACCCCCCCAGAGTGGTTTACTTTTTAAGGAGGATAAGGATGATGGTGCCTCCCTATGGAAGAAGAGGAGGGGGCAGCCATCTTGCCATAAACATGGGAACAGAATCCAATGGCCGCTGAGTCTGACCGGACACGTCCTTCTCCCTTGATCCATCATCAAAGCCCATGAGGTGTCAGCCTCCCCATTGCAAACAGGGAAATGGAGGCTTGGCGAGGGATGGAAGGCCTCACTCCAGCCACTGCACAGGCTGCCTCCTCCCTGGATCTCTGTCTTTCCTCAGATCTCTATGTGGCTAGCTCGTTCTTATCTGTGAGGTCTCAGCTTGAACACTGTCCCTCCGAGAGGACCTGTCTGAACTCCCGTCTGAAGAGCTCTGCCTGCAATCCCTCTGTTCCCTTCTGATTTCCTGTGTGTTTATCTGAAGTTTGTCTTGCTAGCCAGACTCTCACCTTCTGGAGGGAAGGGCTTGAGTCTGTTTCATTCACCACCTTTATCCCAGCTCCCGGGATAGTGCTGAGCACACAGTAGGTGCTCAATAAATGTTTGTGAAATGAGTAAAGAAATGAGCGGCCACATAGCTCAGGTAGGTAGAACCAGGTCAGGTCAACTTCCAGGCCTCCCCTCCCATTTGTGTTTTCTCCTCCATCAGACTCCCTCCAGTAGGACAAGCTGAGCAGGATGCTCGGAGCTTTTCCCTCCCAGCCCTGGCCTGGATAGAAAACAGCCCAAACTTAAAAAAATAATAAATCAGATTCCATAGCTGGACTACATGTTGCTTCTGCAAGGCCCAGATGCCTCGTCCTGACCAGGGAGCTGGATCTCCAGTCTTTCGTTTCTCTCTGTGTGGAGTCTCCAGGGGCCGGGCACAGAGGTGACAGGGAGAAGCACATGTCCGGAAAGAGGAACCTTGAGCTGGTGTCGTTTTCTACTCCCTGTCCTTTCTGTGTTGAAAAGAGAATTTACTTCCCTTCTCATTTTCCTTTTTGCATTTTTCAGGCCACATGCGAATTGTCCCAGCCAAGGGGGTGGTGGTCCTCAGGGATCTGTTGCCAGGCCTCAGCTTCTCTGAGTCACTCCATGGAGGTCAGGCAAGGTCTTGGGACCTCAGTTTGCTCCCCACGGACGCTCTCCTCCCAGACCTCAATGCAATCCCATTTTTCACTTGGTCTCCCCTACTTCAGCCAGGCACTGCTGGAAGAAAGCCTCGAGGACAGGGCTGTAAAGAATCTACATGGCAGCTGACACGGCCAGTTTTCCTCGCTCGGCATCCTAATGATGGCGATGCTGCAGTGGCCGGCTGCTAGAGGTCCGCCCTGTCCCACAGTCCTGTGCTCAGCCAGACTTGGACGCCAGCAAGTTGCCCATCCGCTTTGGTACCCTTGCCCACCCCGTCCATCTCTCCCTCATTTCTGTTGCTGATATTCCCTCCCTCTCCTCCTCCCCACTCCTCAGCCCCTCTGTATATGGGGTGGGGAGAGTGCCCCAAGCCTCAGTTCTGGCCAATGAGACCTGCCCACCGAGGTGGAAATCATTGCAATAATTACCAAGCCTCCTTGGCGGCGCTGGTGGGGGTGGAGAGGCAGAGGAGACAACTAGAGCCTGCCTAATGGGCCGGTGAGCCCCCACGTCTGACAAAGGCCACTGCTCCCCAAGCATCCTTGAGGCAAGAACAGAGAACTAGCCCCTTGTCCTTTGGAGGTGTTACAAAGCCTGGGACCTAGCACATTCCTTGGGGCGAGAGAAATGGAGGCTCAGGGGGTCCAAATGAGGAAGGCCAACTCCCAGCCCAGAAATGGTCTAGCCAGGGAGGTGGGGTGCCCCAGGGACGCCCCAGGGGCCTGCTGCGTCACACCATCCCTTCCCATGCACTGAGCTCCCACCCAGGCCTCTCCCTTGGACAGCTGGGTGGGGGGACCATGAAAGGCCTAAACCACACAGGCTAGAGGGGCTGGAGATGGGAAACCAGCTGGTCCCCATCCTGTTTCCTCTGGAGCCATTTTGTCCTCAGTCCAGACCTCTAGATGTAGCCTGTCCCCTCTTCCTCCTCCTTCTTCTTTTTTTTTTTTTTTCAAATGGAGGTACTGGTGATAGAACCAAGGACCTCGTGCATGCTAAGCATGAACTCTACCACTGAGCCTGTATCACCCTCCCCCCATCTCCTTCTTAAGGCTCCAGAAGCAGATTTCAAAAGCGGGAGCTCCCTACTCCCAACCCAGCTACCTTCACCCAGAGGGGGAATTAAGGACAGGAGAGGCCCCGCACAGCCAGAGTCATCTCCACAACTTCTTCTGTCACCTAAAGACGGGCACCAAGGTCCCCTGGGCTCTGCCACCCATCAGCCCAAGTAGGACTTTGTGCTGGGGCAGAAGGAAGGGGAGGGAGCAGTAAATATGCATTGGTTTGGACTGAGATAAGCTGAACTGACACGTATGATAGCTTTTCCTCTGGCTCTGCTCATGTGCCGTGGGTCCTCCTGCTTTAAGCCTCAGTATCCTTCTCTGCAAAATGAGGATTTGGGCTGAGATCTCTGCTCTCAGAGTCCAGGCATTCTATAGGAGAGAAACAGGCCATAGTAGCTTCAGTCTTATTGGTTCCACACTGGGCTTCATCCCTAAGATTTCCTTTGCAGACCAAGCTCAGAGCTGAGGAATCTTGGATCACCTCTGGGCTAGGTGATGCCCGTGTCTGTCCCAGCTTGAAGCTTCCAGGGATGAGCAGCACCACACCCACTGCAGGAGGGCCCAGGCTGCTTGCGGAGATAGTACTGAACACACAGATACAAATGGGGCACAGACACAGGGGAGAATGTGCACCCATGTTCATTCATATATGCTTATGTGCACATACACGCGCGCGCGCGCACACACACACACAAACACACACACACACACACACACACACACACAGTTTCACACACACAGTTGACCCCTGCAGCCCTGCTTATGAGAAGGCTCCAGCTGGAGGAATTTCCTCATGTCTCCCTCTGAACCTGCCCCATTCCCACCTACCCCCTCTTTGGACTCTTCAAGTTGACCTAGCTGAGCTCTGTCTGGAGATGAGGAAAATGTCTCTATCTGTTTTTCAAATATTTGGGGCTTGCTAAAGACCAACACATTTTTTTTAAGTGTGTATAATTCGAGGGCAATTTGATCCATATGTTTCTGATTCTCTTGCGCTTAAACCATCAAAATATTGATTTTTAAGAGCCATTTGATGTCTAAGGAACCTTTTTAATAAGCTTTTAAAGCTCTTTAAACCCAGAGACTGGAGCCAGTGCCAGGGCCCAGGCTGGCTGCTGGCGGGCTGCAACCCCTCCTCTGCGCCATGATTATTTGGAGCCAAGTCTCAGTCCCCCTCTGTGGGCCTCACCTCTGCCTGGCCTCCCTGCCTCCCCCAGAACTATCCAGGGGTCCCAGTTTCAGCATCTTACTCTCCTGACAGAGGGGCTCACCCCTGCTTCTTTTCACAGACCTCTCTCTTATTTCCTCAAAGCACCCTTAAGACACAGACCAAAGAGGAGCAAAGGTGATTTTTAATTTTTAAAGCCTGCATAATATTTTGCTGTATAAATATGCTACCAATTTATTTAACCAATCCCCATCGAACAACATTTAGGTCATTTCCAACTGTACAGCTTCCTGCCCATTTCTGATTATTTCCTTTGGATACGTTTCTGGAAGTGAAAATACGGGGTCAAAGACTGTGCATGCCCTTAACGCTCTTTCTACACATGTTGCCACCTCATTTTTCTCAATGCTTAGACCACCTTATACTTCCACAGTTCTCCCCTCCCGTACTCTTGAGAGGAATGTTCATTTTTGTTCAAACAATGCTATGCCGTTTGAGCACACAGAAGCCCTCTCATACAGCTCAGAGCCGGGTAGACTCTGAAGCCAGAACACCTGCATTTGAGTTCCAAGTCTGCTATTTCCTAATTAGAACAGTTACTTATTCTGTCTGTGCCTATGTCCCCATCTATAATTTGGGGATAATAATGGCACCATCACATTTGCTTACCATGGGGACTAAATGAGACCATGTATATAAACTTAAATTACTTAGCGTCTGATGCATCAATAAATGATGGCTAATGTTATCCTTTAGCTATTCCTTCAACCCAGAATGCCCTTCTCTTTCTCACCTTTTTCATGCACCTTTCCCCCTCCCCCACTTTTCTGATGTACTCACTACCTGGGTCATCACTTGTCCTTACACTTAGCTAAGCTCCATTTCAATTCAAATCAATTCCATCCCAACGATCCTGGCATTGTGCAAGCCAGGGCCTGGGGAGATTTGCAGACACATAAAATACACTATCTCTGAGGGACAGGTCAGATGTGCTCTTTGAGCATTAGAGTGGTCCCCACCCCAGCACATGCCATTCCTCATGCTTTGATCTCCTGTAACACTTTGTGTCCTTAAGGTCATTGTGACTATGAGACACTATGTACTGCTCTCTATCACAACTTCATTGTGTGTGTGTGTTTGCGTGTGCATGCATGTTCTTGTGCACACGTGTGTGTGTGCATGTGTGTGTTTAGACTTTAAATTCCTGAGGTGCAAAGGTAACATGGTGAGTTTCCTCTGACTCTTCCACAGATCTTACCCTTGGCAGGGCACAAAGCTGCTATTTAAGAAACACACGAATGAATGATTGAATGAATGAATGAACGAGCGAACAAAAATCAAACCGAAACTCCCACTCAGGGTGAGGATTTGGGAAAAGGATTTGACTGGGAGTCAGGAATTCTGCATCTGAAATGTGACAGGTCCTGTGTGACATAGGATGGGCCTTGCCCTCTCTGTTCCTCAGCATTCATCCCCCAGAGTGAAGAGATTGAATGAGATGATCTCAAAGGTTCTTCCCAATGCTGAAGACACTCTGAAGCCTCCCTTCCCCAACAGCCCTTGTTCCCAATTGCCAGCCCCTCTCAGTCCCTCCAGACTCAGAACTCATCAGACCCACAAAGGCCCCGGTCCAGTTTGGGGAGGGCCTTCTGCTCCCCTGCCTCGTGGGGCTCAAGGCTATTTTGTCTAAGTTCTCCAGGAACGGAGAAAAAGCACAGAGGCTTTTGCTAAAGCCCAGTGGGCAGGTCTCTCTGAGGACAAGGATTAAGTTTGTCTCTGTTGATCTCTCCTCTAGTTGACTCCCCTGTCTGGGAACAGCTTCGGATTCTCTGGGGTTTATCCTCCCTCATATGGTTCCATTCCCTTTGTGATACCCCTGCGCCGTTTTCAGCCATCCCTGTGGAGCGCCTCTGATAGGCAGAATAGACCCCAAAAGAAGAAAGCAAATTTTGATCCAGGCTGGTTCTCAGTGAAGTCCCTCTTCCTTCAACAATCTCAATTTGGGAAAGAAACAAGACTGTCCCGACTCCCTGGCCTGGGGCGTCTCTGCCAGACCTCACACCAGACCTGAAAGACCGTCTCTACTGCTGAGGGGGACAGTCCCAAGGGGCCTTGGCTTCCCTTCATCCCAGCCCAGGACATTTCCAGACTCTGATGGAGCTGCTGGTGATGGGATGGTAGGTTGACCCTCAAAGGATTATCTGGATTTGGAAGGGTCACTCAGGGGTCAGCAATCTGGGAGGACCAAGCCTAACTCAACTCAGAAGAGGTGGGCAGAGGGTCTCTGTCTCTGAGAGACGCCTTCTGTCTCAGAATGCCCGTCTGCTCAGGGAAAGAGGCCTAATGCCTCTTAAAGGACTTACTCCCTGCCCACCCTCACCCTCCAGACATCAGCTTTGGGCTATAAGGTGCTGTTTCTATTGACAACACAGTGACAGGAATGTGAGCTTTATGTAAAGAGTAGAGGATGTTTCTGAGCAATTTATGTGACATTTTTAAATCCAAGTTTTAAAAATTCTGTTGTTCCAAAACAGACACCGAGGCTTCAATACTCAAACTGAACAATCTTTTACTTTTAAAAATAAAGCCTTGGCGTTCATAACCAAAGGGGGTTCTCCCAGAAACCCCATTTTTAATGACCTTGATTCTGACTCATTTGATTTAAAATATATGATTTTTACCCCCCTCTTTTGCACACAATCCCACATACACACACACACACACACACACACACAAGCAAACACACTTGCTCCATGGTCCTGAACAAGTTTCTCAATATCTCTGGGCCTCGGTTTTCTAATTTATAAAATAAATACAATTTATATAATTTACAGAATAAAAGATTGGCTAACTATGTCCAAGTTCCCTTCCAATGCTTTAATTCTATTATCTCAAGGGAATTCTGAGCACATGAACTTACTGCAGCAGCTGTAGAGCAAAGAAACTATTCTGCCCTGGGTAATTCCCAGGGCATCCCCCCAGCCATGGGCTACGGATGAGGTGGAGCCAGCTGAACTAATGAGGGGGGCCAAACACTGCACAGGCTTTCAAGAAACACCTCTGTGAGCTACACAGGGGCAGCACCACGTCTGTCCTGCTCACTGCTGCCTTCCTGCCACCCAGCACAGGGTCCTGCGCAGAACAACTATCCAATATGGTTGCTGAATAAATAAGGCAATTAATTAACTAATTAATTAAGGCATGCATGCTGGGTCTCTTCCATGATTCAAATAGCTCTTTTCCAAAAAAAAAAAAAAATTCAAATTTTTTTGTCACAAGAACACCTAACATGAATTTTTTCAGAGGATTCTAGGCCAGGTATTGGCAAATGTAAGCTACTAAAACAGATCCAAGATAACTCCTATGAAAAAGCCTCCTCCCCCAAAGGTAACCTATGATGATACAAGCAAACTGAGTTTTACTGACCTATTGCATTGAGGTAGGGCGCCTCACAGAGAAGGCTGAAACGAAGTCTCCTTAGAAGAAGTCAGGCTATGGTTTTCGTTGTCTTAGTAGAAGGTGGATAGCAGAAGTGGAACCAGTACTTGGACTGATTATTTTTTTAAGGCAAAGGTCGGTTCAAGTGAGGTGAGGTGATGAGTGAAGAACAAAGTGTTATGGAAATCCAGACCTTCTGTGGTGATAACGGCATAATTGATGGAAGTGGGGTGCTGGTTCTTATCCTCCAGGCCCTCCCCTCTACGGCCATTCTGTGGCCAAATCAAAGGGTCAACCACAAAAGCAGCCTCTCCATCACTGTCAGGATTCTCAGTGACACTATCATCTCAGAAACAACAATTTTGAGCTGGACTAATCTCCCTGTTCCATCTGTCAGGTGATGAGTTGCTGGGTCATATGATGTGATTATATCTGTACACCCACGGTCAAGACTCTGGAGAGTCTACACTTGGCAACCACTATGGACATGAAGAGGAAAAGGGTGATCTTTAGACTTTGAAGAATCCCACATTATTGAACCCAGGTTAAAAATCATGTTCTGGAGTCCATTTGGGTTTACCTTAGACAGAAAGGTGCCATCTCCTTCAGTTTCAAAATAGATTGTTATATCTCATCAGTAATAGTTATCCAAGTGTGACACAAAATGTCAATGGCACAGATAACTCCTAGACTAGCTAACAGAAAATCTAAAGCTAGTTGATTGTCCATTTCCATTGGGCCAAAGAGTTTAGATTTGCCCCATGAACCTCAAAACTATGGAAGTTTATTTGTAACATCAGCTTAGGTTAATGATACATTTCTGTCATCCTTTCCCAATGATATAACCCTCGTTATAGAAATTACCATTTTGATGGTACACAGAAAAAGTGAATCAATAGTTCCTCCAGGTAATTTTCTAGAATAGTCTATGTGACTTCATTTTGTAAGTTCCTGGAGGCATGCTTCATTGAGACATCTTCCTCAGAGGGTGCTGAGAGCCTAAATGCCTAAACATTTCTAAAAAGTTAAGGCTTGATTTCCACACACAGAAAACAGTCCCCTAGTGGGGCACAGACTGTGTCGAAAATATAGGTGCTGAATGATAGCTGGATCATCGCTTTGGCATCTCCTTTGGGTAGAACCAAAATAATAATAACAATAAAAACAACAACAACAGTAATAAACATGACAATCACCGAAGACATTTCCTCAATAAAATCTATGCCATGGAGCAGCACCAATGCTATAGCACAGCAAACCATTACTGCAAAGTAGCAAACTAGAAAGAAATAGGCCAAAATTAAAGGAAGACTGCTAGACAGAGGAGAATGTGTTCATTTGTGACTCCAACCATCTGAATGATCTTATTACAAAGATGTGGAAGCATGTCTATTTCATGCTTTCATCTGCTTAATAGAAAGGTCTCAGGTTAGAGTCTCCTTCTGAAGATTTTCTGCTTCTGGGGGATTCTTACGCATCCTCCCTGGGAAATTTCTGTTTGGGATGGCCTTCGGGTTGCCAGGGATGGTCTGTGTTTCTTTCATTGGGAAGCATGTAACCAAAAATCAAACCCCTGGAGTTTTACCGCTCTCCTAAGTGTCTGCAATAACTAATGTCTTTTTCCATCAAGGTCCAAGGGCTGCCTTTCTCTGATGTCTCTTCTAGAAAATCAAGTTTTAGGTTGTGCAGGCATAGATTAGGAGGATGTTAATAATAAAACTGGCCTATTGTATGGCTCCCTTTCAGTATTTGGCTATTGCTGCTTCTAACAGGGCAGCGTCTGGGATGAGAGGTGATATTCCTAGATGCTTGGGTAGGCTTGTTACCAGCTTATGAGGAAAGTGCTGTACTCTCAAAGGAGGGGATCGTGCTATCATTAAAGCCAAGGGCAGGACTTTGGGCCAGGGAAATTCAAGTGTTTCTGAAAGCTGGGCTAAGTTTAACTTGAAAATTCCATGTGTCCTTTCTACTTTGCCTGAAGATGGGGAGTGGTACGGACAGAGGAAATTTTGAGTAAGCAGCAACGCCTTGCAGAATTGTTTAACGATCATCTCAGGAATGGGAGGATACTCATCCCTAGAGCAGTAGACTGCGACTCCTCCAGGAGGAAACACAAAATCGAATGGCTTGTTCTCATGCTCTTCAACAAGGAAAGGTTTCAACAAATCTGAAAACAAACAAGCCAAAAAAGCCGACAACAAACAAAAACAAAAACAGCAGAACAGATTCATATTCCATTAAAATGGATAATTGTATCACATTCATTTGGAAGTTTTCAAAGAGGCCTTGAGGTCTTGATTCCCAGCCATGCCCCACCTTTACTGTTTTGCCGAGATCATGTTGTTGGCGGGTGAGGTATGCACTAGAGTAAACTATAGTTTACTGAACTTTTTTTGTAAATAAGGTTTTGCTGGAACACCGTCATGCCTGTTTGTTTATGTACTGTCTATCACTGCTTTTGCATCCCAAGGGCAGAGCTGAAGAGCGGCAATAGAGACCGTGTGTCCCACAGAGCCTGAAGCATTGACTATCTTGCCCTTTACAGAAAAAGTTTGTTGATTCCCTGGTGTAAGGCGCCATCAAGATGGACCATTTGGGTCATACTGGAAATTCTCCAACCTGGCCACTGCAACCCCAGACAGTTCTTGGAGGAGTTGTGCCATTTTGTAAAATATGCACAAGAGTTTGCGTTACAATGAGAATCCCACAAAGAGCAGGTCTCCAGCCTGGTGGAGAAGCAGACTTGGACTGAGATGACCCCATGAAAGTTAATAATGGCCAAATGAATTGCTTCTGTACCTCCTCTCTTGGGCTCCCAACTAGAGGGTGACTATCTCCAGCAGCAGTCATCAGAAAAAGGGGTTTGGGGATTTTGTCTCCCAAATAAACCCTTTGGGACACAGGGTCAGGATGGAGGAACACAGAGCCTGTAACATTTTCAGATGGAGAGCCAAGATAAAGTTCATCCCCTGAGGGTCACTAACCAAGCAAGACCTTCAACTTGGTGCTTGGGGCTGGTTTGGGCAATGGACTTAGTGGTACTCATCTGCTGACAATTCTATGATCATTTTGCTCCCGTAGAGACAAAGTTTGTAACAAAAAAGGACAAGGCAAAGGTGAGACTAGACGAATAACATCTAAAGTGTGCAAAACCCTGCTCAATTAGAGAAAGCTGTTATGATAGAAGTAAAACTGACTTATTGATTTAGAGCAGCAAGGGAGAATACTAAACTGACAATTCTTAAGTAACAGCTTGTTAGGAGAAATAAATGCTTTTTTTTTTAAAAACCCTTGTGAGGTTCAGAAGTTCTTAGAGCAGGATACCAGAATAGGATACACTCTTAGACTGGCTCATTTCTTAAAGTGAGGGTCTGTACAAGAGGTGAGGTTCTGAGCAAAAAAAAATGAAGTCTTGTACTAGTCACCAGGCCTTCTGGTTCTGTTACTACACAGCAAGTGATGGGCACTTCTGGTTCTCAGTCCCAGTCATTATAGTGATAATGGCTGTCACTTATTAGGTCAGACAACATAGGTGATTTATCTCTGTGTACCCCATGCCAGACACTGTCCGCATTCCATCTTGTTTAAATCTCACAACAACACTGTCAAGTTGGCATTATTCTTCTTTTCATTTGACAGAGATGGAAACTGAGGCGCTTGCCCAAAATGTAGCAGCTAGTAAGTGCCCAAGCCAATGCTCGCTCTTTCTCTGCATTGGTATCTCCCTGCCTCTCCTGGGGGTGTGACTCTGTGAGCGCTGAAGCCCTCGTTCCCAGATTCGCCTTCTACTTGGTCTTCGAGTAGCAGAGATGCTCCTCTCAAACATTCCCATATCCAACAATCACACACCTTCATACTCAGAAAGCCTCTTCCCATTTCTCTCCCTCCTTGCTCAAAGTTAAAAGACAAAGCCATGTAAAATAATAATAATCACATTAAAAGGTGCTCAATCTCATTAGTCAAGCAGGAAATACAAATGAAAACCAAACCATGAGATTCTATTACACTCCCACCAGACAGAACAGCTCAAATGAAAAGCACTAACAATACCAAGTGTTGACAAGAATATGGAGCAACTGAAACTCATATAATGGTGTGGATGTACATTGGTATAACCGCTTTGGAAACTGTTTGGCAGTGTCTGCTAAAGCTAAATATATACCTTCCCAGATAGAGATCCAACAGAATTGGGTACATGTTCAAAATGGTCAGGGTAGAACTATTCATGATACCTAAAAAACTAGGAATTACTCAGAATACCCATCAACAGTGGAATGGATAAATAAATTATAGTATATTCACAAAATTGAATACTATACAGCAATGAGAATGAATGAACCACAACTCACATAACAACATGGATGAATCGCGAATGTAATTTTGAACAAAGATTTTATACACAAGAGTATATACTATACCATATGGTTTCATTTAGAGGAAGTACCAAAATTGCCAAAACTGTTTCCATCAGGATAATGGTTATCTTCGGCAGGGGGGATAAAAGTCTGGAAGGGGAGAAGAGGGCTTCTGGGGTACTGGTAACTTTCTATTTCTTGATCTGGGTGCTGAACACCAATGTGTTGGCTTTATGAAAATTAATTGAGCTGTACTCATAATTTATGCACTATTCTGAATGAATTCTATACTTAAAACTAAGAACTTAAAAAAGACGAAGACATACAGCCTCTGCTTTCCATCCCTCCCCATCCATCTCCAGCCAATAAAGTCCATTTTCAAAGGGAAGGAGTTACAAATCCAGAGGGTCCACGTCTGAAATGCCATACTCATTGGTCCCTAGGACAGAGGTTCCCAGGTTCTGACTCCCCCACGCAGCCTCACACACTCTCTGCAGGGCACACCTTGGTCTTGCTTCTTGAAAGTGAATCAGATAGACCTCATCTCTGCTAATTACCTAGGACTTTGGGAAGGTCCCTTCATCTCTCCAAGCCCCTATTCCTTCATCTTCAAACAAAACAGTAGTACATGCTCTTCATTGTCTACCCCCAGATCATTCCTTCCCCCTCTTTCCTTCCCACTATGGCTGAGTGCCCCAGTTGTGTGACTTCCTAGTCCCTCAGGGTGCTAGACCAAGGGCGTGTGACTCTAAAATACTGAAGATGGGAGATAAGAAATAGGGCAGAGCACTTGAGTCTTTGGTTGGCACACTGTTTTGCCAACCCTGGAACCCTGACTCTGGACAACTGGAAGGAAAGAGAGGCCCTAGGTGGCCTCTCCTCAGGGGCTTGAGAGGCTCCACCCCACCATTAGGGCTGACAGATAAGAGAGCTTTTTCCAGGCTGCAGGGCAAGCCCTAGAGAGGGATAAGGAATCAGGCATACTGGATCCAATTGTGAGTTTTTCAGAAGTGCCTTCTTATGTCATTTTCAACAAGAATTTGTTCAGTGCCTTTGAGTGCCAGACACCCTACTGTGTGCTGAGGAATTACTTTTGGCATCTGTGAGGGAGATGATTAAGAGGGAGGAGACTCTGGGAGTAGCAACTTGAGGCCTGAGCAGCTTCAGAGCTTTCAGAGAGGGGCTTACACCCTCTGGTTTGATTCCTGGTTCAGTTGCTCTGCTGAGTAAGACTATGAAAATCCCGCTGTAGAAAACTGCTGTTGCCTCCCAATGTCCACCCCTCCCACCTCCTTTCTAACAAAGTCTTGAGTTTTTCTGGGGCAGCAAAATTCCCTGTTAAAAAAAATATTCACCACCTCCAAATATAGCTGAAGGTGTCCATATTTGTGGCCAATGAGATGTAGAAATAATTTTACAGTGGGACTTCTGGAAAGGTATTGTATCCTTTCCTGATATTCTGTATCCTGATAAAAAGGCAATGGTCTGGCCAGCACAAATTTTTTCCATACCCACTTCTTCCAGCCTGGAACTCAGTTGTGATGCATGGAAGTGGAGCAGCCATTTGTGACCATGAAGATAAAAACTGTCGAGGATGACAGAGCAGGAAGATAGCAGGAGTTTTGATTCTTCATGACTCTCTTGAATAGCTATACTGACCTGGACTGCCTATCTCTAGACTACCTATTATGTAAGAAAAATAACTGCTTGACTTGTTTAAGGTTTATCTTAAGCAGCCAGTGTAATTCCTAACTGATGTACATGGCTACCCCGAGTGCCTCATTTTCTCCCTCCTTCCATGATCTCACAGTCTGGCACAGAAATGGATTATGCATCTGCTACGTGCTTTTAAGAAGCTGCACCAAGAACAGTCGAAGAGGCCACCAGTCTATGCTGTCCACTTGGTCCCAACTCTCTTAGACTGGAAGGGCCTCCCTAGTTGCCTGGATCCTCCAGAGACCAGGAGGCAGTGCCACCTGGGACAACCCCAGGATGCTAGATCTCTAGCTGTGAATACAGGGCAAGAGTTCTAGGCCAGCAGTCAGAAGTCCTGGGATCCTGGACCACCTCTGCTACTAATCAGAGCATGACCTTGATCCAGTCATTCCCCACTCTCCTGAGCCTCAGTCACCCCAACTTTGGAATGTAGGGATTGAGTCAGTTTTCAAAGTATATCAATTAGTTTGCATTTAACTACAAATAATAAAAGCAAGCAAACAAAAAACAACAAAAATCAAAAACAAAAGCGAAAACAAT
This sequence comes from Camelus ferus, assembly GCF_009834535.1. Lineage (NCBI taxonomy): Eukaryota > Metazoa > Chordata > Mammalia > Artiodactyla > Camelidae > Camelus > Camelus ferus. The sequence continues at coordinate 30,473,488 of NC_045710.1, read as the reverse complement.
TTTTCAAACAGGTTTAAACATTTATCAGGCTTAAAACTTATCTGATAAAGTCCAGAGACAGGACCACTCCAGGGCTAGTATGGCCAACTGTCCACCAGTGTTGTCAGGCCCTCTGCAGTTCTCCATGGATTAGCTTTGTCCTCATTCTGGCTTCTTTCAGGGGCACAGGATGGCTGCCAGAGTACCAGGCATCACAACCAGGCTCACCCCAGCCAAGAAAGAAGAGAATTCGTCTTTCTCACATTTCATTTTTAGGAGCAAGAAGCTTTTCCCACAAGTCCCTACAGACTTTCTTTTATTCCTCATTGGCCAGAAGGGCCTGCTTCCAACCAATCACTGGAAAGGAAAGTAGAATTGCCATCTGATACGAATGTATGTTGGAGGGCCAACCATGGCAGGACAGAAAGGGAGCCCACTTTCTTAAGAAATTCCACATGACCCCATGACACAGAGCAGACAACAGCAGAGTCTCTTGGAGTGAAGTTAGTGATGGGGAGAAGGCTGGTCCCAGTCACAGAGCCCTAGAGCTCTTAACACCAGTCTGAAAGCCACCAAGCTTGATCTCCAAGGCAGCTTCCTGCTCCAACACCCCATCGGTCTCTGTTTCTAAGATTAAGGGGTCTGGCAGAATGGGGTCAATATGAAAGGGGGGACTACCCGCATCCCCTGAGGTCACCCTGAAGATAGGGCCAAAAGGTCTGAGGGCTTCTTCTAGGCTGGCTGCAGCTAGGAAAACTGTGGATTGTTCTGTACTATACACTCAACATAGAGACACATTCATACAACCTTTTCCTGTTTGCCAGGCTCTTGGGCACAAGTAATCTCATCCAGTCTAAGAAGAAGCTCTATAAGTACTGTCAGGCCCAGATGGCTCTAAACTAGTGCCACAGAGATGGGGAAAGCGAGGGGCAAAACAAAGAGGCCTTAGCTCTGCAAAGCCAAGGTCTGGAAGAGCCTAGCTTGGACCACAGGCTGCCAGTTTGTCCTAAGGGTAAGTGACACTCCTGGGAAACTGGGAATACAGGGGGAAAAAAACATAGGTATGATGGCAAGGTCCCAGATCACTGTGGCACAGGCTTGCTGGCTGGGTGACTTGGGGTTCTCAGTCTCTCTGAGCACCACTCCCCTCATCTGTAGAAGGTACCACCTCAGGGTCACTGGGAGGACTGGGGGAGCCCTGTGAAGGGTCGTTTAAAAGAGCTGTGGGGTTTTCCCAGCTGAGGCTGCAGACAGCTTGGGGCGGACAAGCTCTGTTTCCTTACTCCAGACGATACCTGAAGGAAGACTGGGTCCAAACCGCCGACTGCCACCCCGTGCTTGGCCACCGCCTCCTCCTAGGGCGGTAGAGGTGGTGGCCCCGGCCCAGCACCTCCCCCACTCCCTGGAGGCAGGCGGCTGCTAATGGCTCTCCCCACAAGCTGGTTCATTAAAGATTTGTTCTGTCGAGTTGCAATCAAAATAAACAGACCAGCCTGAAAGCCAGGGAACTAAAAACCAATTAAGAGGGAATGGAGATGGAAGGAGGGGTGGGGGCAGGAGGGGAAAAGAGGCCGGGGCTTTCCAAAGACTCAGTTCCCATGGCAGCCAGCTTCCAAAATAGTCTGGGAATGAAAAATAATGAAAACCACAGCAGAGAGAAAAGCGATCCTGGCAGGAGAGTCCCGACCTCGGGATTGGCTAAATCCCCTTGCTCCTGGCTCCCAGAGGACGCCTCGCTGGGTCAGAGCACCGGTGAACTGTCCCTCCCCCCACCCAACCAGTCCTCTCTCTCTCCATGTTGTAAGTGGTGCAGACCCTCTGTGGGGCCTGCAGCCAGGGCTTCAAGGTGAAGGAGCCACATCCAACCCCTGCCCCATGGGGAAACCATGATGGAGGTGGGGAGGGCTAGGGACAAGACTGGAAGGGAAAGTTCAGGGCGCCCGGAGGTCCCCCAACCCAGTTTCAGAGGGCTTTCTGGAGGAAGTGACATTCAGACAGAGATCTGACGTAAGAGCCGGCCAAGAAGTGAATAGAAGGAACAGCGCCTCAGGAAGAGAGAAGGGGAATTGCAAAGGCCCGGGGGTGGAGAAGTGGGAGAGAGAAAACCCAGGAGTTCCATAAGCCTGACTTATTGAGCAGGGCATGCTCTGTGTCAAGCTGATTACTTTTTCATGCACTGAATCCTGAGCGGCAAGAACACCAGCAGGCTGTGACTCCCAGATTTTGTAAAGGTGGTGGAGCCAGGATCTCAGCACACATCTGTGGACACTGCACCTGTCTCTTTCCCCTCTGCCTGGGGCCAGGCCTTCTGGGGAGCCCCCAGTTCCCTGCCCCTTCCCTTACTCCGGTGACGGTGGCCCAGCGTGGCATTTCTAGCGGTCATTTCCTAGGAATATCTCCGACGAGGCCCCGCAGCCCACCAGGAGGCATCACCGCTTAACCACCTCCAGAACCCCTTGTGGTCTGGTTTCTGTTTCATTGGTGAGGCAATAGGAAAGCTGAGCTCCTATTAAGCTGACTTGCAGATGCCAAAAAGGAATAACAGCCAAAATTAAGTTAACCCTTTTACACCCCCTCGTCCACCCTCACTTCCTGGGCCACAAAGAGCCCTGAAGCATATTACCATCAAGGGAAGCAACACTTCGGCCCCAGGGGAATGGGATCCCAGGCCCAGAGGGACACCTGGCCTCCCAGTTGGTCAGGAGCCTGTTAAGCAGCAGTGCAATCACTGGCAGGGCCCAGCCCACCAGCACTTACTCAGGGGAAGGGCTCCTGGTCGGGAAGCAGGACTGTGCTAACTGGACCCGCATCTGCTTCCAAACAGGAAGAGGCAAGGTGAAGGCTGCGGAGTCCAGCGGCAGCTCTTAGGCTCTGACTTTTCACTCTCTTTCCACGAAGCCAAGCCAGCGTCGAGTGGAAGCCCACTGGAAATGGGATGCCCCTGAGAAGGCAAAAGCACAGCCATCAGCTCCTAACTTAGTGTCCTCTGGTGTCTCTGAGCAGAACAAGGGGAACTCGGGCCAAGGGGAGAGCACTGGACCGAATGCCCTGGAAGCTGCCTCGAGCAGGGACCCTGTCCTGTCCTGGTGGTGAATGATGCATAGATCTTGTAATCAGAACCCCCAGGTATCAATCCTAGTCCATCATCTGGTAGCTGTGTGGCCGCCGGCAAATTACTCCCTTCCGAGCCTCAGTCTCGTCAGCCATAAATGGGCACAATAATACTAACCCCATAAGTTCCCTAAAGGGTGAAAAAGGTGTCAGAGGATGCAGAGCAAGGTGGGCATTAGCATTCCTAACCTTCCCTCCTCCTCCAGACCTCAGCTTTGTCAATGGTAAAAGGGGATACCAGCTATCCTAGGCTAAGTGTGCAAAGAACTCAGAAAACTGCAGAGACCTATAGATTCGTGCAAGAGGCCTCTGGCTGGGGAAGACGCTGAGTTACTCCTCTTCCAGCCCCAGTACCCTGAGCATTTCTCTCTCCTGCCATCTTCCTGAGTGCCCTTGAGGAGTCTCTGTGGCCACCGAGATGAAAGCCACATTTATGGGGCAAGCATGAGAAACTCACAAGTATAAGAAGTTGGAATTATTACACACCTGACTCCCCAGGTCCCTCACCCCCTTACACTTGAAGGAAATGAGGCCCAGGCACAGAAGGTGACCCTCCTGAAGTCACAGGCTTGTAAGTGCCTGGGTTTGGAACTCCAGGGTTGTCCAGCCCCAAGGCTGGTGCTCCTGCCCCATCCAAGCCCCCAGCTCACCAGTGGAATAACACCCGGGCCTAAGGGGCCTGTGTAGGATCAGCACAAAGAGCCTCCTGAGACCCGGGGTGGGCCCCTTCTTCCCAGGGTGCTGTGGGTGCTGAGACAGGGGTCACCCCTCCACCAACGGGAGAGAGTGACACGCTGAGTTACCACCAACTGCCGCACTGGCTGAGGGCTGCCCAGAGGAGCCGACCCAGTGGTGAAAAGGGCAGTCTGCCCCCGAGGCCATGACACTCAGCCCTGGGTCTGAATCCACGCTCAGTGGTGCAAACTTGCACAAGTTCTAGAAGCTCTCTGACTCTCAGTCACCTCAGCAGTGCACCAATACATCCAGGAAGAATGCTTGGCCCATCTCACAGGCTGTCAGGAGATTTGAATGAGATGACTGATGCATGTTGAAAACTGTCAAACCTTGTTATCCTTCGTAATTAGCACGCTCATTATTTGTTTGTGTTTCTAAGCAGCAGATTCTGTAAGTGGGTTAAACAGCTTCTCACTCCCCACTCCTTGGGCCTCCCCATCCTGTTGACACTAGTCCTGCTTTGTTCGCAGACAGTGAAAAGGTGAATCCACGCCTGTGCGTCCAAATATCCTGGATGAGCAGAGTTACTGAGCATCAACAGTTGATCTCGTGCACTGGTTCTGCTGGCCCTAAGACACACTGAGCAAAGAGAAGCAAGTGTGGCAGGTATTTTCCTCCTTTTGACTCTCATAAATGAATAAGCCGACACATTAGATCAGTAGCCACCCGACACATCTCTGAGGGGCACCTACATGTGCGTCAGGCACGGAGCTCGCACTTTACAGAGAGAATCCTAGAGCCTCACATCGCAGCCCTGAGATGGAGCTGTGACTGATTTATTTCCTCCCTCCCCCGCCTTCCTTCCTTCCTCCCTCCCTCCCTCAAATTTCCACCTTTGACCCCCAAAGCCACATTTCCAGGCAGTGCCAGGGCCATGCCAGGGGAAGCGGGACTGCTGGCCTCAGGGCCCCCGTCCTGGGCAGGAGGGAAGGGTCCAGCCATCTAAGAAGACCCAGGGGACCTGACCCAGTCAGGGCAGCAAAAAGGAACATGGCAAATGAAGAGATCCTGGGCCCAGAGAAGGCGTTTGCTTGGAGATTTGGGGCCTGAGCCTGAGCAGGGAAGCCCTTCTGCCTGGATGTTAAGAAGGAACGTTTCCCAACCAGCCTCCCAGCCCGACACCTCTAAAGCTAATGCCAGAGGCTCCCACAGCAAGGCCTGGGACACCACAGCACACAATCAAGGAGTATCAAATCAAAGTAACCAGGAAACCAGATGAAATGTCAGCTTCCTCTGACATCTGAAGAAAGCAGAAGCCCCCAGACAGCTGGGCCAGGTCTTAAGGAAGAAGCAGGGAGTCAGAGAGAGCCCAGAGCAGCTGAGAGGAGGGCTCTGGCCCTCAAGAAGCCGGATTCAGGGGGAGAAGGAGAACCCCTCATCCTGGAGGCTCTGAGGGACGTGTGTCCCCTGAGCTGCAGGTGGTGGCACTCCCATGTCCCCGGGGGCCACAGAGAGGTGTGCTCAGCCCCTGGGCTTGAGGGGACAGTTTCTCACAGGTCTTCCATTCAACCTTCACAACCACCTCCATAAGGCAGGAATCATCTAAATTGGTTAAATCTAAAGAACCTGCAGCTCAGAGAGGGTAAGTAACTCACTCGGAGTCAGAGTGTCATCGCCAGGGTCAGCTGGCCATAGAGAACCTACATACTTGCATTTTGATGGGATCAAATCATTAACCAGTGAGGGTTCCAAGCCTCCCCCTCCCCTCTCCTGCTAAGGGAACTCTGGCTGGCCCACCTCCTTGCCTCTCTTTCCCACCTTTGAAGACATCTCTGCCAGGGAAGGTAGTCCTCAGGGACTTTGACAAGCAGAATTGGAAGTAACGGGGAAAGGAGAGGGAGATCTGAGAGGCCTTGGGTAGCTGGAGGGTGGAGTTATGGGGACAGGAGAAAGAATGTGCCCTGGGGAGGCATGGAGGCAGAGAGAGAAACGGATCATAGGCTCAGAAGTATCTGCTTTCATGACCAAGACATCCAAGGAAAGAACTTAGGTTCTAATGACATCACATTTGGCTTTTGAACTCTGTTCTCTTGAACCAACACCACTAAGTCTGTACCACATGAGTCACAGATTTGTAAGCAACTCATCTGTAAGGAGAGAGGAGGAATGGAAGGGGAATTGGGACTGAGGCAAGGCAGAGACCAGCCTCCTCTCACAGCATCTTTGCTTTTCTTCGCGTGGTGTTCTCCTCTGTATACTCACCCACTCGCTCTATTCACGGTCAGTTTCTGCTCTGGTATAACTCTGGCTAGCACAAAGCCTACCGTGGTCCTCCACAGCATCTCTTCAGCCCTTTTCCAGAAGGATGACAATTCTCTTTGAGTCTCCACTGTGAACTCATTGCACTCATGTTTCCTGGTTCAAAAATCACTTTCCAACAATTGAATCTCTTCTTGGAGGTTTTATTTATCTTTAAAGCTTGGCCTTAGCTGTTCTTGATGCTTCATTGTGGTCTCACGTTTGTAGCTCCATTAATCAAGTCTAGGGTTTATGAGTCCATAGGACCGTATGCTAATCCTTAAAGAGTTCACCAATATAACTGGTTTATTAAAGAGTCTCAACTTAGCAGGAAATAAACACAAAAGTGGTCCTGTCTTTTATCTTCCCCTATCTATACTATGACAAATTCCTTTTCTCATTGGTTCAAGGTGCCCTTAACTATAACTTGGTCCAACACATACTTTTCAATGTCCTTGAGTTTCTAGGACAATCTGGTTCCATAACTTAAGACTCAGTTCTGCTTGTTGGGTTTTTTGTTTTGTTTTGTTTTGTTTTTTTGGGGGGGAGTTAATTAGATTCATTTATTTATTCATTTATTACTATTATTTTAAATGGAAGTACTGGGGACTAAGCCCAGGACCTCGTGCATATTAGCACACACTATACCACTGAGCTTCTCAGTTCTGCTCGGTGGTTTGTTTCTTCTCATCCCTTTCCCAGGAGACGCCAGAGCTGTAGCCCCAGTTAACTGAGGTGGAGAAGGGATCTGATCCGATCTTCACGCACTTTTCCCCACTTTCCTTCTAGGTCCAGGTCACCTGGTGCTTGGGACAAAGAAGAGGGAGAAGGAAAAGGGCGCACATCTTCTAATTTAGGCTGAAGTCCTCTCCAGGCTGACTGCCTCTGCTAATTATTTAGTTAAGCCAAACAACCTTTGGTGCCCTTGGTGGAGCAGCCATCCATGGGCTGGCTCTCCCCTGGGATCAATGTCTGGGCTCTCAGAAGGCTCTGCAAGAAGCAAAGGGCACTTTGCTGCTGGTGCTTCTCACTCAACAGGCAGCCTGCTGGCCAGGGAGGGCAGGGGGGGGGGGTGAGGTGGGGGGAAATAGAAGGGAGGGAGGAGGGGGAAGGGAGGAGTGGGTAACAGTAAAGGACTCAAGTCCAGCTGCCTTATCTGGCATCCGCTAAACCCACAAGAAACTCAGGAATCCTGGCTTTGCCAAATAGCAGGAGAGCAAGCTGCTTCTCTCCTCTCTGCCAGCCCTCCCGACTTGTTCCCTCTCCTGCCCCTGTCACACAGGGGCAGAGCAGAAATGCCCTTCTCCCATTTTGTGGACCCCTTCAAAATATAAAACGGCTTTTGCAAGCACCTTCAAAAGAGATATTTTACTTAACTTTCTGAAAAGAAATTTCAACATGGGCAAATGATTTTTGAACCATTTTGAACCATCCAGGATACATGGGTAATAGGTACTTTAAAAATGGGTTTCTTGGTGTCCCCCTCCTTTGGCTTTAAGGAAAAGAAAGGGCTCCCTTTCCCTTTCCATTGGAAGGGGAAGGAAAGCCTCTCTCTCAGAGCTGCACTCTCCCCTGAAAGCCACCAACTCCCACCTCTCCCAGTCCTCTTTTATAGATCAAAGGGGTGGGACTTCCATCCATGGTCCCAGGCACCTGCAGGCAGTCCCATTTGTACAAGGTGAACGTGCCTGCATACAGGAAGCGGTGCACTGCCAACGAAGTGCGCAGGGCAGATGGCTCGGCCCAAAGAGGTATGTGCTGAATCCCACTGGCATTTTAAATGGGCAGGCCAGTGATTTGTGTTTCTGTCTGGACAGAATGTACCTTCATGAGGGGCTGTGGATAACTGTGATCACATGAAACTGTCAGACAAGCTCATCTGCACAACCTGGGGCAGGTCAGAGTGAATTATCGTGCTTCCCAGTACTTTTTGAAAAAAGGCAGCTTTACTGCTTTTAAGTAGATACAGTAATGGGAACCAGGTGTGACCAGGAGAGGTCCTTGGGGAACTGCTTCAAGGACCAGCTCAGAACGAGTTGTAGCCAGCAAAGCAATTGTTTATATGTGAATGGCGTGCTTCAAATGTGATTTTAAAAGTCTCACTTGAATGTCTCTCCTAACATTGTTTTTGCACTTTTTGTACTTCCACAGAGAAAGGTCGGCTAAGCAAAGGTTAACTTCCTCCCAGCAACATCCAAATTATTCCAAACCTCAAATGACCACCTCCCCACAATCAGAGTTGTTTGCCTGAGTTGGCAGCTCATGAGGAAGCTTGCATTTCACAGCAGGAAGAGGAGCTGGGCCAAAATTTCCGCGTGGAGACCTCCTTGATCGCAGCCCTAACGCATCTCAAAGTGACTGTTTTCAGACTTAGGTGCTCAGTAATACTGGGTGAACTCAGCTGAGTTGAAATATTCGGGGGAGAAAAAGGGAAAGCTGAAGGCTCCCCTGTGGGACTGGACCTGGATCAGGTCCAGAAAAAGATCGTGAGTCATTCAATTCCGTGACTGCTGTGTGTCTGATTCTTTTTTGCAGGACGCTCTGATGAACAAGCCATAGTGCACGTCCTCCAGGAAAACTGAATCTTGTAGTTGACAAGGGATATCCATAGTAACAATGGCACAAGGCAAAGTGAAGGAAATGCAACATAGAAACAGCATTTCCAGTGGCGCAGGGGAACCACAAAAGGCCCTGAGAAATCTTTTGAGGTCAGCTTTCAAGCTAAGTCTAAAAAAAAACTAAAAAGCTATACTGATAACAGATACATAAATGAGTGCGATTAGAGTACCATTATTTAGAGAACAGTTTGGCAACATCTCCTATGGTTGAGGATATGTGTTCTATCACCCTGCAAATACACATCCAGGTATATGTGGTAGAAAACTCTCCGACATGAACTGGAAGACACAAAGACATTCAATGCTACTTTCTATGTAATGTCAAAATACTTGAAATGACCTAAATGTCTATGAATAGATAAAAGGACCAATAAATGGAGGTACATTTGTAGAATGGAATACTATACAGAGGCTGAACTGAATGTTCTAGAGCTTCATGTGTCGACATGGAAAAATCTACAAAATTTTGTTCAAAGCAACTAAGTAACTCTCTGACCAATCATTAGTTGGCCACTTGGCTGTCTGACTAAGCAGAGACTTCAATGGCTGCGTATACAAGAAATACAGCTTTTACAGAATTAGTCCAGCAAAGTCACTAAGCAAACCAATAGCAATAGTACAACAACAAACCCTTCAAGGAGAGGAGAATCTGATTTCCAGACTCGCCGTATTAGATCATCTACGCCTAGACACATCATAGCTAAACTGTCGAAAGAGAGTCAAGAAGAGAATCCTGACTGCAGCTAGAGAAAAAAAACAACTCGTCAAATGCAAGAGACTGTCAGTCAAGAATTCTATATTCAGCAGGACCATCCCTCAAAAATAAAAGAGAAATTAAGACATTCCCAGGTAAACAAATACAACAGAAGTCACAATAAATGTACATGAGCCAACTTAGCCAGTGATTGTTATTTAAACTGGATGTTTTTAATCTAGCTAGATGCTGTTTATAAGAGACATACTAAAATATATGGACCCAGAAAGTGTGAAGTAAAAGGATGGAATCAGATATAATAGAAAAAAAAAAGTAACTGAAAAAAGGCTGGTAGAGTAATATTAATATCAGATAAAATAGACTTTCAGGCAAAAACCATCATTAAGGATAAGGAAGGTCAATACATAATAATGAAAGGAAATTCACTAGGAAGATAACAGCTTTTAACGTGTAGACACCTAATAACATGACTTCAAAATATATGAAAGAATTACAGAAAAGAAACTGACAGTTCCACAATCATAGCACATCTCTCTATAACAGAGATCAAGGAGACACTATTAGTAATGATTCAAATTAACAATTTTATGGACAAATATGGAACACTTCAGTCAGTCATTGTATTATTCATTTTTTTTCTTGGAATATTTATAAAAACTGACTGTGTGTTATATTACACACACCAGAGATTAGAAATTGATGGCAAGAGATAACTTTTAAGACATTACTTTGTAAATTGATACACACATTCCTAAATAACTCAACAGTTAAAGAAAAAAATTATAATGGAAGTGAGAAAATATTTAGGACCTAATAATAATTAAAATAACAATATTTCTAAATTTCTTGATGCAGCTACATGGATGTTAGAGAGAGAGAAATTTGCATTTTCATTTATGGCTGGTGTCAGAAAAGTGAAGGCTACAACTTAGAGTTAATTGTCCAGCACATGTTAGGGAGGAGGGAAACAACAAAGTAAACTCAAATAAAGTAGAAGGAAAGAAGTAATAAAGACAAGGACAGAGATTAATGAAATAGAAAATGGGCATAGCAAGCATCAACAAAACCAAAACCTGGTTCTTTGAAAAGACTGAGAAAGTAGACAAACCTCTGGCAAAGCTGACCAATGTAAAAAGAGTGAAGGTACAAATGAACACTGTTGCCCCACCAGCCAAGAACCCTCATCTCGAGAACGTTAGGTACTTCCTGTTAAAATAGCTTTCTATCTTGTTTAAGCCATTGTCACTTGAGTGTCTGTTTCTTGCAATCAAACCTAATCCTAACCGACACAGAGGGCTGGTCAGGGCCTGGGCTGGCTCTGGGTGTCCCAACTAGGCTGGGCAGGATGGATGATGGTGGAAAATAGTGAGCAGAGCCTGTACCACGAGTGGTCAGGCAAAGTAGCCTCTGAGAAGCAGAGGTGGCAGGTGAGGCTGTAGCCAGGATGGGTTGAGGTGGAGGTTGGGACAGTAGCCAGCAGGACAAGTGGTGACCACAGTAAGTGGCAGACTGCCATGCCTGCTTCCAACAGTCTCCTGGTTTCCAAGGTGGACTCACCCCAGGGCTGACTCTTGGGGCCCAGATCCACTGGGCACATATGATTCCTTCCTCTGGGACAGGGGCTGTGCACCAGAATTTTATTTGCAAGTCCCAGGAAGCCTGGCTCAAACTGGTTTAAACAATAAAGACAATGTATTTGCTCATTTAGTTTTGTTCAACTCAATAGCTCAAACTATGATTCTAAAGACCCACCATGTTGGCCTCACATGGTCCCATGCTACCCACCCCCTCCAACAGCTCCAGATTATTCTCTAGTGAGAGAAAAATAGCTTCAACAGTTTCAGACCTCCCAATCTCACCCCACACCATCCAGGGAGAAAAAGAATTCCTTTCCCAGGACCTCCCTTAAAGTCTAGTGATTAGCACTTTCTCATTGGCCAAAATTAGGTCATGTGCCTGCCTCTAAACCAATCAACATGTTGACTGACTTCAGCCAATCAGGACCCACCACTGGAACTGCTGCTAAGTTAAGTGGAGTGACTTGGACAATTTACTGAATCTTGCTCTCCTTATGTATTTTAGAAGATGTTAATAGTACCTAACTTGTAGTGTTTTCAGACAATATAAATAAAATCAGAGTTAGCACAATTCCTGACACTCTCTGCATCTGATTAGTGATAGCCATTAATAGCTAGTAGCACTAACACTAAAAGCTGGGACTCCATTCTCAAGCCTGGAGTGAGAAAGTCGGGTTGGGGCTTTCAGTTTCAAATAAGTGTCCATCTGGGGCTAGTTTCTGAGAAAAGGGAGTGATATCAACCTTAAACTTGACCCCCAGTCCTAGGAGGTAAACTGAGGCAGCCCAGAGTACAACTGAAAGCACAGGGATCCAGGGAGGTCTACAGTTCCCCCTAACACCCAGCAAACCCAAGGATAAAGAGGCAGAGGTGACTCTGCCCAAACATGACTTTCCTGGGGGCTCCGTTCCCATTTTGTGACCTCCCCTGGGATCATGCGGGCCCCTGGGGTGGGGCTGTCCCATTAAATGGCCACATTCAAAGGAAGAGGAGCAGAAAGGCTGCAGAGCCCCCCTCTGGCTCGGCTCATGGTGGGTGATGGGGTCATATGCCCTGACAGGCCTTTACCCAGGGAGAAAAATCTTTCTAATAGCCCAGAAGAATGCCCTAATCTGACATCTCGTTTAGCAGATTATTGGGCCTGGCTTTGATCTCTACTGGGCATAATGAGTGCGCCTCTCGGGCCAATCAGCAGTCATTAATTAGCAGAGTGGCCTGCAGCTGGGCCTGCCCAGGAATGGGGCCCTAGGCTTGTGAATTGGGAGTTGAGGGTGGAGATGTTTGTGAGCAAGTCAGACTCAGAGTGAAGCTTCGGGATAGATCAGGGTCACCAGGACCAGCCCCGGGGTCTCTCTGGGAAAGTGCACTAAGCCAGGCCTTCACATGACACATATGACACACTAGGGACTGGACATCAAGTGATGGCCCCCATCCCCTGCAGCACATCACTGTACAGTGAGAATACAGCACTGAACCAGCGCATAGCCAGCGGTGTGTGACACGGCGACACACAGCACTACGATGTGGAGGCAGACAGCAGAAACCAACTGTTTCTGCAGCTGGCCCTCTCCTGGAAGGCTAGACCCTGCTTCTGACTTATTGGCTCTTGACTCCCATTTCTCTCTCTCCTTGGGCCTTGGCATCCACCCTCGTGGCCCTTTGGGTTCTGTGAGCTGATGGGCAAGGGAGAGTGGGTTTGGGGTCCTGTGGTTTCATCATCTCTAAGAACAGTGGGACCCAGCCTTGCAGTCCTGCGTTAGGTTTGGGATTTCAACAGGGATGTGACCAGGAACACAGAGGAGGAGGAACCACACTGGTGTTTCCTGGGTCGGAGGGCCTAGAGGCAGCGCAGGGTGAGGACATGCTATAGACCGAACAAAGGAAGAGCAGGATTTATATGCCACCCTCGCCATTCACTAAATATCATGTGACCTTGGGGTAAGTCACCTCAATTTCTCTGAATGGTAGCTTGTTCTTCGTGTCAGGACAGGGTTATTTTCCCACGTAATGATTGCAACACAGGCTGTGCTTAGTTTTTGTGTAATATCAAAACACAGTTACTTAATACACGTATTTTAAGTGTTCAAAATTATTAATACATTTTTAAATCAGTGAAACTAAACATTACATTTATTTTTATTTCAAAAATTAATAAACAAAGCATTAAGTAAAACATTCATTTCTAGAAATATAAACATTAAATTTAATATTAAATCAAACAAATCATTAGGAGACAAACATTTTAAAATAAATAATTATTCAAATGAATTACTATTCAAAAGATAACAAGAAAATTGGTGGGGGAGGGTATAGCTCAGTGGTAGAGTGTGTACTTAGCATGCACTAGGTCCTGGGTTCAATCCTCAGTACCTCCATTTTAAATAAATAAATAAATAAACCTAATTACCTCCCCCACCCAAAAAATGCAAAAATAAAAAAGATAACAAGAAAATGCAATTAACTATGAAAATGAAATATTCGTTGATCTTTAAGTTTTTTTCTGGCAGAAGTGGGCAGAGACGGAGATCTTTTTATTGATAGCAAGCATTCATTTTTGGTTTCTTTTTTAATAAGAGCCTCCTTTACTCTCATCAGGTGTAAATGGAGACCCACACCATCAGCTGTATCCATGTCAATGCTCTTGTGTTCTCTGAAGCAGAACTAGAGCTTCAGAAGCTTTGCTGTGTTGATTAGCATTTTCTTTCTCCTCTTGAGAATTATGGAAATACAAAATTTAAAAAAAGAAAGAAAAGAAAATGCTTCCTAAATGACTGTCCCTTTGTCCTCTTTGGAATTTTAATGTAGCACAGAACTCTCTGGGTGGTTTCAACACAAATAACGCTGATTTTAGATTTTTTAAAAATATGAACTAATAATATTATACTAAAAACAATTGCTGTATAATACATTAAAAACCCACACAAAGAGACTAATAAAAACTGGCGCTGCAATGGCTTGTTCTAAATAGGTGATTTCCGAATCTTTTCTACAGTCAGGACCCTTAATTGAGGGACCCGAATGTAGAAAACCAGCAGAAGCAGGGGTCCTTGAACCAAGTGGGTGCAAGGCCTCAGAGCCCTTTCTCCTCCCTCACGCCCCACTACAACACAATGCACACACATTAGCATGGTGTGGGGGGTGATGGCCAAGACGCCCAGCGGAGAGCAACCCAACAGTTTCGGTGGTCTCTAGACGGCTAGGCCCTTTCCAGCGCTGAACCTCGAAGAGTCAGGCATGTCCTGTCTCATTCACTCCACCTGGATGGCTGGTGCCATCTTCTTCCACACAGTCCTTCCTGGTTTCCAGGGTTTGGGTTCGGATTTTACGAGAATTGCTAGTTATCTCATCATCCTCATCACCTAATCCCCTCTTCTTTCCTCTGTCACTGTCATCAGCTCCAGCACTCCTCACCCCATCACCCTCACCCTCTGCAGCCTTCCCGTTCCTCTGTGGCACAGACATCCCTAAGAAGGACGCATCCATGGACAGACAGACACACGCACGCACATACCATCTACAAGTCTGCAAAGGGGTCCCCTGGAGCTCAGGACTTGGAGATGAGAGAGGGGCCTGGCAGCCCTGCTGGTCTCACTCCCTCTGCCCTCACGCATTCATTCATTCATTCATTCATTCATTCATTCATTTATTTATTTATTTATTTATTTATTTATTTATTTATGTAACTCATTCTTTTGATAAAGGTTTATTAAGCACCACTCTATCCCAGCTACTGTGCTGGGTTCTGGGATTACAGTGGTGAGAGAGACAAGGATTCCTTCCCCACGAAGCTTACAGTCTTCTAGGGGAGATGAACATTAAAGGAAAAATCATTCAAGTGGGGAGGGTAGAGCTCAAGTGGTGGAGCTCATGCCTAGCATACACCAGGTCCTGGGTTCAATCCCCAGTACCTCCTCTAAAAAACAAAATAAATAAACCTAATTACCTCCCTACCCACTCCCCAAAAAGAAATAACCATTAGATAGAAATGCTTGATAATAATGGTCTAAGAACATCTAAGAACATCTTCCTCTCTCTGTGGCCCCCCTGCACTGCCCACAGACACACACAGTGAGATCTAAGGGCCTTTAGGATACCAGCTCACCCAGCTCCTATCTTCAGGAAGTTCTGACAGCCTGAGAGGCCTTGCAAAGGAGCCCAAATGTCCCAGCAGATCCTCCTGAGCCACAGGGAACATGTGGACAGAGGCCAAGACCACTAGGCCCCTCCCCAGCCCCGTCTCCTGACTCTGGGCACCCTGGATGGGATTGGGGGTGGTGGATTCTCTAGGCAACTTCCTCTCCCTCACCCCATCCCCACAAACAAATGTCAGCAGCACCAAAATGGGTCCAAGTTTTGTGGGGCCTGAAACTTGTATAACTTAGAGGGCCATCTTTCAGAAACCAAAAACAAAATACAAAAGTAAGTTAAAAAGTGAATATTTATTTCTTTAAAATGCTTCTTATTCTTACCTAAAAAAAAAAAAAAGAAAAAGAAAAAAAGACACTAATGAACTCATCTGCAAAAGAAACAGACTTACAGACATAGTAAACAATCTAATGGTTACTGGGGAAAGAGGGTAGGAAGGGATAAATTTGGGAGCTTGAAATTTGCAAATGTTAACCACTGTATATAAAATTAAATAAAAACAGATTTCTTCTGTATAGCACAGGGAACTATACTCAACATCTTGTAGTAACGTTTAACAAAAAAGAATATGAAAACGAATATATGTATATATATGCATGACTGGGACATTTTGCTGTACACCAGATATTGACACATTGTAACTGACTATACTTCAATTAAAAAAAATGCTTTCAATAAAAAAAATTTTCTAAATGCTTCTCATTCTTTTCTAGAAGTCACATCATTTTTTTTAAGTTGACAAATACACAAACAAAAATAATATTCTAATAAATTAACTCACTGACACATCTTTATCATACTTGACATTTCAGGATGCATGTTCTCTTTGACTCATCATAGAACAATCAATGATTTCATAATATCATTTTCCATAGAGAATATAGAAGGGTCTATTAACCTAACATACTCAGTCGAACTATGGACTTAGTTATTCAGAATTTAGAAACGTTTATTTCAGCTCCTCAACTCATGTCACATGAATTTTTAGGACTGTTGTCAGTTGAGTAAATCCTTAACAGTTTCATACATGAGCCGTAAGATTAAAAGAACTTTCCACAGACTAGCTTCTGGCTCTGTACATTTCAAATCTTGTTTCTCTACCACTTCCCACAGTTTCCTGTCCTGAGAGCCATAGGACACATGCTCACTGCATCACACCAGGTGAGTCAACACCATGGGAAGCAGGATTCCTGGAAACCATCCCTCCCCCAGCAACTGTAATGATACACAGAAGTGACCAATAGCCACATTTATGAAATGCTATATACGTACACTGCCTCCCACAAAAATATTCGCCCTCACTCAATGCATCCCCAACTCAAGTTTCCCTAAGCCGGATCCCAAAAATGCCCATAGTTATTTCAATACCACCTGACAGGAGGGAAAATGTGACAGAGGGGAAGTCAGGGTGAAAAGAAACAGCAGCCTTCAATGACTGTGGTTGAAATAACATACTTCTGCAAGGTTTTGCAAAAACATGAGACCGTGTGAGAGCATTGCCAGGACCCCCCCCCCCCCACCACCACCACCACCAAGGCCTTGGAAGGACCCCAGCAAGTGAGGGGCCCAGTAAGACTCTGCAAAGGGGGGCAGCCTTGGAGATGAAAGAGGTGAGGAGAAGGGTAATTACTGGGGCGGAGGCCTCGGGCTGTGGCCTGTGGCACAATTATCTTAACAAGTTAAATTAGCCCCAGATAAACCTGTACCTAATAAACCTGGACTGCCTGTGCCTGGAGCCTCCAGGAGGAAGGAGGACTTCAAAGCCCCAAGGCCAGGTCATCAGAGGTGGTTGTTACAGGCCAAGGCAGGGCCTGAACCTCACCTCTCACGTGCCCAGCACCCACTCACACAGGGGCATCCACACAGACTCTGACCCTGACACACCTTTGTCTCTTCCTCCCCAGAATAACACAGACCCCTAAGAGCCATTCCCAAACCCAGGACCAGGTTCTCCTTGGGGCCTCCTTGAGAGGAGGAGGGGGAGTGGAGGGGAAGAAATGGAGAAGGTCCTTCCTTCTTATTCCCCACTCACAGGGTGGGACTTACACTGGGGGACACTGGCTGCCACCTTTCTTCTTTTTTCTTTTTTTAACTGTATTGAGGAACAATGGACACAACTGTATATATTTAAAGTGCATAATGCGATGATTTGATAAACATATACATTGTGGAATGATTATTAAGATCAAGATAATTAACACATCCATCACTCACATTGAACATAGTTAATTAACCCTTTTGTGTATGTGTGGTGAGAATGCTTAAGATGTCCTCTCTGGAACTTTCAAGTCTCTAATACCATGCTATTAACTTCAGTCACCGTGCTGTACCTTAGTTCCTCAGAACTTACCCTTCTTACAACTGAAGGTGTGTCCTCTTTGACCTCTATCACCCCAATTTCCCCTCCCTTTAAGAGAATGGCAACCACCATTCTATTCTTGCTTCTATAAAATCCTGCCTTTCTTTTTTGACTGCTCACGCCAGCACCGAAGTCCAAGGCGCTGCAGACCTGGAATGTTCTCCCGCCCTTCCTCCTCTTTCATTCCAAGTATCTCTCTCAACCAAGAAGCAGGGACCAGGCAGTGGGACAAGTTGCTGACTCCGTGGTTCAGAGCAGAGTTATGTGCTGAGCCCCAGATCATGCCAACCTCACATGATACAGGCTGGAAAGGGGGTGATGTCACCCACTGGCCCCAGCCTCCACCCCAGGACAAGTGGGAAACGATGGGGGCTCAGGGCTTGGAACCTCCCATGGCTGCAAGGTTGGCCAAAGTCCTGGCTTGCCTCACGCAGGCCCCAGGGCCTGGAGACCTGCCCCACAGCCCTGGCTTCTAGGATCCAGGGCAGCACAAAGCCCCAGGTTTTGCCAAGGAGTTTAGCTGATGAGCAAAGGGTCTTCAAAGAACACCAAGGTGGGAGTCAAGGCCCTGGGTTCGAATTCCAGGTCTCAGGAGTTCGGGGAGAGTGAGGGGAGATAATGGCCTTAAAGATCCTTGGACAGGGGGTGAAGGGGCCCCTCATCCTGAGTAACAAGAGCCACGAGCAGGCGGATCGGCCAGAACTAGCTGGGAGTGGGCCAGGTCTCTGAGGCTCTTCCGCTCAGGAAAACCCTGTTCTCCGTCCTCAGCCAGAGGGCGAAGGAAAACAGGAAACACATGTTCTGTAGGGGAGGCTAAGCACCCAGCCTGGAGAAGCCCCCAGGGAGGACCAGGCCCCTGGATGAGAGTTTTCCAGCAACACCTGGGGACCCAACACTGACCAGCCTTGAGGGAGAAACATGCTCATCAGGCTTATATACAAAGAGCCCAGAGCTGCTAGGCCAACAACTGCATTCTCACTCAGAAACTCCTGTGCAACCTTGGGCCAGAAGGTCGGCCACTCTGGTCCTCTCTTTCTTCCCTGATCAAATGGAGGTGATTGCCCTTGCCTCCCTGTCTTGCCTGCCTAGCTGGTTTTGGAAACGACAAAGTACCACACACGTGGGAACACTGTTGGGAATCCCAAAGGGCTTCCTCCCTCCCTATCAGTCAAGCCTTAGCCTCCAGGAAGCCTTCCCTGATTGCCCAAAGGAAAGGCCCGACTCATTCATGTGATCCATTCTGGCCTTCACCATTTACCTCTCTCTGAGGGGCCTGACACTCTGCATCAGTACAGACATCTGGTCCTGCATCCATCTGCCCACATCCTTCTCAGACCCACACTGCAGGCCTGGCTCACAGCACTCCATCTCTCCCAGGACCAGAACCCCCATGTGGTTTCCCAGGAAGGAGGAAGCTGGCTCAAGTGTAAGAACATGGTGTGTGCGTGGAGTGCATCCGCCTGTGTCATTCCAGACCAAGTGTCCATGTTTGTTCCCTCTGTTCCTCTTCAAGAGCCCTCTCAAAACCTGGCCTGGCCACCGTGACCAGCAGACGTCTCAGGCAAGGGCTGGGGGCCTGGTGGGGAGAAAGGAGGCCAGGGTGCTGGGTCAGCTCTCCCTGCAGAGTGGGGGCAGGCAGAGACAGCCACTGGAAGTGGGTGCTCTCCCTTCTACCATGCAGAGTCGCTATTTCCCGGCCACTCTTTTATTTTTTTAAATTGAAGTATAGTCAGTGACAATGTGTCCATTTCTGGTGTACAGCACAATGTCCCAGTCATGCACATACGTACATATATTCATTACCCGGCCACTCTTGCATGGGGTGGGGCATACAACCAGTTCTGTCACTGAGCTGTCACATCCAGGTCAAGGTGGTGAAGAGAAGTGCAGAGGACACTGAGTCCATAAGGGAGGGCGGAGCCATTGATGCAAGGAGCCTGGATCCATGAATCACCACATAGAAGGCCTCCTGCAGGCCAGGAACATTCACCTTGCACTGTTATGAGTGAGAATTAAAATCTCTGGTGCTCAGTCACTGACATTTTGGGATTTATTCCTTTTATCAACAAATATTACCCTAATTCGGTAAGGGGCAAGAGAAAAATGAGCTCGACACCCCAGAACTGCCTACCTAGACCCCAGTTAGGACTTGGAACGTGATCTGAGCCCACCCCTCCAGTCTTGGTTCGGCCATTGGTTTGGCCCCAGCTGGAGGGATGCTGTGAGTTCAAACAACTGAGAGCAGAACTGTCCATTCCTCACTCATCTTCTGGCTTCCATCATCAGTCCGGCCTCCCTCCAGCCCCACCAATCCCAGGCCCTCCAAATTGGCATCCTGCCTGGACCCCTTCTGGACTGCACCCTCTGGTACTGCGTCCTGGCTAGGACGAGGTCTCTCCACTCACCCTGGAGCCTCCCCAGGAGCACGGGTCCCACACTTGCCTGGTGCCCATAGGCTTGCCCCATTCCTTCCTCAGAGTCTCCTGAGCCTGTGAAATCCAGGCCCACGGGTGTCCACAGTAGCTCATGGCACTGCAAAGGCCTCTGAGCTAAGGGCTTTCTATGCCTCATCCTAACGTCCTCACAACAAGCCTGTGAGGCAGACACACCTGGACCACAATCCTGATTCTGCACTAGGGTGTTGTAATTCCCATTTTACAGATGAGAAAACCAAGGCATGAAGTGGTAAGTCACTCATTCAAGGGCACACAGCTCATACGTGGTAGGCCTAGAACCCAGGTCATCTAGACTCTGGAGCCCCCACTCTGACATCACCAACGGCCAAACCAAGGTCCCTGGGCTGGTAGTGTTAGGTGGCCCTGGGACATTCTGAGTTTTCCTAGAGAAGGTGGCATTTGGCGTTGAGTCATAAAAGCTCACCTGCGCCTGGTTTTCCTTCCAAGGCTCTGTCAGTTGCTCACATGTGTGTGTGTATGTGTGTAAAATTTACATAGGCTTGGACATGGAAATACCACAAAAGGGGCTTTAGAGCAGTGCTGCCCAATAGAAAGATGACAAAAGCCAATTTCTAGTCGCTACATTAAAAAGGAAAAAAACCATGAAATTAACGTTAATAAATTGTTATCCACTATATAAGTCATGTTGTCATTTCAATATGTAATCAATGTGCAGTTATGGATGAGCGATCTTACACTCTTGTGCTAAGCCTTCCAAGTCCAGTGTGGATTTCTCCACAAACAACACATCTCGGCTCAGTCTAACTACATCTCAAGTGGTCAAGAGCCACAGGTGGCTAGTGGCCGCTGTATTAGACAGCACAGCCCTGGAGAGGGTCTGGGCTTGGGAGGTCAAGCTGACCCTGGGAACGAGGATCTCGGACATGGAAGGTCTCGTGGATCCTGAAGAGCACAAATGCTTCGGGCTGACTTAGCAGAGAGCTACACAAGTCTGGAAGTAGCACGCAAGGCAGTGACTCCTGCACAAACAGACTGCTATGTGTTAGGATTCAGGGAAAGCAGCGGATGGTTTTAATTTGCTGCAAAATCGGCATGTGTTTGTACTTTCCTATTTACAGTAGGCCCTCTAAGGAGGCTTGTAAACAACTGAAGGAGCGTCAAGGAACCCAGCACTCAATGCAGCTGTTCTGCGTTCCCTGATTACCCCAGACCCCCGGGTGACAAGCCGGCACAGATTAAACCCAGAATGTTTTCACCACCGAGGAGCATGGTCTATGAAATGTGACGGGAATGAAATCTGAGGGAAAAGCCAGGTTGGGAAATTGTTGCCAGCTGTGGTATGTGGGAACCCAGGGGTGGAGAGGGGACCCCAAAAGGAGGCCCCAGGTCCTGCCCTGTGTCATGTGGGGTCTGTGTCTAGCCCTGGAGGTATCACCCAACAGAGAAGTTTCTTTTCTTAAGTTCATTTTGTATTGGTTTAGTTTTTTTTGAGGGGGTTGGAGGTAATTAGGTTTTATTTAGTTATTTATTTTTTTGATGGAGGCACTGGGGATTGAACCCAGGGCCTCCTGCATGCTGAGCTTGAGCTATACCCTCCCCTCCAAGAAAGAAGTTTCAAAAACTCAGGTTAGCCTGCAGAACGAGAATGATACTATGCCAGAGTCAGTGGAGGCCAGGCCTGTGACCTATGTGGTCACACAGGTCCCCTCACTGACAAGGGCCTGAGACCGTAAGTGCCCCACACTTGGTTTAATGCTCTGCTGTCGCCATCTTGAAATTCTTAATAGTTTTGGGACCAGGGCATTTTCGTCTTGCACTGGGCCCAGAAAGCATGGAGCTGGTCCTGAATGGCGGCCGCTGCAGGAAACAAGAAGGCACGTCTGCCCAAGGTCCCCTGCGGGGGAGGGGTTCAGCATCCTCGTGACCTTGCCAGGGACCAGTCCCCCGGTCCAGCCTCTTCAACCGTGCACGGAGAGACCATCTGGAGGAAAGGCAGAGCCGGCTTGACGCGGGCTGCCTGAGACCGCCCTGGAGAACAGCACCAGGATGTTGTGTATTTTCCAAAGTTCGATTCACAATGGTCTCTTTTCATTTAAAGAAAATACCGCAGCCATTTCCTAGCAAAGGTTAAGTCTTTACACTCAAAAAAAAAAAAAAAAAAAATGTTTTCCAACCTGCCAAGGAATGTGCTTTTTTAAGCTTGCTTCCTGCCCTTCCTGAAGTTGAGGCTCCCTCCCCCTGCTCACAGGGAGAGCCCTGGGGTCCTAGGAGAGCAGTGAGTGGCCAAGTGGTCACTGCCCCCAAAAGCAGGTCAGGGAAGGGGCAGAGGGCAGAGGCTCAGGGAGCCAGTGCTGGTTGGCCATCCCCTGATTTACCCAGAACCAGTCAATCAGGACAGGAGCTGCTGATGGCCAAAGTCCATCAAAGTCTCTTATTATAGAATCTGTAGGATCTGTATTAAGTCCCCTTTCTTATTGTTGATATCAATTAGTTCCTCTCTCTCTCCCCCTCTTTCTCATGCACCCCCGATTAATTTGACCAGAGGCTTTTTAATTTTACTGGTCTTTTCATAGGACCAACTCTCTGGATTCTTTCTAAAATTTGTTTCCAGTTTCATTAATTTATGCTCACATCTTCATTATTTCTATCATTTGGATTTAGTTTGCTTTGAGTTTCGTTTATTTTTCTAACTTCCTGAGCTGCACGTCTAAATCACTGATTTTCAGCTTTTCTTTTCTAACATAAGCATTTGAGGCTATAAATCTCCTAAGTCTTGCTTTAACTGTACCCTGCATGTTCTGCAATGTAGTCTTTATCATCATTTCAGTTCAAAATTCTTTTATTTCTATTGCGATTTCTTCTTTGACATCAGTTATCAGTTTAGAAAAATACTGCTTAATTTCCAAACATTTGAGGATTTTCTAATTATCATTTCTGTTGCTGGTTTTAAGCTTAATTCCTGTGTAGTCAGTGAATATATTCATTTCAATCCTTTGAAACTTGTTGAGATGTGCTTTATGGCCCCACGCAGCCTCAATTTTTGTAAATGTTCCATCTACAATGGCAAAAAAATGTGTATTTAAAGTTGTTGGAAATTATGTTCAGTAATTCACGTTTGTTAATCATCTTGTTCAAATTTTCTGTATCCTTACTGGGTATTTTTTCTGCTTGGTTTATACACCTCTCACTGAAAGAGATATATAAAGTCCCCCATAAAAATGATTGTGGATTTTCTGTCTCTTTTAGTTCTGTCATTTTTGCTTTGTTTACTTTGAGGTAATATTATTAGACTCATACAACTTCAGAATTGTTTTAGCTTCCTGGTTAATTGAACCTTGTATTACAGTGAAGTATCACTAACTCTACTAATAGTTTTTTGCCTTAAATTCTATTGCATTTGATATAAATATAGCCACTCTAACTTTCTTTGTACAGTATATTTTATCATTTTTTCTGCCAATATTTCTGTACACTTATATTTAAAACCTGTCTCTTGTAAGCAGGATAGAGTTGTTTTGTTATTTGCTCCGACGATTATGTACTTTAAGTGGAATGTTTAATCCTTCTGTGTTTAATTACTGTTATAATGGGTTTTCATCTATCATCTTATTTGCTTTGTACTCATCCTGCCTGTCCTGTGAACCTCTCATGCCTCCTTCTGGAGTGATTCAATGCTGTTACAGTGCCACTTGACTCACTCTTTTGAGAATAATACACTTTAGTGTTTTTGCTATTTTTTTAATGTGATGTGGTTGCAACATCTATCTTTGGCTAATCAAAGTCTAATATGAACAAGTCCTCCTACCACTTCTTGGATAATGCAACTCTCCCACCATCCTCCAACATGCTATCATCATGTGTGATTTCAGATATTTTAATTCACTATACATTTAAAACCCCACAAGGTATCACTGTGGCTGTAGCTGTCGTCAGCATTCATTTACAATTCACACCCATGTTTATCGTTTCTACTGTTTTTCATTCCTTCCTGCATCTCCCAGGTTATATTTGAGTTTATATTCCTTCTGCCTGCAGAACACCCTTTAGTATTTCCTTTGGTGCAGGTCAGCTGGTGGTGAGATTTATCAAGTACTGTTTTTCTGAAAGTATATTTATTCCTTGTTTATTTTTGAAGGATACCTGAGCTTCTATAGACTTCCACTTGGTACTTACTCTCTTTCAGGGCTTTGAAGATATTACTTCATTGTCTTCTGGCTCCCATTGTTTCACTTGAGAAGTCAGCTGTCAGTCTTTTGGAGGGGGTAATTAGGTCTATTTATTTATTTATTTTTAGAGGAGGTACTGGGGGTTGAAGCCAGGACCTCATGCATGCTAAGAATGCGCTCTACCACTTGAGCTATATCCTCCCCCTCAGCTGTCAGTCTTTTGTGTCTTTTCTCTCTGCCTGCTCTTAAGATTTTACCTTGGTTATTTGCTCTTCAGCATACAAGTTCCCTGGAAGGGGTGAAAAGAAATCTGGGAGATGGGTACGTAATGGTGCTTCTGTGACCTCAGATCCAAAGGTCTCTCCTTCCTACAGGCCAAGGGAAGCCCTGAGAGACAGTCATCTCCTACCTGAAGTCCTAGGATGGTGGCCACCAGAACCTGGGTCTTCCCCAAGGAGGCTCTTGGGTCTGATCACTGAAGATCAGGACAATAACTCCAGGGATGTGTAGAAGAGGATGGAAGAAGGAGAGGGTAGACAAGGGAAGATGCCACCTAAGCCATTTAAGACCAACCACAATAATGAGATTAGGACCCTGACACCTAAACCCTACAGCCAATGAATGAAGTCTCATCACAGCCCTATAAATTCAGCCCCATGAAGGCCATGATTTGTGCCCCTCAAACAAAGCCCTGTAACTACGTGATCAGCCTTCCTGGATCTTCCCTGGTAACCCTTATAACACACATTAAGAGCGAAGCCTATAGCCTCTGATTCTGCCTCATGCCTGGCTTTTGGGGGAGTATGCTGCAGTAACACGTGTGGGTATGTGTACAGACACCTGGCAGTGGATAGCTACATGGTAATTAGTTTAGAAAAAGGTTTTATTGTAAACAGAGGAAAACCCTTGGATAAAATATTCAGCAGTTGTACCTTTCCTATTCTATCAAAATCCAAGGCTGCTAGGAGAACTGCACCTACCGCAGTAGCAGCAGAAAGAAGGCTCTTGGCACAGCCAGCTTTTTAGCAGAACGTACACTGGCTGAAAGCTACCCTCCCCCCGCCCTGGCACTATTTCCAGTCTCCAGACAAGTGTGTGGTATCACAAACAGCAAAAATAAATAGAGCTATGAAACCATACCTGTTGAACGCTGTATTCTAAGTCTGACCTTGGGAAATCAGAGAAACTAAGAGTTCCTAGGCACGCCCTAGGGAGAAAGGGAGCAGCTGGCATGGAACCACATGGGACTCCAAATGGTTTGGAACAAGAGGATCAGAAGAATGGGCAGAACCTGGATACTGCCTGAAACCTGGGCTGGAACCCACACTAGAACATTCCTTTCTCAATCCCTTGTTGAGGAGAGACTGGTAATTAATGTCAGACACATACCTGATACTCCCTGAGCCTGTGCCTAACTGTTTAGAAGGCCATATAGCGTTCATCTGTGCTAGAGGTTAGGCTTTTCTCAACCAGTCCCTTTTGCTGCCATAACTAAGTTCTGAGTAAAGACCCCCACTCCCACCGCCCCCAAGACATGACTTAGGAGACATGGATGAACCAGTGGGCCCAGCTAACCGTCCCAGGTGAAGACCTCGGGTCTGGATGGGAAGCCACGTCAGCAGCCGCCACCTCAGGGCAGAGGGCCAGGACCCGCACCGCTCCCGTCTGGGGTCGCCCGGCTGTGCCCGCAACATGTGGGCTGTAGGTTTTGTTTCTCCTCTGAAACTGGTCTTTCCCTGTTTCTAGAAAAAGATCAACACACCCTGAAAACTCATCTGCTGATCATTACAGGGGGTAAAAAAGAGACTCACAGGATTCTGAACTGCATTTTGCAAATGGCCAGAAAGATGTCAATTGAAATGAATGATGACTTCCAGTTAAGGGGACCAGACACGTTTCTCTGGCGAGCCCAGGTGGTTCCTCGGCGCTCTCAGGCAGTGATGGCCTGGCCTAAGAGCGCTGGGCTCCTCTCCTTCCTGCCCTGTCTCCTGAGGAAGATTGGGGTCCCACACCTCAGAGCACTGCCAGCATTGGCCTCTGAACAGATGACAAATGCCATCAGGCCTCTCCTGGTGGCCCCTGCAGGGCAGGGAGGACTCTGAAAGGCCCCAGCCAAGCCCAGGCCTCCAGCAACATCCTCTCCTCTTGGCCCCAGACAGCAGAAGGGCAGCCGAGGGGAAGCAGAAATGAGCTGTTGGTTTTTCTGCCACTGCTTTGATTTTTTTGTTTTTCCAAGAAGAAAACACTCAGCCCCGATCCCGGGGGAAGCAGGGAGGACAGGAGTGAAGGCTATGTCTGAGCCTTCTGCCTCCCCCAAAGGAAGGGTGTGAACAGTGCAAAAGGGTCCAGCCTTCCAGCCTTCCTGGAACCGAGCATGGGGGCAGCCTTCCGCAGCGTGCAACTATGCTCCACTCACTTTATCTCTTCTTGGGGCCTCACAATAACCCTGGTGGGTGCGAGTGGAAAGGGGTTGTTATCCCCATGTTACCAGTGAGGAAACTGACGCTTCAAGGTGGTAACTAACTTCTGAGAAGGAGATGACGTCCAGATCCTAAGGCAGGCCCTCTGATTCCAAATCTCCCGCCTCATCTACCACCTCCATGTCTGCCTCTGGACTGTGCCCCTTCCACACCCCTGTGCCCAGGCTCTGCAAGGCAGCATCCCAGAAAAGACCTAGCTTAGAGTGCACTCCCCATCAATTCCCCATCCCAGCTCTGCCACCATCCAGCTGTGTGGCCTTGGACACATCCGCGATCCCTCTGGGCCCCAGTTTCTTCATTTTGCAAGTAGTGACAATAGTCCATTTCTTGCCCACCTCTATCAATTGGTGGGAGGATCAAATAAGGTACCTTACATGAAACAGCTTTGCAAGTTCTAGCATATTCCACTGATATGGGGGCTGACGAGTATTACCTTCATAAAGGGAGTGAGCAGAAAGGCTTCCTACATCAAATGACCGCCCTCTCCTCCCCTCCATTGGCAATCCGGCTTCTAGTGAGCCTTTTCTCTCATTGAAGGGCAGATCCACCTGGCAAGACACACACCTCTAACCATTATCAGTCATGCGCTCTGCAGAGTAAATGAGTTTATCAGCCACCTACGCTCAGGGGACAGCTACAGCAGAGGGTGTCCAGTGCCCACCTTGATAAAATCACATGATACCTCACATAGGAGATGGTCAGGATGGTGTCTCCAAGCTTGGGGAGCTTTTTTTCAGTTCTGCAGTCTCAGGGTTCAAAAAAAGGGGCAAACTGAGAATAGGAAAGAGCTCTTCTCCTCCTCCACACCCCACCCCGACCCACATACCCCACACAGAGGTGCCCAGGCCTCCGCCAGGGCAGGAAGTGTTCCTGGGGCCAGGTTCCTCCTCCTTGACCACTCAGTCCCCAACAAGGTCATCCTATGGGGTCAGGGCAGTGTGTGACCCCTCAGACCTGCCCTTCCACAGGGGGCCAACTAGGAGCAAGGAGACCCAGCTCATGCCCCCCCCACCTCCAGGTGCTCCCATTTGTGTCTTCCCTCTGCCCAGGGACACAAGCCAGTCCGACTCACCCCTGTACCCATTCTGGGCTGCACTTTTCTGCTGCCACTGTAGAGGGTGGCCCAAGCCAGCCAGAGACAAGTGGCTGGGTTGGTCTCCCAGCTGGGTCACTCTCCTCACCCTTTTCTGTGCCCCGACTCACTTCCAGGAACCTCTCCTCATTTCCCAAAGTCCCCAGGGCCTTCCCGCAGCCCTGGCTCTGGTGGTCACAAGGGACTTAGTCATATGGAGGTCTTCATGGCTTCATGTGGGACCTTTCCAACATCAACGCTCAGCCCAGAGGCCCAGGGTTCTAACGGTGGGATACTAGGCATCTTGAAAGTGGGGGTGAGATGAAGTGATGAGAAAGTGGCCCTCCCACTCCCCTGAGGTCCACAAGTGTGGCCACCTGCACCTGTTGTAAAATCAGCCCAGCCCCGTGGCCCCAGGACCTGAGAACTGACTGCTTTGCAGCCTGTAAATTAATAAAACGTGGCTGAGCAAGAATGTGCCTGAAGGGCTGGGGGAGGGGAGCCCCAACTCCTTCAGATGGAGGGTGGAGGCGGGCACCTTGTCAGATGGCCCCTCACTAATTCACAGCTCATTCGCCCAGGTTCGCCCACCTAGACCCCACCCAGCCCCACCCATCTGAAAGAGGAAGAAATAAAAGACGGCAAGTGTGAGGAAACCATTTTATAGCTCTTTAATAACTGTTTTGCTAGGTTCTGTTTACTCTGTTCAAAGTATGTTATAAAAATATTCTGTAATTAAGGAAAGAAAAAAAACCCAGGAAAGTCCTTTTAAAAACAGGTTTGAGGTAAAGAACAGGTTGATCCTATCAACTTGGGGAAAACACGTCCTGCAGCAAAAGACATCTGTGAATGTCTGTCTGCACTCACTGGGAGAGGGGAGTGACTGGGACGCCAAGGGACACAAAGCCTCGGGTCTGGGAGCAGCTCTGTCCGGCACCTTCAGTGCTGTAGCAGGAAGACAGAGTTACTCACACCAAGATCAACAGAAGACACCCAGCTTCTCTCCCCGGGGTCTGATTCACAAGCACTTGGCCCCACGGCTCGTCCAGCCCTGCAGACGGAGCCTGGGTCAGTGACTCAAGCTGTCCTTTCAGCCTCTGCAGGTAAATCCTCCACTCTCTCCAAGATGTCTGGGACTCTAGGCAAGGAGGGGAGTGCTGACGTGAGCTTGTACTGGAGGAGCAGCAGCCTAGCCCTGTGGCAGGCTCTATTCCTATCCTCAACTCTCTCTCCTTCCTAAAAGATGGGGGTGCATCCCTGCTTGTGGCCATGGGACTTGCAGCGACTTCTATGCAAGGAGCATCCTGCCCCACCCTCCAGTGATATGGCCACCATGTGACGTGACTTGGCCAGCGGCACATGAGAGCAGACGATATGTGCCATGTCCAAGCAGACGCATTAAGAGCCAACCCCAGCTTCCACCAGCCCACTTACTCTTTTCCCCGCCCTGAGAAGGGCATGCCCCACACTGGGGGTGCTCCTGCAGTCAGGGTCCCTGACTGAGAAGACACATAAAGCCTAGCAAACCACAGCCACCAAGTAACATGAATGCGAAATAAACTGCTGTTTTAAAACTGAACCCAGGACCTCGTGCAAGCTAAGCATGTACTCTACCACTGAGCTATACCCTCCCCCAAGGTCAGTTGATTTTATACTATGTGTTTTTACCAAATTTTTTAAAGAAAGAAATAGTTCCAACTCAATATATTTTGCCCATTAGTGTTCCACCTAGACCCATATGCAGAGGAGATAAGAAGTAAGGTGGGCTGGCACCAGTCAGCCCCCGAACACCCATTTCTCTTAAGTGTTGCTCTTTGCGGTATTCCTGTTTTCTCATTCTTTAGAATTTTTAGACCTATTACTTCTACAGTCCACGTTCTTCTGAGTGGGGAAAGACACTTCACCACCACCCAGCCTGCTGGGTTAGTGCTTAAGAGTGGTCCTTTCCATCTCATATGACTTTCTGACCTCAAACCCCAAGAAAATCCCCTAGAGTCTCTTTGCCACAGACACACAGAACTTAAGAGACTTGACATATACATTAATATGCTTGGTGTCATTCAGGACTTGGGTTGGCTGCATAGAACAGAAAACCCAAATAATAGTGGCTTAAACAAAATAGGGATCATTTTTCTCTCACATAATAAGAGCAAAGGTTGGAAATTCAAGGCAGTCTAGCATCCCCATGATGTTGTCCAAGTCCCAGGCTCATTCTAGCTTTCTCTTCTGCTACATAGGGTGTGACTTTTACATGCATTGATCACAAAATGGTTGCTGGAGTCACTACCATCACACCTGTCCTCCAGGCAGAGGGAGGATCAACGGCTCTTATGTGCACACTGGCTGAATGTCCCCCACTATTAAAGAGCTTTTGTGGAAGCCTGATCCAACTTCTGCTTCTATCTCATTGTCCAGCACTGCATTATGTGGCCACCCCTAGCTAAATGAGGCTGAAAACCGTAGTGTCTTAGCTGGGCCAACTGCCAACTCTCCAAGTAGTCCAGATCCTATATAGAAAGGAAGAAGAGAAGAAGGGAGAGCTGGTGAGGAATTAGCAACCCCAGCCACACATTCCTAATACCAGTGTTCCCTTTAGAGGTCCTGAGGCTGGTATATCATTGGTGTCCCCTTTCTGCCCCCTCAGATAATAAACTTCTTTGCAAACAGAGACAAAATGTTATTCATGTTTGGTACTGTCTGTTTCCCAACTACAACCTTCCGATCCTACCATCCCCACTCAAGAAATACAAATTTTTGAGAAGAAAATGACTCACTATTAACTATATGTGCCTTGTGGCGCTTCCCATTACTTACTTGAATCACTATTCTATTGTCATTTTATGTTTCCTAAGAGTATGTAGTAACTCCTTCACTCAGCTGTAAACTCCTAAGAGTCTGGAAGTAGCCAATCCAGTGACCTGCGGGTGTGCCAGGAGTGCTTTCAGGAACTGTGAGACTATAGGATCTGGGTTTCAGTGGTTATCAGTAACTACAACAATAGTAACTTGATCTTTTTCTGATGCTTTAGAGTTTACACAAGCTCCTTCAGCCACGTTATCTCATAGGTCTTTTAAATAACTCTTTTTAAAGTGAGTAGGGCTATTGTTACTGTGCTTTTTTTAACAGATGATGAAATGGAGGCTAAGTGGAGGTACACGACTTGCCCAAGGGCACGCAGTGAGTATTTAGTCTAGAACTTAAGTGGAGGTCTTTTGACTACAAGTCTGGCACTTTTCCATCAAACTTTAAGCCTTAATTCCCCCTTTGCAAAATTAAGAAATTAATTTAGGTGATTTCTAATGCACTGCTGTCCAACAGAAATACAGCATGCCCCACATATGCAATTTTATACTTTGTAGCATTTTTAAAAAGTAAAAAGAAATGACAAAATTAATTTTAATAATAAAATTTTATTTAACCCAAAATATTATAATTTCAATGTGAAATAATGATAAAAAATCATTAACTAGATATTTTACATTCCCTTTCTTTTTTTTTTTTTTTAGTCTTTGAAATTCAGTGTGTTTATTACACTTTCAGCACATCTCAGTTCAGACTAACCACATCTTAGTGGCCACCGTATTGGAAACTTCAGCTCTAATATTGAAAGGTAAATTTAAAATTAAGCTCTGAAATTTCATATTTCATTACCAATAGTTTTAGAAATTATATAAAATAATTATTTTCTATATAGTCTTGCAATAAAGAAGTGCCTCCAGCAACCATCCCCAGAAGTAAAAAAAAAAACAAAAAAAAAACTCTCTGCTTAGCCATCACAAAGCACCACTGCCATCTGGTGGCAGTCTCATGAATTGCAAGCAAATTCCCTAAAACGAAATTGTTAATTCAAGCTCTAGGAATAAGTTTTTGAAACATGTTGTATCTGATTTACCACGGAAACCCCTAAAAATGCATATTGCTGGGCCCCACTGAGTCGGAATCTCCAGGACTGATCCCAAACACCACATGCATACTAAAATTTGAGAATCGTTGATCTAAAGAACATGCCTATATAATGCAACCACAGAAAATTCAGTGGCAGCAAATGTCAGAGAGGGGACTCATTTTTCCATCATGCTGCTCTTATATTTTGAAGACCACTGCTTTTTGTCTGTGGTCTACTGGGTTCTATGGAGTTGTGTTGTTGTGTTGTCTAAGTAGAAAAAAACAAGACCCTACTCACCCAACACACACAGAAAGTTGGTAAGAACCTATAATCCAATCACTTCAAAAAGACTTAAGAAGAGAAGTTTATATCCCCCCACTTCCCTGCCATGAAACCCTATTAACAGATAGATATAATTCAAGACCTCACACAAGCTAGCCTCTGCTGGACTCGGGCCTCTCCTCTTGCCTCTGCCCTGCTCACATCCCTGTGATCCAGCTCAAGGCCCTCCGCTGCCTCTGAGACTTTGCAATGCTGTTCCACCATCTGGAACAGCATTTCCCATCCCTCGCCTCAATGACAACTCATCCCTCAGGATGCAACCTGGGCATCACCTACTTGGGAAGCCCCCTGGGCCAGGTGCCCCCCACTTTTCCTCCCAGTGTTTCCTGTACAGTTATTGTCTGCAATGTCTGACTTCCCCACAGGACTGTCAGGTCTTAGAAGGTGAAGGTGTGTCTCTTTTCTCTGTATCTCCACAATGCAGCACAAAGCAGCATTTAAATATTTGCTGAGTAAATGAATGTTTTCTAAGGCAACAAGTAGTTACTCTGATTTTTTTTTTAAATAATAACCATGATGCTAATGTGTCTGGAAGAGACTAACAAGATAGCCCTCCCTCAGTAAATGCATTTCAGGGGCACCTTTTAAAGGCATCACAATTTCATCTGACAGCTCTCATGGTGGCACTTGGGGCCTACGACTAACTGTGTCTGGGACGAAGGTGCAGGGGTGGGTGATTTGGACACCTATGAGGTAGTGAGACAGGGAGGGGCACAGGGAGAGGGCAGGAACAGAGTAATCTGGGAATGTCCTGACCGCCTCCCAGGAAGGGAGCCATTTCCCCAGAGGACAGAGACCTGTCAAGTCTCGCCCAGCTAATCTGACAGAAGCCAGCTGCAGCGCTGGCTGGGCCTGCCCCCGGGAAGGCGTGCTCAGGCTGGGAACCACATGCTGCTGTTTGCCCCCAGGGACAGGGGCACAGAGGGAGGGTAATTGACTTGTCTCCCAAATTTATTTATTAATTCCTAGCTGCACCATTTGATGTGGTTTCCAGGAGGCACGCCATTGAAATCTGCCCCTTCCCTTTGCCACCCCCCAACCCCACACCCTTCCACCTGAACCTTTAGGCTTGATGCACGGTCCCCCAGGGAGGTGGGTGAAGCTCAAAACCAGCCACACAAGAAAGACTACAGTAGGCAGGGGGCTGGAAAGTGTGCCCGCCATGCAGAGGGGCTCACGGCCCCCAGCTCAGGCTTGTGAGAGAATCCGAGGGGCCGGTGGGACAGCATGCTCAGGAGGCCTGTGTGGGACAAGGCAGGGTACCTATCAGGACAAATCGCACCTTTCTGCTTCAGCTTCCCAGCTATGAAAAGGTGAAAACAGGGACTGCTGAGGGCCCTCATAAGGCTGTGCAAGAAGATCGAACATGATGAGGACAGGAAAGAGCTGTGACAAGTAAAAGGTGCGCATAACTGGCAGGAACTTACACGTGGTGGGCAACAGTGTTGATCTCCAAGTGCCAGGTTTAAGCTACTGAGATTTTTCTATTTAATGCTTTTCCAGTTTTCCATTTTTCCTATAATTAGCGTAAATGAGTTTTATAACCAGGGAAACACCAGAATAAACAAATGATGGGAAGTTTGTGGATCAGAGATGGAGCATGTGCCTAAACTTGCATCCTTCAGGAGGTAAACCTTGTGGCTGAATCCCAACAAGCAGGGTGGTTACAGGGTGGAGGGAGAGAGGGGGTCCTCCCTCCACCTCTGCAGAGCCAGGAAGGAGCTCCCACGTGGAGCAAGAGTGGGAAGACCTCAGGGTCAAGGGTACGGTTGCTTTCTTAGGTGAATATAGACAAAGACCTCAGCCAGAGAGAATGGGAGTCAGGCCCCCACAATTCTCCACTGTTAATCCACCTTCAGCCCTTACAGGATCAGCAGAGGTGACCTCCATTTAGCTGGTGTGTTGGGAGCTGTGTGGTTCCTAATTCCCCAGACCCTGTCCAAGGGAGGCTCCACTCCCTCCCAAGAAGAAGGAGGGAGTGATGGCCCAAGAAGAGGGGAGTTGACTGCAGAGGTCAGGCAGCCTTGGTGTTCTTCACACACACCCACCCTGGCCCTAGGCATGTGTGTGTGTGTGCGCGCTGCGCATGCACAGCCTGAGAAGGCTTATGAGCTGAGGATGCAGGCTGGGCCCAGCACACCCTGATCCCAAGGTGGCAGGAATGGCTGCACCAGAGCACACATGCCTGTCCAAGGCCCCAGGCCAGCTGCCCTGGCCCCTCACCACAGCCCGTGGCTTCCCCTCTCACTCACTCCCATCGACCCTCTGAAGAAGGAGTTAATGAGGAAGAAAACGTTCAAAGGTCTCAATGTGGGCAGCAAGCCAGGGGCCTGGCAATCCTCAAACTGACAAGTCCATAGATGCACACGCTGAGGTGCCTGCCCTTGGAGATTCCCGGGGAACTGGCCCAAATCCCGTCGATCATACTTGCCCCCCCCCCCACGGCTTTGCCTCCTGGCACTGGCTTCTGCTAAACAGTTCAGTGGGCAGATCGCATCCATGCCCCACATTCTCAGCCCCACTTCCACATGGACAGGCGCAAACCCCAAGATCCACCCTTCCCTTTACTCCCCCACTAAAAAATCACTCGCACGAGGCACGTGTGTGGAGCAGACCCCACTGAGGGCCCGGGTGATGGAGGGCTTAATGGCCCCTTAGGTTCTGTCATCTGCCACCGTTCAAGGCCTCCCAGTTTCCATTGCAAAGGCCCACTCTCCTGCTCGGTGAAACCCTGGGCTGGGCCCCCTCCTCCGGCCCGGCCCCTCAGCTCCACGGAAACATTAGCAGCAGCTCTAAACCTGGGAGTTTTTTTTCTCCGTCCTTCCCCTGCCTCCTCTCACACACTGACACCCACCAGACTCCACCGGAGACTCCTGGAAAGGAAGGATTCCAATCCCCTTCCAATCCCCTTCCAATCCCAGGACATTCCTGGGCCCAGACCAAGGAATCCTTTTCACTTTGCATTCCCCTCAGGTGCAAGATGTTAGGGAAGCCAAAAAAACTCAGTAGGCAAGACAAATCACACTTCAATGCAATACTTTTTAAAAACCAAACTACTGCGAAATATCCATGATGGATGAATGAAATATCAAATTTTCCCAGTAAAGACAGGCTCGGTATGACTGATTTCCCCTTTCGCCCCCGGCTCCAACATGGCGGAGCCCAGCACGGCGCTGACCGACGTCAGGATGAGACGACCGCAAACAGGAAGGCAGCCCTCAAAAGTGCCAGGAGGATGAAGTAACACGCAACTCAGAGTGGATTTAAGGAGACTCGGCAACCGGCCAGATGATGAGTTTTGCAGAGTCCGGAGCAGTCTGCGGCGGCACCCATGAAGGCAAGGAGCTCAGGTTCCTCGATCAGCCCCCAGTGCGGCTAGAACCCGAAAGAGCCAAGTGGCCGGCCGAGGGCCGTGTGCTCTGGCCTCCGTGCACACCTGGGGAGGGAGAGGAGCAGAGGTGGTGGGGGGGGGCAGGAATGAGGCTGAGGAAGGGGGCGGGGAGGGAGAGAACGCCTCCCACCCTCCTCTCCTCCCTGCAGCAACCCTGCGCCTGCTCAGGCCTGCCTGCATTAATAACTCAGGCTGGGCTGGTCCTGATAAGACACTAAGTGCTTCTCTCAAACGCCAATGCCACCTCCACTTCCCTCGGGCCCACCAGGATGCCTCTGGGAAAGAACACCTGGCTCTGGAGACCCCCTTTGGGCCCAGGGGCTGGGCAGGCCATCAGCCCAGGGGACCCTGGCCTAGGAGCACCCCAAGTCTGGCCCATGAGGTAGGCCGGCACCCAGGAGCTCAGGAGCCCGGCTCCCAGTCTGCGTGATTCAGCCAGCGGGCCTCGGGCTCCCCCACACACAGGGATCGTGCCTGCCAGAGAGGTTCACTTTTCCCAGCTCAAAAAATTCAGACCAGCTCGTGACTCTGCCTCTTGAAGACTGAAATCATCTTCATCTCCAGAAGAGAAGCCTGTGTCGGCTCGGCTAGACCAGAGAAGAGAGAGGACTCCTGCCCCCCCCCCCGTCACCCCAGGACCTTCCCAAGGAGCTGCTCTCACCTCCAGGCCAGGGCCAGCTTCCAGGATGTTCTCACTGCTTTACCTCATAATTACAGGAAGCACTGGGCTCAGAATGGGTGAAGGAGGCTGTAGTTCCAGCCCGCAGAGGCCAGGGAACAGTGGGGAAGGACAGGGTGGAGTCATGGCCCCAGCCCAACCATGCACCATCAAGCCTGCACTGGGTGGATGTGGGGGGTGGAGGGGAGGGACAGCAGAGCCAGTGTCCACCCACTGAGGAGGCCAGGCAGCCCTACCCCAGCTGATGTGTGCCTCTGGTGAGGACAGCTTCAGCTGCTGTTTCTGGAGTTCTTTCTGCTTCCAGGAACTGTGCTGTGCCTACATTCATGCTTATTCACTCAACAAACACAGGCACCCACTACACGCCAGGCTAGACTGTGTGCACACTCATGCTAGGTTACACACACACAGATCTGGGCTGGGCGGTGTCCCACACCCTCCACAAGGACTGGATAGAGCTCACACTCATGTCCACCCCCAGCCTGGGCCACAGTGGCATTCATATGCTCGTCTCCACTGGCCATGTTCATGCCCAGGGGCTCCCCTGGTCTCCTGCCTCTGCACCCTGGGGTAACACCTGCCACCAGCGACAGATGCCACTTTCTGGTATAGGTGGATGAGACACCCAGAGGCCTTATGTAGGGGTCACGGCCACAGTGGGCAGGGTGGTGAAGGAGGGGCTGGGGCCTGCGGCTGGGTTGGGGCTTGGCCTCTGTCTCCCAGGACCATTTGGCTCTGCCGGCCTTGGGGGAAGAGCTGTCCCAGGTCGACAAAGGAGAATCCAAACACAGAAACAAGACGTGAAGGGTGATCAAGAGTCACAAACCATGAAGTGGATTCAGTTCTGCCACCTCTGACTCCACTCACAGCCCAAGGCTTCTTCACCCCAAACATCCCTGCCTCCATCCCCACCCACCATGTGACCTGATCATCTGGCCGGCCAGTCTCTCCTCCTAAAACCTCCACTTTCAGCAGGTCACTCCCCGCTCAAGAATCTTCAATAGCTCCCCACTGCCTAAGGATGAACTCTGGCTGGCATCCAAAGCCCTCTCAGTAGACAGGAGCTAACTTTCCTGCTCTGACTCCCTCTTCTCTCTTCCCAAACTCCCTCTGGACAAGTGTCAGGACTTTTACTCCATTAAGGCCTTGCACTTTTCTATCTCTGCTTCTTTTGTAAATGCTTCCCCTCCTCCTGGAATGTCCTCTCTCCCTCCAAATCCTCCCCACCTTTCACAGCGCAGCTAAACCCCTACCCAAGAAGCCTTCCCCGATGACCATGGTCTCTAAGGATTGTCCTCTCTGTACCATATGCTACCCTACCAAGCACCGCAGGCCGCTCTCACCCTTCACCCACTCCAGCCACACAAGTATGTGTGACTGTCTGTCCCTGCAGTGATGTGTCCCTGGCCAGCCAAGCTCTATTCTCCAAAGGCAGCCACCACAGCCGGTGCTCTGCACCCTCAGTCAGGCCATGGCCTGCTCTGCTGGGTGGGAACCCGCACACATTCCTTCAGAATTAACTGAGGTCTTGCTGGCTCCAGGCTCCACAGTATGACATTGATCCTGTTTGCTATTAGCTTTTTTTTGCCCTCCCCAGGCAGTGAGGCCCACTGGGTTCCAAAGGAAAGTTTTCTGGTTTCGGGGGGCAGAGATCTCAACCACCACAAGGGAGGGTAAAGGGTCACATCTGGGGCCATTTGGAAACCTGAGTCAAGACCTAAGACGCTGCCCTCAGCCGCCTAATGCCTCATGTACATCCTGCCCTACATCTGGAGAGCACACGTGTGTGAAAACACACACACAAACACAGATGTGTGAACACACATGTGCACAGACACAAACATGCAAGTCAACACACATGCTCAGACATAAACACACAAACACAAACACACAAACGTGAGCAAGCACACATGCATACGGTCCCAGACACAGGCATGTATGTCGACACATCCGCCCTGCACAAACATGCATGTGTGTACACATATGCACAGACAGGAGTACACATGTAAACAGAGAGACGTGCACACACAAACACCCCACTATCACCTCGACTACCCAGATGTGGGCTGGGTGACCCAGCCACCTCTGAAGGGACTGAATCTCTGGAAAAATGCACCGCTCCTCCAGTCTTAGCAGCCTCAGGAAGGAGCAAAAACCCGACTTGCAGCGTGGCCAGATCGTTTTCCACAGCTTACCTTCAAACAACCTCAGCCCTAAGAGATACCACACTTTTCAGCAAAGACTAAATAAAAGCGTCCCAATCACCCTGCCCCCACCTATGGTGAATGTAGGGGCAGAAAGAGACCAGGAAGAAGGGGGAAGGAGTGGAGAGACCAGGCTACCACACATCTCTGGGCGTCTGGAACACGGTGGCCACAGCTGCCCACATCTGCTAGTTGGACAGCAACAGGGGAAAGGCCTCAACTTAAAGCAACAAAGATTTATTCTTTTCCAGGTCTGGAGGTCAGAGGTCCAAAATGCATTTCACTTGGCTAAAATCAAGGTGTTATCATGAATGTGCTCCTCTGGGAGGTCTCAGGGGAGACCTGTCCCATTGCTTCCTCCAGTTTCCAGAAGCTGCTGCCTGCCACCCCTTGATTCGAAGTCCCCTTCCTCCATCTTCCAAGTCAGCAATGGTGGGTTGGATCCTCATATGGAATCACTCGACTCTGTGACTCTCCTGCCCCCTCTTCCACTGATGAAAACCCTGTGATCATACCGGGCCCACCTGGATAATCAGAATAATTCCCCATCTCAAGGTCCTTAACTTAAATCGTGTCTGCAATGTAACATATTCACAGGTTCTGGGAAGAACATAGACATCTTTGGGGCCCATTACTCTGCCTACCATAGTCTTTATAGCAAAGCAACCATATGATATAATTTTTAATATTCTTTTATAGAGGAAAGGGTCCACAAAGGCAGAGGCACACAGGCTCATGGAAGTCAGTGTGTGACTTTGGAGGCTCTGGGTGCCATGGCTGTCGAGGGCCAGCGTCTGAACTAACATGGGGGCTAGCTCCTTGCCTCTCTCCTTCTCAAAGGTCTAAAACGTAAACCCCTTAGGACAGGCTGTCCCCAGCAGGCCCCCGAACCTTACTCCCCCTCCCAAAGCTGGTACAACCACATCTAACCTCACATCCACGTGGCCAAACCCATCCAGGAGGCCACTGGGCAAAGCAAGAGTAGTCAGGGCAGAGAGGAGGGTGGGCCTCAAGCCAGGGTCAACAGAGGGGCTCGGCTGGGGCCATCGGCTGTGCCAGTGTCTCCTCTTTGTGCTAGAGAAGGACTTGCCAGCACGTTCCCGGCAAAGACTATGTCCATGAGGAGCACACAGCTCCTTCCATCCATGTTCAAATTAGCCCGCCCAGCTGTACTCAGCTGATTGCAATTGCAGCCCCGTTGGGCTGGGGCTTCACTTTCAACATTGATTTACGGGAAACACAAGGCTGCCTGAAATCCACTCAAATTCCTCCTCTGTGAAGCAATGGCCCTGGGAGGGAGGGAGGGGCTCTGGTACCCTAACGTGGGGTGGGGGAGATGGGAGGTGGGGAGCATCCACAGAACTGGAGCTCTCTGCACAAAGTGCCCCAGTGAACAGAGCCACCCCTCAGGGGGCTGGGAGGAGGCCTCCTTGGAGAAATGAGGTAGTCACATAGTGAATTCTATACAGCATAGAAAATAAGTGAGCCAGAGTCACACATGTCCGCCTGCTGGAATCCCATAAACATACTGAGAGGCAAAAGACTAATTGCACAAGAACACATATTAGAATGACATTATTTATACAGTTTCAAAGCATGCAAAACAACCCTGGGAATACTCCAAGAAAATATGCATCTGTAGTAAAAGGTTAAAGAAATTTGTGAGATTGAGGAATGCCAAATACCAGATAGTAGTTACTTCTTGGGGAAGAGAGGGTGCAGGGGAAGGGAGGTGTGTCTGGGAGATGCTCACGGAGGCCTTCAAATGGATTTGTAATTTTATTTCTGAAACTGGTTTGTGGCTACATGAGTATTCATTACACCACTATTTGTTCTGGTATTTTCAAGAGAATGAGGCCTGAAGAGGGGTGAAGGATGAAAGAAAATTTTCCACCTAAGGGGGAGGGCATAGGTCAGTGGTAGAGCACATGCTTAGCATGCATTAGGTCCTGGGTTCAATCCCCAGTACCACCATTAAAAATAAGTAAATAAACCTAATTACTGGCCCCCTCCAAAAAAAAAAACCAAACAATTTCCAGCTTCACATCCAGTATTCCCCAGGTCTAAAGTCCCCAAGGACCTTTCTGGATAACTCAGTGACTTTTGGAGCAACACCCACAGGGAGAGAAAATACAGCCACAGTCAAACCTGGATCTATCATCTCACTCCTGTATCCCCCAGGGATGAGGGTGGGAGGGGGCCCTTCTCACTCAGAAGAGACCTCTGGCTGCCCAGAGGGGAGTTTGGGCACTCAGTGGGGGTGACTGCAAGCAACTGTGAAGTACCCACTGTGCTCAAGGCTGGGGTGAGGAAATGCACCCCGGGACTCCTGCTTGAGGTCCCAAAGCCCCACCATCACCCTATAAACCGATTCTCCCAGATGGCCCAACCCTCATACCCCTGGACATTCCCTTCCCTCCACACAGGCCTCGTAGGAAAAGCAGGAGCCCATATAGCTTCTCAGGCCCAGAACAGAGGCCCTGCACCATAGCTGTGGCCTCAAACCCCAAGACCACCAGAGGGCCCGCGATCCAGCCATCTCCTACTCCTGTTCCTCCAAGAACTAGGAGACTGGGCCTGGGCCTGCTCCCTTCCTGCCTCCAGCAGCAGACCTGGTGACTCGCTGTGGCCTTGCTGAAGTCAGGAGTGAAGCAACAGTCCCACCCTTACCCTAAAGATGAGTCAAATGGAGCTAAGGCAGCAGCTGGCAGAAGAATCATTGTCAGAGAACATGGAGGCTGGTTGGAGGTTACAGATCAACTGGACAGACCTATCCACAGAGAAGGGACTAACACCCAGGAGGTGACATCATTGCCCAAGGTCACATGCTAATAAAGTGCAGATGCAGACCCGAGTTCTTTCCCCATCACTAGATGATCCCAGCAGCCTCAGTGACCCTGGGACCAACATGAGTGTCCCTCCCAAGCTTGGTGGTCGCTGCTAGGTTGTCCCTGGGGACCTAGGCTGAGCCCAAGAACACCTTCTAGGGACAGGGCTCTGGGCCCTGATTCCTCCTCCCCCTGGAGGCTACACATGGGGTGAAGCAGAAGCCACACTCGCAATGCCACATCTCAGGCCAAAAGCCTCCCTTCCTCTTCCTTCCAACCTAGGAAAATGGGGTAAAATCCAGAGATGTCTGGGTCTTCCCCCCAAGCCCAGTGATTCTCCAGTATTCCTTCTCGCTGGGGGAGGCTCCACACCCCCCCCCCTTTGCACAAACCAGAAATCTGGAAGCCATCCTTGATATCTGTCACTTGAGTGGATAAAGTGTCCTGATCCAGAAAAGCCACTGCTCCAGACTCCCCAGAGGGGCCTTCCACAGGAAGAACAGAGGTCTGTGTCCCTTCCTGTAGACAAAGGAAACCTATGCTACCCCAGGACAGTGTGGGTTAAAACATCCAGCTCTCAGGAAATGGGCTGTGTCAGCTTTTAGCGAGGGGCATGAGCCTGTAAGGCACCTGATGCAAGGATTCCTCAATTAGTTCCAGGCCGAGGACCTGGACATTGCAGTGAGCATCCCCAAACATCCAGAAGTAAGAGCCACCACATTTCACAGCAGCAGAGGGGCCAATGAGCCACAACCGGCCAGCAGACATGTACTGCCTGGCCTTCACCATGTTTCAAGTTGGAATTTGTTGCCAGTACATCACATTAGGAAAGCCCAGATCGGAACATAGAAGAACTGGCTTCCCAGGGCTGGCATTTCGAAATCACAACCCCTTTGTGCTGCAAGGCGGGTCAGCCCTGTGGACGGAGCATGTGATCTGCAGGAGCCTCCGTGCCCACCACTCCCCACTGCTCCCAAGGCTGGGGCCCAGTGTCTTTCCTGGGTCCTGTCCCTTCTCTCCTTACTTTACCTCCTGGGTCCCTGTGGGCAGTGGGGTTTGTGAACCCTCACTTTAGGACCTGAGAACAAGTTTGCTGGTGGGAAAATATGGCTCCATGATGCATACATTCAGTGGGACGGCCCTTTCCCTGGCCTGCAGCGGCCAAGGTGGGAGGTGAGCCTGCCAGTTAGGGAAGACAGCCTGGGTGGGGGGCAACTCCAAAGGCTACAGCAAGAGAGGATAGCTTTGCCGTACAGCCTACAGTCAAGCAGGGAGGAGAGGCTGGTGAGCCCCACAGCCAGACAGCTGTGCCAGTTAGAGTTGGGAAGGTGATGGATGGCTGAACCTGCTGAGGGCTGGGAGCTGGAGTTTTTCTTCTAAGATTCTAAAGTAAGCCTCTTTCCAGAGTACAAGTTCATCCCCGGTCTTTCTGCCCTGACTCCCAGACTCAAAGCTCCCCACTCCTCTCTGGTCATGGGCCCACTGGACAGGGAGGGAAGGGCCGGGACTTATAATCCACGGGAGGCCTGAGCCTGCCCCAGAGATTTCCACGACAGAGGTGGCAGGAGGTTCACTCACCACTGAGGGATGGCCACCTGCCTAGGTGCAAATTCAACAGCAAGAAGGAGTTTAAAATCCCAGGGTGACCGAAAGAGGGACAAAAGTGGAAGCAGGAGGAAGGGATGCGTTCTAGGGGGCGGGGGCCAAAGACACACGCACTCCCAGGGCACTGAAGGAAGGGACGCTCCATGGAGACCTTTAGATCTAAAGGGCAAATCCCGACTTTTCAAATGCCTCCCCCACTCCCACCCCCAAGTCTGTCCAGTTTGAATTCCTGTACTGGAAACCAGAGGGCAGGGTTGACTGGCATCCCTCAGCTCCTCGCCTTCCTCCCACATGCTCACACGGTCCCCAAAAGGAAGAGCAGGCCCTGAGGTCAAATTCACTCAGGTCACAGGGAAACAAAGGGATGACCATGAAAGTCACCTGGCCAGAGAAACCATGAGACAAACGGACAGCTTCCTCGTGGTCAGGTTATGGGTGCCAGACACAATCACCATTGGAACAGCCCAGGCCCATAAAAATAAGCTTTCAGGCAAAGCACCATTGTCTATTTCTCTATGTTTACGCAAACAGTGACGGACTTATGATTCGGCAGGCACCAAAGATTTAATGAAATCTTATTGGAGGAAAACTCAGGGAGGGGAAAGCTCTACACTGTTAACTTAATATTTTCCGGCAGATTGAGACT
Source organism: Camelus ferus (assembly GCF_009834535.1). Taxonomy (NCBI): domain Eukaryota; kingdom Metazoa; phylum Chordata; class Mammalia; order Artiodactyla; family Camelidae; genus Camelus; species Camelus ferus. The sequence goes on along the minus strand of NC_045710.1, from coordinate 30,430,294 downwards.
AGGCAGCCAAGATTTGGTCTGAGCTGTGAGAAGACATTTGTTTCAGGTAATGAGTGTGAAGGTCCCTCAGGCACATGGTTTTGGAACCACGTCCTAATATGCCATTACCTCTGCCGTGTCACTTAGGTGTGACATGAAAGACGCCTGCCATCAGGGCCACCCCTCCATGCCAGGTGGCCATGGGCATCCAGGAGCTATCGCAGCAGTGGGAGGGGGTCTACATGGAGACTTCTGGACTCTCCTACTCAACCCAGATTGGCTCACTGACTGGCCAGGGTCAGTGGCAATCAGAGTGAGACTGAGAACCAGAGAGACCTCCAGGCCTTTCCCCAGCCCAAGTCAGCGCCTCCTTTTCCTGCTGGCAGACCCCAAACACTCAGCCTGACTCCTAACCCCCACCCTGGTGCGGGCATACCCCTCTCACCCTCATTGTTTTGTTCCTTTTCCCAGAAATCAGTTTGTGCAGCAGGAAATGACTTCTCAGGCTCCCTCCTTTCTCACAGAATCCCCCAAACAAGCCCACAGAGCATCCTTGTCACTCGAAAGGCTTACCGCCAATCCTGAGGGAAAACTGAGTGGGGATGATAAAACTAACAACCGCAGGGAAGGCACTGGTGCCTGGGCAACCTTCCTCCTGGGTTTTATAGCGACAGTCCTTGGCCGGCCAGTGTTAATGCTCTTTTTGCCCTGAAGCCAATCATCCTCCCTTTCAACCTTCACCCTCCTCCCCTCCTTCCTCAAACCTCCTCCAGGCATTTTAACTGCCAACAACTTACTTTCCCAACTTTGATTTATCTCCACCAGAGGGAATGCAAAGTTAGATCCAGCCCCACCCCCAATACCTTTTAAAAAAAGGAACCCAAACACACCCAGGCAAAACTCAGACTGAGAGGTAAACAAACTCACTCAGTTCCAGACAGACAGAGGCCCAAAGACACACATCCATACACTCGGAGACAAAGCAAGGGCTCATGCCAGACACCCCCTACTCCCTCACACGCAGGACAGACCCACAGACACCAGAAGCCTGCCCTGTGCTGCGAGCCATTTGGAATATCTTTTGAGGAAAAACACTTGGCTCCAGAGAAGGCTCCTGACAGGGCCATGGGTTTTTTTTTGTGTTTTTTTTGTTTTTTTTTTTTCTTTCTTCCAGAGCGGCTGGATAAATTGCTTTTGTGCAAAAATAAACACAAGTGAACTGCATTAGCTGAGCGAGTGACACATTAGTTTCAGATGCGGGGCCTGTCAGAACACTGAGGAAACAGCTTTTATTGGGGAAGAGCTCAGAGACTCATAAATAACCGGTTGGCAACCTCACGTAAACATTTGTGCGTTCACATAAACACCGCCTACCACAAACGCTGGCCTGGCTGCCAGCGGGGCCTGGAAGAGCCCTCTCCCCCGTCCTCAGAGCAAAACCAGGCAGGGAGGCGGGGGAAGGGTCAAGGCGCCTTTTCTCCCATAGTTCCAACTCCTTGGACTCTTGCTAACACCCTGTTGGGAGGAGGGAAGGATCCAAGCTCTACCCTAAACGTCTGCCAGAGAATGAGGGTCGAGGCCCAGCCACGACAGGACAGCTGGTCAGCCTTCCTCCCTCTACACAGAAGAGGACAGAATCGGGGGGAGGCTATTGCACTGGGGGTGGCATTATTAAATAAAGCCAAGATAGGAATTTAAAATGAAAATGCCTTAGAAACGCCTGCTAGATAAACTCCAGTGGTTCCCTTTGGAATCATGGAGAAAGTGGAATGAGGGCAGTGCCACCCTCACTCCAAGGACAAAGGCCACAGAAAGTGGCACCAGCCCTGTCCATTCCTCCAGGATGCAGAAAGCCTGAGCTTCCCCCCACTAGCTCTTGGGGATGCCCGCTGCATTGGACTCTCTCCTCTGAGTCCAACACCTCAGAGCCACATCTAGCTGATCCCACAAAGAAGGGCAAAGCAGGCCACGGGAGCTGACACAGGGCTGTCCTCTCTCCTTCTGTGGTACCTGCCAACCCTCCAGGCTCCTGGTACCCTCACACACCACACCTATCCCAAGCAAACTCTACTCTCTAGAAAGCATCAGATGCCTTTATTTGAGTTATAGTTAACGGCTGTATGTGTTTCATTCTTATTTCATTTTTTTGAAAGGGGGAGGTAATTAGGTTTATTTATTTATTTACTTATTTTTTTTAATGGAAGGACTGAGGATTGAACCCAGGACCTCGTGCATGATAAGCATGCACTCTACCACGGAGCTATACCCTCCCCCCATATGTGTTTCACTCTTATCCTTCTTCCTCTGTCACAAATGCTTAAGGCAAAGGGACAAAGTATGAAGTGGTAGGATTTAAAGCAAATGGCTAACACTCAACATTCCTATTAAATTTTTGAATCAGCCAAGAGGGGAGAGGAGTTGGGATCTTTTCAGGGAAGAAGGAGAGAATGCTCACTGGCCCCAAGAGCACATCACAATGGTTAGCTTCAAAACCAGCTCCATCCTCCCACAGCTCAGTAACTTTCCATTGGTCCTCCACTTTCCACTTTAAAAGGCCAAAATCCTTGGACTGAGTGGCCTCTTTCTTTATCCATCATATTTCTTGATCTAGTCCAGCCGCCCCCACTTCAACCTGATTTCCCTCACTGCCTCTCAGGCTCCTGGGGGTCCAGCCCAGTTGAACTCATTCCACTCCTACCCGCCCAAATGTTATAATGTTGCACTTTACCTTCCATCAATTCCTCTTCAGAGAAGGCCACTTCCTTCCAGTCCTGCAGGTTTAGATCCAACCCATCCTTTCAGACTCAATTCAAAAGGCGCTTCATCCCTCCCTCCTTTGAACCCTGGGAGAGCTTTTCAGTGCCTTGTTGTTGACTTTTCTTCTTGTTCTAAGTTATTTGTATATCTGTCCCATCCTCCTAGAGATTTTAAAATCTCAGATCTGTGTCATATCAGTCTCTCAGGATTCCCTCTCCCCCAAACCCTAGCCAATGCCTGGGAAGTGGTAGGTGTGTTGTGTCCATGAAGGATGATCATGAAGGTGTCTGGATTCACGGTCGTGATAGTGGTGGGGATGTGGGGGGCGGGGGCTGGAAGGAGGTAAATGGCAGTAGTGTTGGAAACTGGCCAAATCTCCTCCTGGGCAGCCTCCCTTTCGGCTTTCATTTTGCAGTTCCACAACAAGCAGAGCCATTGTTGCTTTGGAAGAGAAATTAAGATGCCAGGCAGGTACAGACAGCCAAGCACCATAGCTCTATTGAGTCAACCTCAGCCGTCTAGGCCCTTTCTTCCCGTCAACAAATGGAATGCTGTATGAGAAAATACAAAGCACAGCCCTAGATAGAAATATTGAAGGTTCTTTGGCTAGGACATCCCTCAGGAGAGAACAGTGTAGCCATAATTTATTGCATTCGATATTTTTGCTTCCAATCTTATTTTTATGGACATTATTTCATAGGCTGCAGCTTAAACACAGATGGAAAACATTCTGGCATTGTAATAAGAGAAGGTTTATGGCGGGCCAGTGCACTGCTGTTTTGTGTGGGTAAATGCACATTATCATGTCCTTAGGTGGGCAGGGCGATGCCTTTATTATGTGTTTAGACTTTGATCCAACAATTCTGCCTTCATCTCTCTCCTTGGCCAGGGCCTCTGGATGCTCCCAAAGGGAGGAAGTGACAAACGCCATAGTGGGGCAAGGAGGAGGAGGAGGGATAATCCAGCCTTTGAAGTGCATTCCTGGCTCTGGCTAGATCTGCCATTCCTTGGGTCTGCAAAGGGCCTTGACCTAGAGAAGGCCTAGACTCCATAGGGCAGAGCTGAAAGGACACGAACACTATAGTGCTATATATATGACTGTGTTGTGTGATTTGCATTGTCTTTTGGGGTGGGGTGGCATTTAGAAAACTGAGCTCATAATGCTGATAATGCCTGGTGAACCCTCTTCCCTCCACACAATATATCACAGGTACTTTCGTGTCAACGAACATTCGTAACACACGGCCTGGCTTATAACATTCATAGTCTCGATGTACTAAGGCTTGTTTAACCAGCCTCATTTAGGTCAGGGAATGGGGGGGAGAGAGACGGGAGGAAGAGAGGGTTATGGAGAGATCTAAGGAGAAAAATGGAGAAAGGGAGAGGGAGACAGAAAAGATGGGCCGGAGGACGCACTGCGCAGACCAGAGCCGGGGGTCAGGCATGTCTTGACCCAAGGTGTGGCCCCCGCACACTTATAGACTCACTGCTGGCGGGCAGCGGGTCAAACTGGAGCCTGGGCAGGCAGCTTGGAAGACATGCCATCCAGCCCCTCCTGTCTTTCCTCCCAGGACGAGTTTTCGGCAGCCTGAGAAACCTTGGGAGTGTGTATCAGGAACACTGGAGACTTTGGGCTGATGGGGGAGCGGGGAGAGAGGAGCAGCAGCAGCTACATTCAGATGGGAGGGTCAGCGGAAAGTGAATCGAGGGAGGGGAGAAGCGGGGAGGGACCCCTTGGGGCCTGAGGAAGGGTAATGTGTCCCACTTGCCAGGCTTCTGGGGGATTCCACGTAGGAGGAGCAGCTGTGTGAAGAGTTACGAGAGGCTGTCCATGAGGCTCTCCATCCACACAGAGCCCCTCCAGAGAGCCCTGGGGGAGGGAAATGACCCCTCGCCGCCTGGCAGAAATGTGCCTTTGATGTTTATGGTACAGACGTTTCTACTGTGCACACCTGCAGTGGTACGATTCTGGTGGAGCCGTCCTCGGAGGATTCCTCGGTGTTCCAACAGACCAGAGGAAGTGGTGGCCCACACCAAGAAAGCCTTCTGCCTGCGCTGGGCCCAGTCACTTCTGCTCTGCTGGTGACTGTCACACCTGCACCAGGGGCTTGGCCAGGGATGGAAAGCTCTCAAACAGGAGTGGGTGAATAATCTGCTTCAGGCAGCCCCCAGCTTCAGGAAGATAGTGCCTACTACCTGGGCTGCTTGAGAAATCTGGCCCAGGTGTCGAGCACAACAGACCAAGAAATCGAATTTCGCAAACGGTTATAACCAGGTGTGGAGGGCGTGTTGCGTTCTGGCTGCCTCCCTTCCTTAGGGGAACCAGGCACGCTTCCCCCAGCCACCAAGTCTGGGAGTTTTGGTGAGCCATCCATCAATCACAGGGCTCTCCAAGCCCCCTCCCTAAAAATAAAGTATGAGCACTGTATCTCTGTCCTTGGACTTCCCAATTGGGGGAGCTAATATAGTCCCTTTTTGCTTAAGCCTGTTCGAATTGGTCTTTTATCACTTACAGTTGACAACTGATACACCAGGCTAATAACTGACTATGAAATCTGTTTCAGACCAAAGAACTAAATAAGAGAATGAGTCTTCCAAGGGTCAGGGTTCCACAGAACTTCAAGAGAGAGGAACACCTCTGCCAGACCCGTACAGGATGGCTGGAAGCAGTAATCACACACGCACGTGCGCACACAGTTAAAGAACACATGGATACCTCTGTCCCCTGGGATCTGGCACTCAGCACTAGCAAAGAGTAATCTCTAACCCTGAACATACACTCTCCTGGGCAGCATCATTCAGGGCCCAGGGAAACGCTTCTCCACATTATTCATGTTAAATTCTTGAATCAAAAGGAGATCTGGGAACTATATTCAATATCTTGTAATAACCTTTAATGAAAAAGAATATGAAAATGAATATATGTATGTATATGCATGACTGGGACATTATGCTGTGCACCAGAAATTGACACATGGTAACTGACTGTACTTCAATTTAAAAAAAAAAAGGAGATTGTGTTTAAGTGCTATAAGAACGAGTGGGTTGTGCTGCTACTGACATCAGAGATGGACCCTGCTCTGGAGTGTAAGGAGGACTGAATGGTAGAAGCACTTAGGTAAGCGAAAAGTTGGATTGATTTAACAAATCCTTCCTCTCAGATAGCAAGAATGCAATAAAAGTAGCATGTCCCAGTAGTGGCAAACATGCATTTTCTTGCTTCTCTTTGTAGTTCCAGAGGTACTCACAAATTAGCACAGTAGTTGTTATAATTGTACGTGGCAGCTGAGAACATTTTCCAGTATACATAATTCATAATTCTCCTACATTTGTACATATGCAGGTCAAGATGTAACATGCATGCAGTGTGGTACTGATTCTTTACATTGGCAACTAACATAGACATCAAACAACACTAGAACTGTGGACGATTATATTTTTATAAAAGTATTTACTAAGATTTAACTAAATTCTCAAAACTTAAATTAAAATTCAGTTTTAAATATTTTATTAAAAATCCTGTATTTATTAGACAAAATGTAATAGTTATACTATTAGTTATATTTGCCTTTTAATTTTAATAGATAATTTTGAATATTAAAAAACATTTAAAATTTATAAGAAAAGGAATTTGAAGCTCTGACCTTTCACAATTTAATTTGCATTTTTATTAAAATACACATAATTTTCTTTTACACTTTCAGTTACCTATTGCTGCATAACAAATCCTAAAACTTAGTGGCTTAAAATAAATTATTTTTTTCTCTCAGCTTGATGGATTGACTGCCAGTGGTCACTTGGAGGAGGATGTCTTTGGTGTGGCTGCAGTCGAATGGTGACAAGGTCTAGAGTCAAAAGCAGGTTCAGCTAGACTGTACGTCCAAGATGGCAGTATCCATACTCACAACCAGGGCTCAGCTGGGATGGCTGGAACAACTCTACTGCTTTCTCCTGTGACCTGTCCACATGGCTAGCTTGGCAGTCTCAGAGGAATCAGACTTCTTACACGATGGCTGGCTTATCCCAGGATGAGCATTGAAAGAGACCCAGGTGGAAGCCAAAAGGCTTCCTGTGACCTGTCCTCAGAAATCACTCAGCATCACTGTTGCTTTCTACTGGCCAGAAGTGAGTCACAGGGACAGCCCAGCTTCAAGAGAGAGGAATACACAAGGTCATGAATAACAGGAGATGTTGTTCACTGGGGGCTGGCTTTGAAGGCTGGCCACCACAGTCTGCCCTCTGGACCCTCGAACTTTCAAAAGACACTCACTGTCCAAGACCCCCAAGGTCTCATCCATGGATGAGACACATCAGGCTTAGGCTCTAAACCCAGGATCCCAACATCTACTTCAGGGCCACTGCAGGGGAGGCCCCTCAGGTGTGGGTGCTTAGGGATGCTTCCTCTTGGTCTGAGGATCTGTGAACTAACGAGACAAGTTATCTTTCCCCACAAACCCAACACACAACCAGGAGGTCAGCACAGGGCAACTGTGATAGACATTCTCGTTCAAAAAGGAGGAAAAGTGGTGCAGAGCAATTCTGAAATCGAGCCAGTTCCTTTCTTAGCACCTGGTCCTGCTCTCTGGGAGTGGTTGTCCGTGGCTCTCCACTCCACAGTCTCAGTTATCCTTCCTTCTCTAGAAGAAACAGGTCAGTTGTTTGCAGCCAAATCAACTTCTCAGCCTGTTTCCTGCCCATAAAAAAGCGTCTCTTCATTTTGAACTGTCTCTGTCCCTTTCAATCCAAGCTGGAAAAATTCTATAATTCTATCAAATTATAACCTACTCCATTAGACAAAAGGCCCACCCTCAATTATTTCCAAAAAGGCCCTTCTCACCTTAAGCCACCTGTGAGGTTGCTGTGGTAGTCTTAGTTAGTCCTGTTGCCCAGCAGAGAGGACCTGAGAGGTACACCCTTAACATCCTTAGAAGCCCTGTTGTCTATCTAAAGGGTCTAAAGACATGCCCTTAAATATTTCTAAAAGGTTTTACAGCCACTCCCATGGCTATACCTGAGGTCTCACTTTACAGGCAGCTTCCTGGGTGTCATCTCTGCCCTGAGACCATTTCTTACTTTTCCAGGCTTTTGCTGGCTGGAACAGTAGACCTGGGCTCCTTCAATTTCCTATATTCTGCTCCAAAGCTTCTGTAGTTCGTCTCTGTCTTTTCCTCTCTTATCAGAGTGAGCCAGAAGAAACTAGTGAGCACTTCCAACATCCTGCCTGGAAATTATCTTAGCCAGATCACAAGTTCATTAGGCACCCTTTCTACTTGCCCCAGGACTATAGGGGATGGTTTCACATAATTCTTCTGAGTGACTATCTCAGGTCCTCTCTTCTCCAGCCTCTAATAAGTTTCCTTACTGTTTCAAGCCTTTGGGAACTCCTCAGGACTCTTCAGCTTCTGCCCTCCAACTGTCCCAAAGCAAACCACAGGCTCTAGATTTTTGTTACATCACTCACTTCCAGCACCGAGGAACCTGCTCTCCAAAGAAGGCCCTGATGAACAAGACCTCCTGGTATGTATGCCCTGTGTGGTGCCCCCACAGTGACTCTGGCCCAACCTGTGACTCACGCTAACACATGGAATACACTTGATATACGTTGTGTAAGTTTTGGACGTAGCCTTTAGGAAGACTGGCAGTTTCCTTTTCCACCTTTCTGAAATACTCACTTCTAGGAGTCCTGAGCTGCCATCTGGGAAGTCTAGCTACCCTACTAGAGAAGCCACGTGGAGGGAGACAGGCCCAGAGATTATGGAGAAAGAAGGACAGGACCAGCTGTCCCAGCATTCCAGCTGAGCCTCTTGGCTCCAGCCCCTTACACCACCCAGCCACAGACACATGAGAATTCCCAAGCAAAGCAGCAGAAGAGATGCTCAGCTAGGCCCAATCAACCCACAGAATCATGAAAGGTAATAAAATAGTGATTGCTTTAAACCATCAAGCTTTGGAATGTTTTGTTACACAGCAATAGGTAACTGAAACTACGCTGAATACAAGTGCATTTTATTTTTAATCCTTTAGATTACTACCAATAGAAGACAAATTCTGAGTTCTCTATTTTAAAATCATGGTTTCTAATTTTGCTAAAATTAAGGCCAGAAAATAGATTTTAAAGAACAAATATATACTAATTTATGCATCATAAATGTCTTTATAATATAAAGCTTTAATTATTCATTCAAACGTCATTGGCCCATCAACAGAAACCTAATAATTCAATTCAGTTGTCTTCAATATTTTGAAAACATCCAGTCATATAAAAATCATAACTTTATTTGTCTTCTCAGTTTTATCATCTTGAAGGTAAGCTTGTCAAGGTTGAAGGACAGAACATATTTTAATTAGTAGTTTGTTAGCCTGACTTACAACTTTTAAATACTTAGATATATGGTCTGTGGGCCTTCTTCTTACCCCCCAGGAGTGACTGTCACTAGAACCAAAGAAATAGGTGCCTGACCAAGGTGGGAGCCAGAAGCACTGCAGCACCAGCAAAGACCAGAGAGGAGCGTGAGGTGGGGTGGGATGCTGAGAAGCCCGCCTGCCCCATCACTGCTCCACTGGCCAAATATGAATGGCCTGGCCTGGCCTAGGACCAGGTGTGGGAACACTACAGAGCTAAACCTATCCCCTAGGCATCCTAAAACCTGGCTTGTGCTGCAGAACATCACAACCTTCTGAGGCCCCCAGGTCTGGGCCCAGGGCCCATGCTAGGCTAGGAGGGGTCTGCAGTCAAACTGAGTCAGTTTCCTACTGATGAGTAACTGAGATCCATGCTTTCCACATTCACCCATTTCTACAGTTTCAAATATGCTTCCTTTCCCTATAGTTTCCTTCTAAGAATTGTTTCTGAAAAGCCCTAATCTTTTCTTTGAAAAATTAAAGTGGAAAGCATCTGTCCGTATTTAATCAAAAGTGTACATGGGGAGAAGAAAAAAGGGGATGGGGAGGTTGAGCTGGGGCAAGAGCTGCAGCTTCTTGAAGACCAGGAAAGCCAGGATATGTGTGGCCAGGCTCGCGTGTGTGTCTGAACTCTGTATGCAGGCAGGTGATCGGGATCCCAAGGTGGCACATGTCTAGGGCTTATGTGCAGCTCTCTGCCTGCCTGAGCTCTCTCCTTACTGATCTAGAGGGTCACTTCCCAAGGGAGTAGCTGGGGATGATGGCTGACCCTCACACTGGAGGACCAGCTCACAGCTCTGGTGTGGAGGGGTCACTGCCTGGGTTTGAGTCCTCACGCTGACCCTTTCTAACCTGGGGGCCTCGGGCCAATTATTTAACCCCTTTGTGCCTCAGTTTCCTCACAGATAAAACGGGTATGATGACGATGATGATGACAGTGGTTGGGAAGATTAAGTGAGTAACACAGGTAAAGTGCTAATAACAGAGCCTGGCTCATAGGAAGGGACAAAGTTAATGTTTGCCAACAGAGAGAACAGTCCAGGAGAAAGATGGGGTAAATTCAGATTTGTGTGAGGATTCTTTCTCAGTTAAACGCTAATGAATTAAGGCAGGTGTTCAGATCTTCTTAGGCCAGAAGTCTTCTCAGAGCCAGGGCCCTGGCTGGAAACAGAGGTGTCTCCCATGTCACAGCCACGGAACAGCCAAAGTTCTTTTTAAAAGGTCTCCTTGGGTCTGGATTAAAACTGTAGTCAGCAACCCAGAAAAAGGAACTGTTACTTTGGATGCCTGTATCTCTAGTTTGTCCTGAATTCCCAGAACTTGTGCACTTGGGAAGACTTAGTCTTCCCCCCTCAATGGAGCCACATCCTATGACACATTGAATATTAGACTTGGAGTTAAGACTTGGGGTTGAAGATTTGCAAGGTGACCTCAGGCCACATCCCTTCCCATCTCAGAGACTCAGTTTTCCAGCCTATAAAATGAGAGCACTGGACTAGATGATTTCAAAGTCCCCAACTCACTCTAACTTTCTGGGACAATGGATCCTCACTGCCCACCCAAGCCTGGCCTTGGGTCAAAGCCCAAATCCAGGGCAGTGTCCACTCAGCCCGGGGCCATGAAAGGCCATCGAGGCAGCCCCTTGGAGCTTAGTTGACCCTCCTTGCTCTCCCCTTTGTGCAGAGACCTCTTCCCTAGACCTCAGGAAGTCCAGGGGACCAGGGGACACCTGGCCCTGGGATGGAAGGACCACAAAAGCCAGGCTTGAGCAAACACAGAGATATTAAGACCATCACTAAGGGGAGTACCCTGCACTAGCAAAGGACAAGGGGTGGGAAGAAGCCAGGGGTCCTGAGATCAAAACTTGATTTAGCCCCTAGAGATGAAGGCAAATCTGGCCTCCTCCCTGAAACCATGCTGAGCCCCCCAAAAGGGTGGGGGCTGTGAACCCAACATTCACTACAGAAGGTGCCAAGACTGGAGCCATTTGAAAGTCCACCTACCAAGAACAAACACTATCACATTCGGCCAGTTAGTCAGAAGGCTAGAATGTTCGGCAAGGTTCTAAGCCACGGTTCAGCATGCACGTGGTGGGGATTCCAAGCCTCAGGATGTGTCCTGTGACCGTGGAAATGTGTCTACTTGTACGTAGGAGGTTTCTCCACATCTGTAGGAAAGTCTGTAGTAAAGCCTGGGGTGTCTGTGAGAAAGACGGCAGAACAGCCAGTGGTGATTTGCACCAGCTCTGAAGCCTGACTGCCTGGGCTTGAATCCCAAGTTTCCCAATGACTAGCTTTGTGACCTTGAGCTGTCACCTCTGTGTGACTCAACTCACCCATCTGTTAATTGGGATAGATAACAACACTTGCTTCACAAAGTTGTTGTAAGGATTCAATTGCTTAATCCTCTTGTATAGCGTTAGAACAATGCCTACTGTGTAGGAAATTTCCAGTAGGTTGTAATCACTACCGGTGACTGTACATCCACATCTACAAATACAGAGTCACATGCTTCTAGGCAGAGGTTTGTGAGTGTCTGTATGTCTCTGAGCATGAGAACGTACACATCTGGTTGTCTGTGTCTCTACACGTGTGTAAGTGTCTGAGACCTTTCTCTGCCTCCAGCAACAATAACAGTGGGCGGTTATCTCATGCTTATGGTGTCCCGCACTACCCCAGGAGTTCTACAGGTATTCACGTGGAAACACATGTGAATGCAAACCGCTAAGCACGTATCCAGACACACGTGCCAGTGAGTGGCCTGTCAGCCCTGCCTGTTGAGATGTCCTTCCTGAGTGAGCTGGGTGAGAGAGGAAGACTCCCACCATGGCTGCCTGCCTGCCCACAGCATGGAGTGGGGGCCAGTGAATTACACCCACCACCCTCCCTCTGTCCCAGGCTCCCAGTTAGCTTGAATTGCCTGTGTCTTCTTTCCTCCAATAGGAGAGGGCAAACGAGGAGCCTGGAGAGGAGCCCACCAATCAGAGCCTTCCTTTCATCCTATGATCGCCTTGATCTTGCCTGGGCTCCAGGACTCTCAGGAAGGCCCCTTGCTGGGCTGGGCCAACTTTTCAGTGTGTGCCCTTTTTTTCTGCTGAGTGGCATCTACTTCCAAATCACTGTGTATCCTCCCTGAAAGGACAGAGTCTAACGAGCAAGACAGGGAATTATCCTCATGGAGAAAGCCTTCACATTTTACCTGTTATGTTTCCCCTGGTTCCATTATCCAATGTTGGCAACATTTCAAGCATAAAAGGACTTTTGAAAATTTATGAATGTGCCTTCCTTTCTTGCCTTTATGAATATGTGACCTTCATCTTCCTTGGCCCGAGGCATCCATCTCTGCCTGAGGAGAGACTAGGATGAAGGTTTGACATAGAAAGCACAGAAGAAAAATGCTGTAATGCTTGGCATCATTCAAAATATGATTATGCAGTAGGTCAAACATCTTCTAAACCAGGCTTTTCTCTTGAGATCATATTTTCTGGATGCCTTCATCTCTCTCCTTGGGCGTAATTATGGCATTTTTAGTAACAGATGCCCAGGCAAGAAACGATGACCCATCTGCTTTGTTCTAAAGAGGGAACCCCGCTGAGGCCCCTGTCCCAGTCTCCCAGACTGCTCTGAACCCACCATCAGGGCTCTTGGGGGTGGGAGGGTGAGGAGGCAGAAGAACCTCAGAAGTTCCACTTCACAGGCCAACTTCAGTTCCCACAGGCCTGGCTACCAAGCTATGAGCCAATAGGTCAGCTGGGGTCAGGGCCGCACAACAAGGAGATGCCACAGGAAAGAAAGGGGCACTACTGGGTCAGCGGGAGGCCCTGGGGGACACAGCCAGGAGAACCCAGGTGCAGCGGGCTGGTCAGCAGGGGGTATCATGGGGGCTCTGGCCAGACCAGGAGTTACATAAACTCAGCTTCAAGTACAGCCCGTGGCCAGCAGGGACAAGGACCCTGCCGGGAAACCAGAGGACACCACACCCCAGAATCCCAGCGCCTTGCTTCTGCCAGATGTCACATAAGCGGCCCTTGTCTGTCCACACACCTCGACCTCATCTTAGTGGGAGAAGCTGAGGAAGGCAATCTGAAAACCGAACAATCTTCTCTGAGAGAAATGAGCATCACTTAACAGGACAGGCTGTTGGGTCGCATGATGTTTAAAGCAAGTTGAATATTTCACTTTTACTCACTACTCATCAGATACAGGTTGTGGAAAAAGCCAGATTAGTTATATAATGAATAAGTAACTTTCTTTTTTTCTGCACAGATGAATTGAAATGAGAGTGAAATTTTCAAACCCTGTTGCTCAAAAATAGATGACTCTCCCCTGTCCCCACTGAAATGCCAGCTGGCCTGTCCAACTAAAGACAATGACCTGGGCAGAGGACAGGTCCCAGCCTCCCTTAGGTGGTGTGGGACAGGTCGTGGCAGAGCAGGACGGCTCACGCACGAGTCCCCTCTGCAACCTTATCAATACTTTTTTGAGAGAAAGAACAAGGTTTTAATTCTCTTTCCAGGCCTGTCCCATCCAGGGCATTCAGGCTCCTTGTCTTGTCTGCTGTCTCAGAGGCTGTTCGGATTCCTCGTCTTTCCCCCAGGAGGTGGGAATGTTGGGTGTGAATGAAGTGAGGTCCAAGGTCCTACAGGCTGGGTGTCAGAAGGAGGGGCGGGGGTGGAGAGCCACACGTGCAGAAGGCGATACTGCCACCTGCTGGGGCCCTGGGGAGAGGCCACCCAGCTGGGGAACCACGTTCCACTGGCCTCTGAATCTTGCCCTCAAATGATTTGCTTTCTTTTTTTTCCAGAACAGTGTCTCACCTATTCCCTCATCTGGTCATCTGGTTCCCTGGATGGAGCAATATCATTCATCCCATTTTATCGATGAGTAAACTGATACCCAAGTAGAAGCAGAATGTCGTCTGATATCACATGACTGGGGAGGGCTTGAAGGCAACATTTAGTCTTCTGCCTCCTAGCCAAGAGCTGTGTCCTCAAATCAGTGCTCAGACAAGTGTGTCCTGGGAAACGTGAGGGCCCTGTCCCTTTTGAACAAGGTTGAGAGGGCCATCCCCAACATCCAGGGAGATGGTGTGAGGGGAAGGTGGGGCATCTACATCCTCCCGCTGGGACTGAGGCACCAGGCGGGAATGACTCAGGACCTGCCATATGTCCACAGTGACTTTGTTTCCTAAGGAGTCACACACACACATTACCACACAGATCATTTCAGCCACTTCAGTGCCATTTTCTGAAATGGCATAAGAGCAGGCTGGCTGCCAGGGGGGGACCCCTGGCCAATTAACTGGGCTCCTCCATATCCCAGAGGGCCTCCCCCAAACTGGGCCCACCATGGTCCCTGTTCAGAGTTCTCAGTCTTATAGTCTCCCTGATGCCCCAGTCCCTGAATTCCAGGCCTGTTCTGTGGCCTGGTGGGCAGCACTCCCCGAGTCATAGGCTGCCTACCAGAATCGCCCACATTTGGCTCCTCTATGCCCGAGGATCAGGTGACAAGGGTGCCCAGACTGTAACCAGAGTTGGCCCGACCCGTCCCAGGTCCCTAAAGCAGGGTCAGTTCCCCCGGCTCTCCTCCAGCAAGGAGGACACCGGCCCCTCTCAGCCTTTGTCCTGTTGTGAATAACTGCCAAGTGGGGAAACAATGGATGGTTCAGAGCTAGGGCCGGAGTCTGAGCCCAAATGACCTTCAAAGGCACCACCCTTCACTCCATCTTATAACCACATCACTAACGGAAACTTCTCAGAGGTGGCTTAGAGGGAAAACTATGAAGCCATAAAAACACAACTGAAGAAAAAGACTGTTTAACAGATCTCAGGATGGGCAATGACTTCCAGGCAGAGAAGAGATCATATGGGGAAAGACATGACTTAACAAAATGTTGAAACTTCTGTACATCAAAAACAACTAAAAAAAAAAAATCTCAAAATAAAGGCAAGCACACACTTCAGGGGAAGAGTTTTCGACAACCTTTCCACATTTTTCCCACGTATGTCTTTTACTGTCCTTGTTGATTTTCTGTTGGGGGAATTAGGTTGTGCTTTTATATATTAAACAGGAAAACTTTACTTATTTTGAACCCTTTGAATTTTAATACTTTGTATTACCTACTGAATAAAAAAGAAAAAGATGACATTTTAAACATAAATAAAACAAAATATGTTCACTGATTCTATGTGAGCAGTTGATAAATGAAAATTTATAAGTAAAAAAAATTCCTAAGGGCAGCTTCTGCCCCAGCCCTCAGCCCAGAGAGGAGGGAAAGGCAGAATTGTAAAAGTGACTGAGTTTGTCTCCAGCAGCCCCCACCCTCTGCTCCCTGCTTCCCTGTCCCACTTCCAAGCACCCCTCTTTCCCAAAGCCCCCTGCACCCTCCTTCCCTCCCTCTCCTTCCCCACCATCACAGTCTGCTCGCAGATGGGCTTTGCTAAACTCTCGCACTCCGGTGGGCTGAGGAGGTCCCACAGGCTGCCCGCTCAGGGAAGCCTTAAGGAGCAGGAGGAAAACTGTAGCCAGAGGTTGGACATTATTTTATGTTCTGACATCAACGCTGCTGACCGACCCTGCTGGTAAGCAGCTGATACATATCACGACTTGGCACTGGCGTGGGCTCTGAAGACAAGCTGAACGTTTGTCATGGTGGTGATGTTTATTGATGAGAATCTCTAAGTCCTGAGCCCTGGGGTAGAGCCTTGGAAACAAAACAGGTGATAAAAGATCCAGCTCCCAAGGGCCAGCACATTTTCTAGAACATCAGGGGCAGCCAGGGGATGGAAGGAGACCTTTTCTGTGACCTGGCTAAGGATGTCCTGTGGTCAGCAGGAGGCTGACAGGCAGATGACTGGGGGCCATTCCTCCCCCAGCCCAGGCCTTCACATGACCAAAACAGTCTGTCAGATGGGAAAAGTTTATCTTCTCTGCCCAAGCCCCACCCCTGGCACCCACCATAGGGGAGCAAGTCCACTGTTCCCGATGGGTTTTGCACATGCTGGGAGATGATTTGGGCCAGTGTCCCGTTAGTCCCAGGACAGCAGTCCCTGCCCCTCCTCCTGACAGCTGTGCTGGACGGTCACCCTCACTGCCAAGACTCTGCACTGGCCCAAGACTCCTCCTCTCCAGATTTCCAGCCCCTCTGTCCCCTCTCTCCTTGGCTTGCCAGAGTCCACGAAAGGCAGAAAGCTCTGAAAAGGCCCCAGGTTGTCCTGCAGGCTGCAGATAAAATAAGGCTCAGCAGTGGTCCTGTGGCTGGTCCTGCTCTGGCTCCAGCACTGGGGGAGCCTTCTAAGGCAGAGCCACAGTGCCACCTCGTGGTAGGGGGCTATCTGCACAGCTAGGCAGGAGTCAGCCCCCAAACAGACACCTCCTGGGTGCCTCTTCCCTAACTATTTCACTGTCTAGTTGCTGGGGGCTTCCCTACAGCCCAGGAGAGCCCCATCCTTGAAGGCTGAAGGATAGCTGTCAAGCTGAGGTCCCAGTCACATCTATGACGCGCACACCCCCACACACATTGCAAAAACACGTAGGAAAGGGCCTGGGCTTCTGTGTCAGGTGAACTGGGTCACTCCCATCTCCTCTGGTTGCCATATGTCTGCGCTCAGGCAATTACATAACCTCATGAGCCTCAGTGTCCTGTCTCTAAAATGGGAGCAATAAAAATGCTGCTGAGGAACAGATTAGGTAATAATGGCCCTACAGCAGTGGCTGGGCTCACTGCAGGTGTTCAAGAAATAATAGTTCCCTTTCCCTTCTGTCTGGGCTCAGTGCCTGGGAAACCTAGACTGACCCAAAGGCAGGGCCGGAGGATAGTCAACACACAAAGTCTAGGATAGGAAACAGTTTTCTCTCAGCTCCTCCAAGAAGCCATTCCAAGCTGGTCCTCCAACTGCTATTTGCCTCTCTCTGAACACCTCCAGTTGAAGGTGACTGACCGGCCTGGTTAACCAGGGACTGAGGGACCTTGGGTGCTAAAAACTGAGGGACCTTGGGTGAGGTCAGCCTGGATGCATTGGCCACCCAGTCCTTACCTTTCCTCGGAGTCCAGTTCTAGGATATCACAGAATCGTTGGCGATAGCTCAGGACTGTGCCTTGTAACACTCCCCAGGTGATTCTTACCAACACCAAGTCACTGCCCAAACAGACCACCCTCTGTGTGTATTTTCTCATCAGCTTCTGGTGGGAACATACTCTTCAACTAGATGGGAAGCCACCTGAGGCATGGAATACTCAGTAACCACACCTTGGCTCCTGAATCTACAAAGTAAACCAGCAGCAACGGGGCCCTTGTTCTTTGCTCAGCTTTAATGCTTGCGTCCACCTGTTGTTTCTCTATTATCTTCCATTCATTCATTCATTCATTCATTCATTCATTCATTCATTCATTCTTTGTTGAGTGCCTACTGGCTTGGCACAGGAGGAATTAATATCCTAAGGTTGAGAGATAAGCAATTGCCACTTATATAAACACAATAATTTTAGATAGTAGTAAATACTACTATCCTATATTCAAAGGCATCTCTGAGGCGGTGATATTTGACTAAGCCCTGGAGGCTTGGGAGCCAGCCCCCTAAGTTTGGGTGAAGATGTTCAAGGAGAAGGAACAGCCACTGCAAAGGCCCCAAGGCAAAAACAAGGAACAGAAAGATGAGAGTGGCTGGGGCATATTAAGTGGGGACAGAGTGACAGAGCTGAGGTTGTAGAGGTGGGCAGGGGCCAGTGCAGATATGTGGGGCCTTCTGCACCACCGCAGGCCCGTGCATTTTATTCTGTATGCAATGGGAAGCTGTCAATGGTTTTAAGCAAGGAAATGACAGGATCTGATTTATGTTATTAAAGGCTCATTTGGCCTTCTGGGAGAGGGACGAGAAGTGGAAGCAGGAAGTCAGTTAAGAGGCTACCACAGAGTCCAAGCAGGAGATGACAGAATCTGCAGGAGGGAAGAGCAGGGTTCAGGATACACCATGGGGGAGACACGGGACTTGCTGATGGATTAGGTACATGGGGGAGAAGAGGGGTCATTGAAGGCTGCCACCTAAATTTTTCACTTAAAATCTAGGTGAATGGATCATCTGTGGGCTGGGAAAGACTAGGGGAGAAGCAGGTATGGGGGGGGGGATCAAGTGTTGTGCTTTTGGATGAGTCATTCAAGTGGAGATGCCAAGCGTGCTGATGGAGAGGGCTGGGCTTTGTACAAAGGCACAAGGAAGTACCTACTAACTGTATCCCCGGGCCAGTTTAATAGTATGAATGACTGGATGCTGCCTTTTCTTTCTGAAAGGAATTCTCAAAAGAAATTTGAAAAATCAGTCATCAATGTAAAATGATGTTTTGTACAATAACAACTATGCCAGTCAAGACCCTTTTTGGTTACAAGTGAGAAGTCCAAGTCTATCTGGCCAATGCAAAGGGGCATTTTTTTAGCTTGAACATTCAAACTACAGAAAGAGAACTGATGAAGCTAGTCTTAAGAATCAGAGACCCTAACATTTTCAGGCCTCTTTATCCCTGTCCCTGCTACACATTAAATGTAGCCTTCATTCTCCCAGGCCAAATAGCTCAACTAGAAAGATAGATTATCTGCTGGGAGCTGCAGGAAGCTCTGGATTTATACTTTTTATGTTTCTAAACAAAAAGAAAAAAGGACTCTTTGCAGATGGCTCAAAATAGAAACATCCCATGGAAGGACTCTGATTGGTTTGTTCTGAGTCACATGCCCATCTCTGAAAGCGGGGACCAGAGCTGGGAAGATAGCAACAAAATCTACTGTACAATGTCTCTTTCTGAAACAAGGACTAAGAATCTTAGAGCTAAAACAGACCTCAGAAGCCTCCCAACCTCCCCAACCAATGCACGATTCTCTTCTACTACATCCCAGCTTCTGCTCCATCACTTTTAAAAATGGGAAACACGCTGTTTCACCAGTCAACCCATCCCATTTCTCAACAGTGATAATCATTTAAAAAATAAACTTGCTTCCTTGTCATCATCACCCACAGGCTCTGCTTCTAGGTTCACATCCTTTCCTCTAGGTCAACACTGAATATGTCTACTCCTTTCATGAATATCTGAAAGCAGGTCATATATCCCCCTTCAGACCACTCTTCTCCAGGATCCACACTCTTTGCAGCTTCAACTGTAGTCATCATGGGTGGCTTATTGTTACAGGAACTAAGAGGGGCATCAGGTTCCCTGGATCATTTAGGTCAGGGTTGTCAAGGACTTTGTGGGGAAAGGCAGGGAGGCAACCTAAGGCAGAAAAGATCCTCACCCCACCCCACCCCCAGGTTTTCCCACAGCCCAAACTCTACCCCAGTTGCCTGCCTTTGCTCCCAAGGGACCAGCCAGCCAGCAGGGCGCATAGAAACAAAGAGAATTCAGTTTTACAGTTTCAGTTAAAACAAAGAAGAAAATAGATAGGAGAAGATAAAAATAAATTTAGAAGAGAAAGTTGAAAGAAGCAAAGAAATGCATGAAAAGACTAGATGCAGAGGGAAAGTCGTAATGAAAGTGTTAAAGAGACAGAATCTACTCATTAACAAGAGTTTTTAAAAGAATAAAATGGTTAAAAGGGAACATAATTTTTTAAAAGACAAGAGTAATTTGGGAAATATGCAGATAATAAGATAACTGGTTAAGTAAAGTTAAAAGATTTTTTTTTAATGACTAAACACTATAAGACTAAAAAAATAAAACAGAAATGGGTTAAGCTGAAGGCAGCAGGAGAGAGTCCAAGGGCCAGAAGTACCAGGCAGGGCTGAGTGTGGAATCTCGTGGGCTTTTTCTAAGCTTGGGGTTCTCTTCAGGGCATCCCTGTGAACTGGGCTCCTCAGCCAGCCATGTCTTAGGTCAGAGCCTCCATCAAGTGCCCCTTCCTTAAATATGCGCTGGGGAAAGGCACTTAGTGGGGCCTCCCCTGCAAGTGGAGGACAGGGGCATGCCCCGTCTAGCATCAGTCAGCCCAGGCCCTTCAACCACTGCTCTTTTTTTTTTTTTAATCCCTCCCCACCCTTGTCCCCGGCTTTCCCTTTTGGTAACCATAAGTTTGTTTTCTATGTCTGTGAGTCTACTTGTGTTTTGTAAATAAGTTCACTTGTATTAGATTTTTAGATTCCACATGTGACATCATATGATAGCTGTCCAACCATTACTCTTACGATGTGAATTCTAGAGGCCTCACACTCATGGATTATCACATCAAAAACTCTCTTTAAAGATGATTTTGCACATCTGGAAAATTTTATATATATAATATATGTTACATAGTTGATGGATATGTTATATATAACCTTATGTATTATAATACATTATATTTTATATATAATACAAATTGCTAAATACATAATTATACAGTTTTTATAGATATCCATCCCTCAGACCAGCAATCCCATGTGTAGAATCTATCTCAAAGATAGACTAGCAAAATATTCAAAACAGTGTGAACAAATCTCTTCATTGCAGCACCATCTACAAAACCAGAAGACTGAAAACAACCCAAACATTCATGAGCAGAGGACTGAAAATAAACAGTGGGACACCCACAGGCATAGAGCACTATGCAGCTGTGATAAGGAGTGAGGAAGCCTTCTAGCTGCAACTTTGAAATAATCTTCAGAATATACTGTTAGTGAAATCAGCAAGGAAGAGCAGCGCTTTTGAAGAAGGAAACGAAGTGGAATACAAAGATAAGTGTGAATTTCCTTATATTTTTTAAGATAAACAAAGGAAAGACAAATCAAAAGTGTAATTTTTAAATTATTACTTATACAGAGAAAGAGGAAACAGGATTAGAGGACAAGGTTAGAAGCTAGACTTCTCTGAATAAACCTGCTTTATAGTTTTAACTTTGGAAGCATGTAAATATTTTAGATAAATAAAAAGAAAAAAGGAATCTCTAAAAATGTAAAACAAACTAAATCAAACAGCATTCACTGTGTATCAAGTTGATAACATAGCCATACACAGAAAAATTACTTTGGCTTTAAAACACAATAATTTATATACTGCATTTTGAATACAAACTAAGGATAAAAGGAATCACAAAAGAATTTTAAACTGTAAACAATAATCTTACTATTAGAAATAATTTTTTCTAGAAATAATATTGATACTATTTTGAAACTATTCTGTGTGTGTGTGGTAGGATAAAGCAAATAAATGATTAAGTAATTATTTAAGAGTTGTAAAGAACTAATATTTTTAGAGCAAGAGAAAAAGAATTCAAATATAAATTATTGGGAGAGGGATAAATTGGGAGTTCGGGATTTGCAGATACAAACTACTATATATAAAATAAATAAACAAAGTCCTACTGTATAGCACAGGGAACTATATTCAATATCTTGTAACAGCCTATAATGAAAAAGAATATGAAAATGTATATACACACACACACACACACACACACACACATATATATATACAATTGAATCAGTATGCTATACACCAGAAACTAACACATTATATAAATCAACTATACTTCAATAAAACATATATATATATATAATTGAAGGACATAATTTTTTTAATCTTACATTTGAATTGGAAATATCACTATAAACTCAGACTTTATTTTTCTTTTTTAATGCATTTCCTAGTTCTGATCACTAAAAAGGCTTGGAAATATGACAACTATAGAGTAGCAGCAGTAAGCAGCTCTAGCACACAGATTGTGTTCTCCTAAATAACATTTCCCAGCAAAAAGAACCAGGCTCTTAAGAGAAATGGCCAATTCCAGGACTGAAGGAAGACAAGTACAAAACACATTTTGAAATACCTTGTCATGAGGGGAACAAGAAGACTATCACAGATCTAAGATTATATCAAAAAGATCCAGGAGTCAAGTTAACGAGACTTCGCGTGGCCATACATGGGACAAATCAAGCATCAACAAAGGTAACAGTCCTAAACGTTTACACAGCCAGTAACAGAGCTTCCAACAGCATGAAGGAGAAAAAGGGAGAACTAAAAGGAGAAACAGAAAAACCCATCATTGTTGGTTATTTTCACACCCTTCTCTCAAGGATAGACAGAGTGCGTAAGCAGAAAAATCAAAGACATAGAAGACTTGAACAACCCTATAGACCAACTTGATGTAACTGACATGCTCCCCAACAACAGCATAGTACATATTCTCTTCAAATGCATCACAATCAAATGAAAAGCAGGAAAACAGTAAAGAAAATCAATAAAACCAAAAACTAGATATTTTAAAAGATAAATAAAAGTGAAAAACATCTTCTCAGACTTATCAGGAAAAAAAAAGAGAAAAGACACAAATTACCAATATCAGAAATCAGAGGGTATACCACTACAGATCCTAAAGACAAGAAGGGAATATTATGAATAACTTTATGCCAACAAATTTAATGAAATAGGCAAATTTCTTGAAAGATACAAAATACCAAAGTGCACTCAAGGATAAATAGATAAACTGAATAACTCCCATACCTATTAATGAAATGGAATTTACAAAAACAAAAACACAACACAACCCTTCTCACAAAGAAAACAGCAGGCCCAGTGTTTCACTAGTGAATTCTACCAAATATTTAAGGAAGAAATAATATAAGAGTTATACACTGAAAACTACAAAACATTGCTTAAAGAAATTAAAGGCCTAAGTAAGTGGAGCTATGTACCTTGTTTATGCAATCAGAAGACTTAATATTGTTAAGGAGGCAATTCTTCTCAAATTGATCAATAAATTCAACAGATTCTTGTCAAAATTCCAAGATGCTTCCATAGAAATTGGCAAGCTGACTCTAAAGTTGACATGGAAATATATATATTCACATATATACATTTATATATTTATGTAATTATAGTAATCAGCACAGTGTGGTGTTTTGGCATAACACTACACTGACATGCAGGTCAATAGAACAGAATGAGAGTCCAGCAAAAGACCAACACATCTATCATCAACTCCTTTTTGACAAGGTGTCAAGGCAATTCAATCAGGAAAGGATTCAAAGGATTTAATCATTTCAACAAATGCAAAAATTAACTCCTAAATAAGAACTAAAACATAAAATAAATTCTTGATGACTTCGGGTTAGGCAAAGATTTCTTTTACATAACACCAAAAGTACCATCCATAATAGAAAAAAATGGATAAACTGAATTTTATCAAAATTTCAAATAAAAATTTGCTTATCAAAAGACACCATTAAGAAAATGAAAACTCAAGCCACTAACTGGGAGGAATTATTTATAAAACATATCCAACAAAGTAATTATATCTAGAATATACAAAAACTCTTACAACTCAATCCTAAAAAGACAAACAACCCAATAAAAAAATAGGCGAAAGATCTGAACGGGTAATTCACTAAAGAGATATATGAACATCTAACAAGCACTAAAAAAGCTACTTAACATCATTAATGCAGTTCATTGCATGTCAACTATACCTCAAAAAAAGCTGTAAAGTAAAAAACAAATTGGTCACCTTCGGGAATTGCTAGAGCCTCAACTCATTATTCTAAAGATGAGTAGTAAAAGGAAAAGGGTCAAGCAATATTATTTAGTCTTTTCTATGTGAATTGTGCTTTAGGAAAACCAGTCGATGGGGAAAAGGAGGGTTTTTTTAGAATCATAGTCATATATACAGAAGGAATTACACAATTTAAAAACCCACTATTGGGTAATCCTAAATAAAATAACAAATATAGACAAAGAACATCAACAGCTGCTAAAACCATTAGGTTAGAGAATGATGCGGCATTTTATAATGGATGGCTTCATGATGACCACATCTGAAATCACCAATAAAATTAACACCAGTAAAAGTGGAACAACCAGACATTATGTACTTTCCCTTGTGCTGCAACAGTTCACAGTACCCCCTAGAATATATTTTTGCAAAAAAAATTTTTTGATTCTTAATATTATCAAGCTTCTAAATTTAACTGTCAGGAGGGGACTGAAGAATTGTTAAAGGATGCTCTGAGGATGCAACTCTTCAAATTCTATGAGAAATTCTACAGATTAGCAAATAAATATCATAAAAGGGAGTGGAGAGAGAGTAGTATTCAAATATATGTGAACTGGTATAAATGAAAAGAGATTTAAAAGATATATTGATCAAAGGCAATGTGTGGACCTTGTTTGGTTCTTGATTCAAACAAACCAAGTGTAAAAATATCTCTCAGAGATAAGTGTGGAAATTTGAACGGAGACTAGGTGTTAGACGATGCAGAGGCACAATGATTCATCTTGTTAGGTGTAATAATGACACTGTGGTTATGCTCTTCTAAAAAGTGGTCACCCGATGGATATACATACTGAGGTATTTGCAAGTTAAATTAAACTATATCTGGGATTTCCTTTAAAATATTCCAGTGACAGTGCTAGCCTAGGGGAGAATGTTGTGGGAGCGAGACAAATGAAATAAAGTTGACAATTCTTGAAAGTAGTGATGGACGGATTCACAGGGGTTAAATATACTGTTTTCTCTACTTGGGGTATGCTTGAAATTCTCCATAATAAAAAACTGGGGTTCTGTTTTGTTGAATTTTAAATGGGCTGTGTTCATACAGGTCACAGCCCTCAGGCTGTGTTCTGACCTATTGAGAGTTCAACAGGAGTATTCCACACACTCAGTGTCTGTAGGTCACAAATGAGAGCAATGAGTCAGGGGTTAAGAAAACAGCTGGTACCCACCTCTGTGTTGGGGATTAATGGAGGACCATGGCAAATGGAAGATCACATGCCCATCCAAAGGGAGAAGCCAATGGGAATTTGGGAATGAGAGCCCCAGATGGCCAAGTCTTTTGATTCTTCATTAGAAACTTGAACTCTAGGCATTTCAGTAAAATCTACCAAGACGTAGGCAAATGATTAAAAAAAATGTTTAAATATTTTGCAAGTCAGTACTAGAAAGCCAAACAAAACCTGTTTGGAAGCTAGATTTGTTCCACAGGCTGCCGTTTTGTGGTCTCTGACACACACCATGTAATGCATTATACAGTAATGCGTTAATAATTGCTTGACATTCTTAGCAGTTGGGTCACACGGCCAGGACAGCTGAGGCTGCACACATCTGAAATCCCCAGATCCTTTACATGCAAACAGCTGTCAAGTCAGGCATTCCCCACACTGAACTCTGCACTGAACACAGGTTCCAATTATCTCTATCAAATTGCATCTTATCATTTGTCTCTGGATTGGCTCTACCATCAAATTCTACTGAATTTGCACTCCCTTCCAGCTTTGTATCATGCAATTTTAATAAGCCTGTCTTCATCCAAGCCATCTACAAAGCTAATGCCAACCTGTGTATAAGTTCAATGGATTTCAATTGAGTGGGTGAGGCATCTCTCCTGTTAGACACCGACAGCTGTTCAGCTATAACTTCAACCTACCTTCTGAGCTCATCAACCTCGTGTTTACCCATCTTCCTCCTTGAAGCCACCATACATTGTGTACAGGCCTAATCCACTAGTTTTGTGGAGATAAGAATGCCACCTCCTGACACCTGTACATGTAGTACTTTATAGTTTTTATAGCAGTTTCCCATAATTTTCTGATCTGATCTTTATTAACTACCATGACCTTTAAAAATCCAATCAATATCACATTAAGATTTTGGCTTACAAATCTGCCAGTGGTCTGTATGTTTGTTTGTAATCCACTAAGAACCACCCATTTGGGGATTTCTAGATTAATCAGCAAGGGCAACTAATTGAGCTTCCTTCCTTCTCACTTCACCATCTCACCAGTAAAACAGTTCCCAAAACCACCACCATTCCACTAATAACCAATAGGGATAGAACAATACTTAAGAGGAAGAATGTTCTAACCATGAGAGCTGACAGAAAATGGAATGCATTGCCTTGTGAAGAAATGACATTTTAATACTAGAACTTTTCAAATAGGAGCTAGGGTTTGGAAGAAGGGTTTCCAACATGAATAGGAGGTTGGGCAAAATGATCTTTCATTCATTTATTTCTGTCTACGTAGGGAACCTGCTCAGCTCTCAGAAGTAGCTGACCAGTTCTTGCAGTGAGTAAACTCTGAAGGTTAAAAGAATGCACTTGGCAAGTGTGATTGTTTTTATGCTTTGTACATTTTAAAAGGAATTTCCTTTTTAAAAAAAAACATGCAATTTTACTAACATTTGGCAACTCTACTAAACTGTTAACACTAGTTACAGTGAAGCTTTAAAAAATTAACATAGGTCTTATGAAAATGCTTTCCATCATTAAAATTAATTAATCCCCTTATAAAAAGCAGTTTTTGGCATTTTTTAAAATGCCAATCTTTTCTCCATTGTTCAAAAATGGACAGAATCCATAAAATGGAATATTATTCAGCCATAAACAGATATGAAGTATTGATACAGAGTAGGACGTGGATGAATCTTGAAAACATTAGGCTAACTGAAAGAAGCCAGTCACAAAAGACCACGTATTATGATTCCATTCACATGAAAGTCCAGACTATGGAAATGTAGAGACAGAAAGTGGATTAGTGGTTATTTAGCAGTGGGATGGGGTGATAGCTAAAGGATACAGGGTTTCCTACTGAGCTGAAGAAAATGTTCTAAAATTGACTGTGGTGATGGTCGCACATATCTGTGAATATACTAAAATCCATTGAATTGTACACTTTAAATGGGTGAATTGTAGGGTATATGAGTTATATCTTGATAAAGCTGGGTGTTTTTTTTTTAATTAAGCAAATTTTTTGGATAGATATTTGTTTCCAGTCTGGCTAGATTTCTAAAGAGGAGCACTCACCATCTGCTGAGGAGCTTGTGAGTGAAAGGCCCTGGTCCAGCGAGAACGGGCAGCCAGGTTAGATGAGGCGGGCGGACTGCCTCCCATTTCAGTTGGCGTGGGGCTCCTCATCCGAATCTGGGGCTGGGGTTAGAAGCCGAGGAGACAGACAAGAGCTTCACCCTCCACCCACTTCCTCTGAGCTTTCTAGGTCTTTCTTCTCACCATTCCTGGCAGAATTTCCATCCCAGGAGTTACTACTAGCACGTCCATGACAACAGCTGAAACCACTCTTCCGGGAGAACGCGTCTGGGAGGCCTCTCAGCCCCAACTAAGCTCGTTCCCTACTTCGCGCCACCTCCTGGGGCCATGGGGCACCCCCCTACCCCTTGGAAAAGCGGCCCCGTGCCTCCGAGGCGTGTTCGCGTGCTGGGACACTTCAAAAACCAGCTGGCAGATTTCCCGCTCCACGGCAGGGCTTCTGAACCTGGGCTGTGTGGCAGGCATGAAAGGGCACCCGGGGCTCGGACATCCCAGAAAACGTCTGTTCTCTGGTCCGCCCGCGAATTCCACCACTCCGGACCGACGCCGGGGAGAAGGGGCCCAGGTGGGGGCGGGTAAACTCCCGGGCCCTTCTCCCGAACTCTGCAAATCCGCCCAGGGAGGCCTGGAGGCCTGGGTGGGGGAGAAAGACCCGCAATTAAGGGGCTCTAAGGGGGGGGGGGGGGGCATGACTAGTTAGTAGTTAAAAGGGAGGGGAGGCACTGCTCTGGGCCTCAGGCCCCAACTCTCAGGAGTGGCCGCCGGGCTCCGGCACCACCACGCAGCGCTCACCGCGCCGCACCCGGCCCTGGGTGAGGAGCAGCGGCCCGGAACCTGACCTCGTCCTGGGACCTCCCGTCCGCATCCCCGGTACCATGACCCGGGACCGGGTGCTGTTAAAGGAAATGCCTAGGAAGAGGGAGCAACAGGTAAAAGTCCGGGTTCGAAAGGCTGGATGGTGCGCGGGAAACAAGTAGCTTGGAAAGCGAGTAACAGGCGTCAATGCGAGCGGCTTCCTGCCTGCGGCGGAGCAGGACGTGCACGCAGAGCGGTCAGAAACAGGAACTGAGAAGGCTAAACAGGGACTGACTCATTCCCTAGGGCAATTAAATAAAAAGGGCGTGCGGGTACCCAAAAGGGTCATGCTCCAGGTGAGGCTCGAACTCACAACCTCGGCATTGCTCTGCATGTACTGCTGTATAAGTACCGCGCGCTAACCGATTGCGCCACTGGAGCTCCGCTTACCCCGCCTCGCGATGGCTCTATCAGGGTTCACTCAGGGCCTGTGCGGGCCTCCGCGGAGCATGCGCACCCGCGGCTCGCGGCTCTCGGCTCGGCGGGAAAGAGCCGGGCCCCGAGACCCCGCAGCTTCCGCTCCAGCGGCCCCCGGCGGAGTGAACGCGGGAAGGCTGCGAGGGTCTCCCTCCAGGATGGAGGGACGGATAGGCTAGAACTTGAAGAGAGAGCAACCCGTCTCTCCAACCGCAGAGGAGCCCCCGGCGCTGCGGCCTGAAACCACCTCCGCGTCGTCCGTGGAGCTTCGCCTCCCGGGAGCGGGCCCCGCGAGGAGCAGGACTAGCGCAAGAGCTGGGCTGCGGCCGGCGGGCGGGCCTTGTTGCGAGGGGTGGGGCCGAGCGGGGCGGCCTCGGCCCCGGGGCCGCAGATGCCCCCGGCGGCCGCCCTGCCCCCTGGTGACCAGTGAGCGGGAGGACCCCACCCCCACGGCCGCGCCCGCGCCTCCTGGCTAGTCGGCGCGAGCGGGAAAACCCCTGAGTGAGCGAAGCCCGCGCTTTCCCGCAGGGCACCCTGGGAGCGCCTGGGCGGAGGTGGCGATCGAGCTTCCAACACCCGACTGGGCGGGGATTTAACCCTCAGACCCTCGTCGTGCCCCGAAGGCTTTCTGCCGCCCCGTCTTCCATCCCGAGCGGGGTGCGCGGGCACCCAGGCTGAAGAAGTGTCCCCGAAATCGTGCCAAGCCATGGGCATTCTGGCCTTCAACAGACAGAAGGCTAAGCTCCACGTGTTTCGTTGGGCCACAACATATATGTTTTAATTTTAAAGCGAATTCCTAATATTTAAAATCAAGAGGTCTCATACAAATAACTCGATGTCCAGAAAGTGGAACCACTGTACCCAGGGCTGAATTTTGACTGTCCTGTGCCCTAGGCACGCACTTTTGTTTTCGTGGGCCCTTACTCCATCCAAAAAAAATTTTTTTAATTATATTTTGCTACTGCAAAACAAAGAAAAATATAATCCAGACTGGATTTATTGTTAGATTCATTCTATTTTTTTCTTCTAATTCCAATTTTTTTTTAATGTAAACATTTTTGAGGGCTCTAGAAACTGTGCCTACTGTCTCTAATTGATAACTCCGCTAGAAACCTGCATCCCTCTGGGAGGGTATCTTCAGCTAGCTCCACCCCCTCTCTCTTCCTCAGGGGTCGTCCCATTCGATTGTCTCCTGGGCCTCTGTTGGCATGTTGGACACCCTGTTTAGTGACCTCTGCTTTCCTGGGAAAGCCAGAAGGGCAAACAGTAGGACACTATGGCAATAGATTGGGGGATCCAGCATGAGTAAGTGATGGGGGCAGAAAAAAGATCATGTATAATCGCCTTGATGGTGGCTTGCCCACAGTAACAGGTTGTGTTAGGGTGATGAGTGTCGAGCAGTAGGATTGTAGAAAACCTTGAAATTGGAGCAGAAGAGAGTAGAGTGATCAGGCAGCTGATGAGAAGACAGGCACAGGTTCTGTGTAAGGCAGGGGCCTCCCGAAGGTGGTGTTTTCAGGAAGTTCAATGCCATGTGCAGACTGGGTTACATACCCAGAGAGAGGAGGTAGGTGAGTCTCTCCAGATGGTTTTGTAAACTTTGAGGGATGCATATGCAGAGCAAGAGCTCAGAAAGGAGATGATCAGCATGCCTGCAAGATCCCATCAGGCAAGCACCAGGCAGGTGGTGGGATGCAGAGCTGTGTAAAACATGCCAGGATTAGGACTCCTGGGAGCATGCGTAGGCAAGTCTACAGTAAATCAAGGGCAGCAGAGAGTGAAGCTTTGAAATAAGTCCCTCCCAGAAGATGGAACAGGCAGTAAAGGTAAATGCATGATTTGCCCTCAGGTGGGAATAATTTCCCCCCCTCAATTGAAAGGAGTTAATTTCCTAAAAAAACAAGAAAGTTGCGGACTCATACACAGTGTCTTCTCAAATCCAGTAGCATTTACACTGTCTGCTCTTTCTCCCTCCTGAGTCCTTCAGGTGAAATCCATCTGATGAACCATGAGCAAAGATGGCCCTGGTGGTCTGGCTTCCATTCTCACTCCCCCTTTGATGGACCTACTCCTTCAATGGTTCAACAGATATTGACTGATCCACGGCTGCATAGGAGGGGAAGGCAGCCCATGATACAACCTTTGGGAATTAAAATAGCTTAGTCCCCAAGGAGACTGGGGCTCTAAAGGAGGAAGGAGTGAGAGGAATGCTGAACCCAGAGGGAGAGTGTCAGAACCCCTGCTACCAGACAGATTTTTCAGCAAAAAGAAGTGTCCTGAGACCTTCAAATCACTTAACCTTATACATACTGACCCTAAAGAGCAATGAACTAAGAGCCTGAATTGTGGCCCTCCCTGGCTGTGTGACCTTAAGGAAGTCTCCTACCCTTTCATGGCCTCAATTTCCTCATTTATAAACTGATGGATCTAGACCAGATAAGAACTTCCCAGCCTACCTTGACTGGAGAATTCTTTTTGTCATGTAGACCCTTGCCAACACTTTGAGATTATTTAATTATTTGATAATTTGTGTGATGTGTAATGAAGTAGTGATTTTTAAAATGAAACTTATTTTAGGGATGTGTACAATGTTAAAATAATCTTGAGTAATACCCATAATCTAGTAAGACTAGTCTCAATCTTTTCCCATTCACCATGCTATGCAAAATGTTTAATTTACTTTAATTATGTAATGGAAAAGTATGCTTTGTTAACAAATAACTTTTAAAAGAATATATCATATTTGGTCTTAGGACAAATGTATATTAAAATGTATGAAATTTAATGACTCATTGTAGCATCAAAAATAGACAAAAACTGCTTTCCTAAATAAATGTTTAGAATTTATGCTTCTTGCACTTTAAAAAAGGGTTTATTTTTATTACTTTCATGTTTTTGTGTCTAAATGATGATATAAAACAGAAGGGTTCTGGCTGCTATATGCAAGCACCATTCTGCAAATAACATGAAGTGGGTTTGGCTAGTCTTAATTCCTAATAATGAAGGCCAAATTGGACATAATTATCACTATATTTTCTGTTTCTGGTTTTTGTCCTGACATACAAGATAAACATTTTGATCAGCCAAATGCAATTTGCATGTCTAGTGAATGAAGATCATCTTGAGCCAGATTTGTAGAATTTTCATCTTATGGTCTTCATTTCAGCAAACTTTTCATATTTTATATTTTCAGTCAGCATTCCATTATGGCTATACATGAAGCAGAATATGACTCTAACAAGTTGCTGTAGAGGAGTCAAAACCCACTTTGGACCCACCTGAGCAGCTGAGTTACACACACACATCTGGTGTGCAGGGACTGCTGCAGGTGCTGTTCAACAGGCATTCAGAGGCTCCTGAAGTCATACCATGTTCATGGGGCAAGAAGGTGTCTGAAGAATTATTTTAATTATTATTTATCTAAGTAGAAATTGAAACGATGCCCTGCCACCTGTAACAGCAAGGACCATCTTGAATGTCTTTCAGAACCCCTGGGATTTGGCAGCGTCTAAGATCCCTTCCTGTCCTAATAGTCCATGAGCCTCACCAGCATCATGTGGGGAAATGACCCTTTACTTTCCCTTAGGAGGAGGAAGAGTTGTGGGTCTGAAGTGTGATGCAGATTTGAAGCCATTGCACGTGAGTGGAGCATGATGATAATTTGGGGAAGCACACATTACCTTCACTCAGGGCTGAAGCTGAAATGTAGGCATGGTGAGAGCCTGTCAGAAGAAAAAAAAATTTTAAAGATTGGTAACACCCAATGTTGGAAATCGTGTGGGGAAATGGACACTATTCAATATTGTTTTGTTCAGGTTTTTTTGAAGATAGTTTAGCAGAATCTATCAGATATATGTCCTTTGACCCAGCAGTTCCACTTCTATTGAGACACTTACACCTGTGAACAAATATACCATATTTCATCAAATCGAAGGTGCCCTAACCTGTAAATGAACCATTATATTATGCAGCATTAAGAAAGAAAAGATGCTGCCATTTTAACTCTAATACTGTGCTTTCATATCAGACTTTTTATTTTATACCTATTAAAAGAACTCTTTTAGACAGACTGAGACGTCCATTTTTAAAACCATGTATTACTCTTGAGAACTAGTGCTTTCTGCTCGGCTTCTCCGCCACTTCGTCTCTTCCACCTACAAACCCGCCAACGCGTCAAGGAGGATTGCCGCTCAGGCTGCCGCGCTCGTCTGGGTGCACTTCTCTTCTCCCTGAATCGTGGCCCTCGGCACCTAGGCTGCCTTGGTAGCTCTTCAAGCAAAATTGTGTGTGTGTGTTTATTGTGTTTCTAGCTACTATCGGTGGGAGTAGTTTGAAAGAAAATGATACATTAGGAGTTAGTGTGACCACATACTCCATCCTCCAAACGGGCATTTCTGAGAGCGAAAGGGGGTGTCATTAATAATCCTGGGTGGATAAGCATGACTGTGACTGTCGCAGACATCCAGGAGCCCAGGGCTGCCCTGACCATAGCCCTCTTCATACCACTATAAATACATAAAACACAAACAGGAAAGAGTCCTGCTACATTTTGTTTAATTATGAGAACGTAGATGGGGTGTGTGCCAGTTGTTAACTTAGTGCTTCTCTACTCCACAAACACCCGTCTCCACCCTGCTCTGTGACCCTGCAGCCAGCGCCACAGTCGGGCCTTGTCTATGGAAGGTGCCAGAGGAAGCCTGAAGGGCCGTCTCTTCCTCATCTCAGCGCTTTTTTTCCTGCTCCTACAGCACAGCTGCCAGTGGGCGGCTTCCAGTCAGATTTTGCCATCACCCAGCACACAGTTTCCTGCTTGCCAACCCCAGCCTGCAGCAGCTCAGCAAACTTCTCTGCCGTGCAGTGGGCTACCTCCACGCCCCCACCAGTGAGTTCTGAGTCTCAGCTTTGGCGAGGAGGGAGGGCCTTTTCCAAGTTTATCCTTCTGTGGGTTTTCTGTGTCATCTCTGGAGGTAGTGGCTGCTCCTTTTATCCGTTATTTCTGTATCCTTTAGAATTCCGTTTACCCCTCTTGGTAGTTAATCCCCGTTTGCTAATTAACAGTTCTTTAAACTGAATCTTCCCTGTTCAGATTACTGGTGTGCTTTCTGCCTCCTGACTGGATCCTGGCTGGATCCCAATTCTTTCTTTCACTTGTCATATGAGAACAAAATCTTTCAAAGAATAGGGAGAACATGGTGGTGCTCAGTGGGTAAAAATAACGCACTTACATAGAGCTTACTGTGTGTCACACAGTGTTCTAAGAACTTTACACCCTATTAACTAATTTAATGCTCATGCTAACCATATGTAGTAAGCAGTAGTATTCTTTTCTTTCACAGATGAGGAAACTGAGGCACGGTGAGGTTACCCAAGTAAGTGGTAGAGCCAGGATTCAAATACAGATTATGTGACTTAAGAGTCCCTGCTCTCAACACTCCACAGAGAAGGAGACCCATGAGAACTGTGCCTCTCAGGGGTCACCCTTAAGAGAGACACTAATCAGGGCTCACAGAGACCCCCTGTGATGATGGCCAAAGAGTTGTAACTTGAAATATGGGAAAGACCAGACAGAACTAGGGCCACTAGAGAGATGAAAACTGGGATCCAGGTATGCTGGGGCATCCAAATAAATGCCAAAAGCCCTCCTGCTGAGAAGATGGGCTGGTTCCTCTGTCAGTTCTGGCAACAGCTGACTCCAGACTACTGGACCAGGTGCAGGATGGCAGGTCTTAGGGACTAAGCACAGGTGGTGATGGGGTCTTCCCTTTGAGAGGAGGAAGAGTCTTAGCAGAGGCAGCTGTGGAACTCTGAGGTTTCAGTAAAACCCAGGGCTGTCCTTATGTAAAAAATTTGGGATGAATAGGAAAGCTCACCCTGTGGGGTTGAAGAAAGATAAAGAACTGGAGTAAAACAACCTTTGTTCCTATCTCTGTTTGTCCAACAACTGACTGAGTGGCTTCAGTAATACTGCTTTACACATATACATCACAGCTGGTTAGCCATTCTCCTATTAATGGACATCCTGGGTTATTTCCTGTTTGAAGCTATTGTAAACAAAGCGGCTAAGAGCACTCTTGTACAAGTCCTTTTGTTTTCATTTATTTTCAGTAAATACAGGAGTGGAATTGCTGGGTCATAATGTAGGTTTATATAGTTTTTTTTAAGCCTTTTTTTATGGAGGTACTGGGAAATTGAACCCAGGACTTCAAGCATGCTAAGAACATGCTCTACCACTGAGCTATACCTTCACTGCCCCCAAAGCATTTTTAAATTGTAGTAAAATATACATAACATAAAGTTTACCATTTTAACCATTTTAAGTGTACAATTCACTAGCATTAAGTACATTTACATTGTTGTGCAACTATCCCCACTATTCATCTCCAGAACTTTTTTATCATCCCAAACTGAAAATCTGTACCCATTAAACCATAACTCTCCATACCCCTTCCCTCAGCCCCTAATAACCACTATTCTTTCTGTCTCTATAAATTGGACTATTCTAGGTACCTCATATAAGTGGAATCATACAGCATTTATCCTTTTATGTCTGGCTTATTTCAATTAGCCATAATGTTTTCAAGGTTTAACCATGTTACAGCATATATCAAATTTTCATTCATTTTCTACTGTATGTGTATACCACACCTTGTTTATCCACTTATCAGTCAATAGACATTTAGGTTGCTTTCATCTTTTGGTTATTGTGAATAATGTTGTTATGAAGATGGGTACACAAATACCTGTTCAAGTTCCTGCTTTCTCTTCTTTTGGGTGTATACCCAAAAGTGGAATTGCTGGATCATATGGTAATTGTTTAATTTTTTGAGGAACCACCATACTGTGTTTCACAATAGCTGTGCCATTTTACATTCCCACCAGTTACACACAAGGATTCTCTTTACCAACACTTGTTTTCTGTTTGTTTGGGTTGTTTGTTTGTTTATGGTAATATTCATCCTAATGAGTGTGAAGTGGTATCTCATTGTGGTTTTGATTTGCATTTCCTTAAAAATTAGTGATGTTGAGCATCTTTCCATGTGCTTGTTGACCATTTATGTATCTTCTTTGGAGGAATTTCTATTCAAATACTTCACCCATTTTTTAATTAAGTTGTTTGGTTTTTTTATTGTTGAGTTTTATGAGTTCTTTATGTATTCTGAATATTAATCCATTACTAGATATATTATGTATAAATATTCTCTCCCATTTTGTGGGTTGCCTTTTCACTCTGTTGATAGTGTCCTTTGATACACAAAAGTTTTTAATTTTGATGAAGTTCTATGTTTAGTTTTACAAGAAACTGCCAGACCCTTATAAGTAGTTGTGTCATGTTGTACTCCCACCAGCAATGCTAAGCATGTCAACATTTGGTGTTGGCATTCTTTTTAATTTTAGCCATTCTACTGGGTGTGTAATAGTACCTCATTGTAGATGTAATGTGTTCCCCTGATGACTAATGGCATTGAGCATTTTTTGATGTGCTTATTGGCTATTTGTAAATATTTGTGAAATGTTTGTTCAAATCTTTCGCCCATCATTTTGTTGGTTTTTTTCAGTTTGTTTTGTTTTTTGGGGTTTTAATCATTTTTTTAAGTTGTAGGAGTGGCCGATATTTCTCCATTTCCTCATCTATAGGTAGCAGATGTGAATTCCTCCATGACACCTGGGCTACAAGAAATGCCCAGCTCAGCCACTGTCCACCATGAGTCCAGAAGTGCCCTGGACTTGTAAGAGCTCACATATGTCCACTACCGCCCAAGGCATATAGGATCCATGCCAGGAAAAATGAGGGGGATGCCACAGGAGGTGGGGTGGGAGGAGCAGTGAGGAGTGTCTAACACAGAGTGATTTGAAGGGAGGTAGCAGTCAGTGGCCCCTGGCAAAGCGGGGAGAGGACCAGCGAGCTGCAGAATATTGTCTGCATGGGAGGAAGGAGGGAGGAGGGGAGCAGGGGAGAGCCCATTAGCCCTGGAGCCAGAAAAAATGGAAATGTAGCAGATATATAAGCCAAGCTGAAAGCTCTAAGCAGAACTAGTCTGTGAATGTCTCCCTGAGGACTGTCCTCCTGTGAGGTAACAGGGAGACAGAAACTTCCTCCTCTTTTGCAGAGAACCATGAAAAGCTGACAGTGACCCTGGTGCAGATGGAGGGCTTTCCCTCCACTGCCCTGCCTTGCCCTGTCCAGTAGGTTCTTAGCTGTGGTTGCAGGCTCCATCCAAGGGCCAACACTCAATTTCGATCACATTCTAGAGAGGCAGTACCTTGGAGGGTCAACCCCTTTTATTATTTAATGCCCCAATCTTAGACCCTAACCCTCCCTTGACCCCTCAGGGAACCAGCCCTGGGATGAAGAGGTTGCTGCAGATAGCAGATCTCAGGAATGGAAAGAACCAGAGTCTGTGATGACACCACTAGGTTACAGGCTCATTCTCCCTCTGGGTATCCAGTTACATAGTCTAACCTTCTATTGGTTAAGCTACTGTTTAACTAGGGTCTCTGTTATTTGTGCCCATGAGCATCCTGATAAACTGGGAAATAAATAATTTGTGTAACACAACAGGATAAACTAATAGAAATTATAGAAATTACATTCTAAGCAGAGAATACACATTCACAAAAATTGACCCTAGACTAAGCTGTAAAGGAAATCTTAATACATCCCCCCACCCCAAAATAATACACTGACCATCTTCACTCATCACAGTTCAGTAAAATCAGACACAAAAAACAAAACAGAATGATAGCCAAGCAAAAAACCTCAAACCAACCATATGTCTAGAAAATTTAAAACAGACTTGTAAATAATTCAAGTTAAAGAGATAGCAGGGCCAGAACCTAGATTTCCAAATAACCAATACAGTTTATTATCAAGCCCTTTTATTCATATTTGTTCTTAAACATTTGCTGAATTATATGAAAGGGTGGGAAAGTGGTAAGAGACAGGGAGACTGTGACAGACCAAGGTGGGCTGGGGAAGGGAGCAACTGAAGAAACTAGTTCTGTCCATCAAGAGACTGAAGGGATCAGACTGTAACCAGCAGCTAGGCTCAGCAAAGCCTAGACGCATCTACTGGTTTCAGTGATCTGGGCAGGAAACCGCCATGCAGGGGAGAACAGAGCCAGGCACCAGCACGCACAACAGGCTCTGGTGAACCCTGGTCCTGGGGCAGAGACTGCTTCTGACTCTGGTGCCAATGAGCTGCTGGTGCAGAGGGGAGAGCTGGCTGCTGTGAGCTGTAAGGTCCAGAAACTAGAAGGAACCCGGGTGGCTGTGACTAAACAATGCCAGGACACACCAGTAACATTTGAATTGTCGACTTTCTGGACATTAGCATCAAATGGTGCCCAACACCCAAGCCAGGAGGCTTGCCAATGGAATAGACATGGTGTTTTATCTACACAGAACAAGCTAAACAGCATATTTGACAGTGACTATGCAGCAGATTACTTAGCCTGTATTTAGGGTTTACCTGGACTGTTCAGACACCAATCACTTGTGGCCTCACTTATTCATGTTATTTGCCTCAGTAGATTAGAATGCAGTATAACTAACATTCATTTCTTTGAACTAGTGTCAGAACATCTGTTGGGCTGAAATGGTGTTTTTTTTTTCTTTTAGTGTGAATTCATTCATGCCTTTACCACCCACTCATCCATCCATCCATGTAACAAACATCCAAAGCAAACCTCACACATCATAGATCCTTGGTGTTTCATGTGTCGCTGTTTACTTCTCCTCTGATTACTTGCAGATGAGAAAGATTAAGAATATAGTTTGAGTTATTTTGGTGCTAAGCAAGATTCTAGAAAGAAACGTTCAGAGGGGGGAAAAAGTTTTAAATAAATAAAAGGAAAAAGGAGGAAGAAAATGGGAAAAGGGGTGGGGGTGCATCGAGAGGAAACGGGAGTGTCCCAGCGGAGAAGGGCGGGAATCTTGTTTCCTGTCTGAGTGGGTTTTATTTGCAAAGGGAGCCCCTGTGTCTGAGGGTGCCGAGAAAACCCGCCCACCCCAGGCAACAGGGAAGGGGCAAGATGTGCTGGGGGGCAGGA
The DNA here is from genome assembly GCF_009834535.1 of Camelus ferus. Taxonomy (NCBI): domain Eukaryota; kingdom Metazoa; phylum Chordata; class Mammalia; order Artiodactyla; family Camelidae; genus Camelus; species Camelus ferus. The sequence continues at coordinate 30,392,063 of NC_045710.1, read as the reverse complement.
GTTGGAGGAATTTCAAATTTCTTAAACTCTACAGTCTGAATTCTCGTGTCAGAGCCCGGGCTATGTTCCTTCTCCCCAACCTACCACCTCCTCACCCGCCCTCCTCCAACACACACACAGTTTTCCTAAGAATTCTAAGTCGGGAAGAAAGGAAAACGGGTTTCCGATGGACCTTCCCCTCCTCCGCAGCCACACACCCAGGCGCCGGGTCTCCCCGCGCCCCCGAGGATCCCGGCTTGGAGCCTCTAACTCTTGGCTGGAATCATTAGCCCAGGTCTGTCCGCCCTCCCCACCCCAGACCCTAGCTTCTTGAGGTCTGAATGCCCGGTTCTTCATCTGTAAAACTCTTCATAAATTGTCGTGTGACTTGAGTATGCCCCTAAAGCATGCAAGGAGCCCAGAACAGTGCCAGGCACCTCGTCGGTGCTCCGCCTGCCGCCTGCGGACGTAGGCGAGGGGCCGGTGCCGCCCGGGCCAGGCAGGCGGTCCCTGTCGTGCGTCCGGGGCCCCCGGCACTGCGCCCACCGCCGCTCCTCCGGTCGTCTCCCGAGCTGGCCACAGGCAGATCCGAGCGAGCGGCACCCAACAAATCTGGGGATGATAGCCTGCCCTCTGCCTTCGTGAGAGGAGAGGGCACTAACGTCAGCGGGGGCCTCTGGCGGCCGCTGTGTAACCCTGAGAAGGCTGTGTAGACACTCCCAGTTGTCAGAAGAGGAAACTAAGGCTTCAACCTACTGCCAGCACCCCTGTGCTCAGGCGCTCGGGATTCCAAACCTCCTTCTCCCCCTTATAGGATTTCTTTGGAGTCTTCCTGGGGCCCAGGCGGAAAGTGGGACAAGGGGCCAGGAAGGTTCTCGATCCTGTGCCTTGTGTTTGGAACCGCCGCTCCACTCGGGCGCCGCGGAGACGCGGATGGCTCCGGACCCAAGTCCGCGAGGGGCCGCCGCGCGGCCGGGGGTATTGCCCCGCCCTTTGACCCCAGTTGCTGATTCAGCCGGCGGCCAGTAGGCGGCTGGGCCGGGTCGCGCCGCGCCGACGGCGCAGAGGACGCAGCTCCAGAGCTCGGCTCCCGGGCAGCGATGGCGCATCCGGTGAGAGTGAAGGCCTGGGTGGAGGAGAACCGGGCCTCTTTCCTGCCCCCGGTCTGCAACAAGCTCCTGTGAGTCCCACGCACGCCCCCATCCTCGTGCCCTCTGTCCTCACCTCGTCTTCCATCTGCACCCCTCACCTTTCACCCTTCAAGCTCCAGCTCCAAATTCCTTCACCCAGAACTTGCAGAAAGGGGGTATGTCATCCTCATGGTGTTCAGAGGAGGGTGGGGACGGGCTGTTCCGGGTTTCACCACCCTCTTTCTGTTTCTCTTTCTGATGACTGCGTGGAGATTGTGTCCTTGGCGTTTGAGGGTGGCTAGGTGACTGAGACTAGGAGAGCTGCAAATGGCAGGTCGCAGCCTCCCCACCAGGGCTGAGAAACAGCTCTCCAACCCCTATTAACTCTCAGAAACTTGTGGGGGTGGGGTTGATACCTACGAATTGCAGAACTGAGGCCTGGGGATAGCCCAATCATACACCCCAGCTCTATCTGGGAAGCTGCAGGCAGAGGGTGAAATCAGAGGATCCGCTCCCATGGGAGGATCATGATTTGTCTTCAGAGGCCGTCCCCTCTGGCCCTTTCACCTCCTTCCCCCACATTCGACTGGGTGGCCGGACCGCCTGTGCTCCCCAGCTCCGGGCTCACAGCCCCATGTTTGCTGTGTCTGCAGAGCATCTCCAACAGGGCGGCTTCTCAAACCACTCAGCTACAATCTTTCACACCTTGACCAGCCAGAGACCACCAAGTGTTTTCCCATCATCTCCTTTAATTTTCCCAGTAGCCCCATGAGGTAGGATTTTTAATAAATAACTTTCCCAATGTCAACAGAGCTAGTTCGGGACAGGGTCCAGACCCAAGCATATGCAAGAGTTTGACTCCAAAGTCCACACTCTTCTCACTGCGCAGCACTGCCACAGCTGATGTTCAGCATCTCCCCCAAAACCTGGTCTCTTCTATCACTGTCGTCACCCTCAACCCTTTCCTCCACTTCATCCCCGTCCAGTCTCATCCTCCACCCTCACTTTCTCCCCCTAATGGTGTCTCACTTCCATCTGCTCCTCTCCAGGTCCATGGCCACTGCTCTGGTTCCACCCTTGTCACAATGGGTACTTACGGGCTCCCCCTGCCTCCAGGCCCCCACCCTGCCCTCCAGCACTGCCCCAATATTAATAATCACAAAATGCAGGCCTTCCCTTTACTCACTCAGCAGATGCTCACTGAGCACCTGATAGATGCCAGGCACTGTTCTGGACACTGAAGATCCACAGGAAACTGACAGAAGTCCCTTCCTGGTGGAGCTGACATTCAGATGAGAGGAGGCAGCCAATACATATAAATAAACAAGGGGTGAGGCAGGCAGGCAGACCTGAGAGCGCTAGGCTGCTCCAGGCCTCTCCCAGCTCCTGGGGGTTTGGCTGCAATCTCTGCATTGCTTGGCTTCTGCTGTATCACCTTGACCTCTGCCTTTATCTTCACATGGGTGTCTCCTTGTGAGTGTGTCTGTGTCTCAATCTCCCCTTTTAGTAAGGACACCAGTCATATTACCTTATGACTACTACTCCAGTACAACCTCATCGCAGCTTAACTAATTACATCTGCAATGACCCTAGTGCCAAATTAGGTCACATTCTGAGGGACTGGGGTTTGGACTTCAACATGTGAATGTTGGGCTGGGGCGGACATGGGAAGCTGCTTGGAGGGCTTTGAGCAGAGGAAGAACACAGGCACACCTACAGTCTCACACACACACACACAGACTCTTGGATGCACACGGGCACACTGGGATGAACGTGGAGACTGACAGGGACAGCGATGCACAAACAGCCCTGTTACCTCCCCGAGGTGTGCCCAGGCTCCCTCTAGCTCCCCCATGGGCCCCTACAGCCCTCCTGTCTTCTCCCACGAGCTGGTTCATGACTTCTCCCCCCTCATCCATTGCAGGCACCAGAAGCAGCTCAAAATCATGTTTGTAGGGGGCCCCAATACCAGGAAGGACTACCACATCGAGGAGGGTGAGGAGGTAAGCCTGCCCTGTCCCCTCCCCTGACCCAGCCCATGGGAGGGGACACTTCCTATGACAGGGCCAGAGCCTGTGGACAGGAGAAGGGGGCGGTCAGATGGCTGATGGGTGAAGGGGGCACAACTGAAACCACAGGGTGAAACTGCTGCCTGGAAGTTGTGGGCACCCAGTGACACCCTTGACAACCCCATCGTCAAAGGAATCTGCTGGGGAAGCGGGGAAAAGAGCCCAGCCTCTGTGCGTGTGGGAGGTTCTAGTTTTGGGGCATAATCCTCTGGACACAGGACTGTCCATGCTCTGGGGGTGGTGCACTGGTCCCCTTGCCCCCAAACCTGAATATGTGAGATCAACCTCCAAAATGAGACCCAAATGCTGAGAGGGACTTGGGTGCTCTGCCCTGGTCCCTGGAGCCTAGTTTTAGTTCTAGGTCGTGCTGTAAGGTGGCCAGCTGACTTGGTTTGCCCTGGACTTTCTTGATTCCAGCCATGATGGTCCTGCATCCTGAGAAACCCCTCAGACCACCCACCCTACAGGGCTGCGAGCTATGAAGACTCTTCCTGCCCTTCCTCAAATTACCCTTCGCGGGGGGCGGGGGGGTTGTCAGTTTGCCCTTCGTGGCAGATGGTAAAGCCAAGTTTCTCTAGTTTCCCTGAGCTCAGATTGATTTCTCTTAGAGGTTCTTGTCACAGCATCTACTATCTCCTCTAACTCCTTACATGATAATAATAATAATTATTATTAATAACACCCCATCAACTATTTGGCTGGAGCTTTTAACACCCAGTGTGTGACTGGTAGAGAGGAAATGTGTCTGCCTCCTCCTCCTCCCAGCTCCATGGGTGATCTCAGTAAACACATTAATTAGGGACTTAGGATGAAATAGGAAAAATACAGTAGGAGCCCTGCAGCCCCCCTCCCCAACCTGGGAGATAGCAGGCGGCAAGTGCTCCCAGCCCCCACAGCACCCCCCAATTCACCCCCCAACCCCGCTTCCAGCATCAAGTCCACCATGTACATGGCCCACCGGCTCCCAGAGGGATTTGGCCCAGCACTGCCCACACCGTGCCTGACATCGCTGCGGTCAGAGGAGCCAGCCCAGGCTCCAGGGCTACATGCAGACTCAGGCCCACACTGCTGCTCCAGGACTGACTGTGTGACCTTGGGCAAGCTGCATTACTCTCTGAGCCTCAGTTTTCTTTTTTCCTTTTCTGCAGAACGGGGCTAATAATATTTTTGGAGCAATGCACATACCTTAATTTGGAAGTAATACTTTTTGAAAAATGGCACCAAATAGATTTGCTTGATGCAGGGTTGCCACAACCTTTAATTTGTTTAAAAAAAAAAAAAAAAACACACACACTAGCTGGGAAGCACAACGAAGCAAGGCACAATACAAGAAGATCTGCCTGTATGGGAAAGCGCTTGCCCAGGCCCTGGGACACAGTAAACGGGTGATTCTCCTACATGGCTGATGGGTCCTTGAATTGTCCAGGGAGCATCCCAGCCAGCCCCCTGCCCCCAAGCCAGACACCAGCTGTTGGGTCCTAGGTACTTTGGTTATCACTTTAGTGTCCAGGTATGATCGTTATATGTCCCCAGCACTTTTATCTGTGGTGTGTGTCAGGGAGACTGGCACCTCAGGGCAGGATTGAAGTTGCTGCTTATAAACTCCGAGGCCCTCAGGAAGTTTCTCAGGTTTTCTGGACAGAACCCAGGCCAAGTACCTGGAAGGGGAAGTGGGGAGGGTCCGAGCCCATCTGCTGTCCTGTCTCACAGGTGTTTTACCAGCTGGAGGGTGACATGCTTCTCCGAGTCCTGGAGCGAGGGAAACACCGGGATGTGGTCATTCGGCAGGGAGAGGTGAGGCTGAGCCCCAGCACAGGAACCCCCTCGTGTCCACTTATCCTGGCTCTGGTGGAGGTCTCTTCCTCTCAGCCTTCTCCTGGTGTAGGGGGAGGGCTGGGCTGGACTGCGGGTCGGCTGGCGAGGCCAGGACACTGCAGCACTGAGGTCTCTGTGGGGGACTGCAGCCTTGCTGGCACCTTGTCCCCACCGCTGCAGATCTTCCTCCTGCCTGCTGGGGTCCCCCACTCTCCACAGCGGTTTGCCAACACCATGGGGCTGGTGATTGAGCGGAGGCGGCTGAAAACAGAACTAGATGGGCTCAGGTAAATGGGCCTGGTCTGGGCATTTGGGGCGGAGATGGGGGTGGCAAGCAGCAGAGGAAAGGATCCTAGGGTAGACCCAAGGAAGCACTTCCTGGCCATGGAGAGGGTTCGGTGGCAATGGAGAGCCTGTGTTTGCTGGCTGACGGGGAGAGGTTGGGGTAGGTGCTAGGATGGGTTTCATGATGAAGGTAGGTGGGGGGGATGTTCTCTGTGACCTGCCTGGAAGCCCATTCAGCCAGACACCTTCTAGCTGAGACCAGAACCTATGCTTTCTGCACTGAGATCTGCTGGGGAAAGGCGGGAAGGATGCCAACGTCAGACCCACCTGGCCCAGGGCAGCCTGGAACACCGCTGCTTCTCCCAGCCTCTGGCCCCAGAGTTCATTAGGTCTCTGCCAGTGCACGCCTATCCTTGCTTCTCTACCCCAGCTCATTCCACAACCAGCGCTAACATTTGTATAACATTTGCAACGTGCTGCGCACTGGGCAATCACTTTATGTGTATTTATTCGTTTAATCCTCACAATGATCATATTGGGTAGGTACTGTTATCATCTGTACTTTACAGATGAAGAAACTGGACCCGAGCTGAAAGAAAGCAGCCGAGCTGGCATTATTGAGAAAAATGACATTAGGGCCGGGACAGCCTAGATGGGAGCGTGAGTCAGCACCAAGGAGGGGGTGAACACAGGTGCAGAGATGGCTGCTGAGTTTCTCTAGCTGAGCTCCCATCTCGTTCCAGTCAGTCACCCGATTATTATTCCTCCGAAAGGAGGACTCAGCCTTTGGTTCTGGGGGACACAGAATTTTTTCTAAAAGCTAAGCTATATTTTGTATTTTTTTAACTGAGAAAATAAAAATTTCTCAACAGGCTACTGAAATCAGGATACTTTGCCCCTAATCTTTTGTTTTAATGGACAATTTTTTTAATGCTTCCCCTTTTTTCTAATTACCAAAGTCACACCCATTTAATCCTGAAGTCTGGAAAAGTACAAGAAAGCAAACTAAACAAAATTACCTGTCAAGAAAAGAGTAAATATTATAGTATGCGAATGATACCTCAATTAAACGAAATTAACAAAAATAAAGAGAAAAACAAAAGTCATCCCACCAATTAAATCCAACAAAGCACTTAAATTTCCATCTCGTCTTCTTTCTGTGCTTATCTGCAACCTTACAACATTGCAGTCTTACTGTAAGCATGGGTTTGAGTTTTGCTTTTTTTACATTAAAAAAAAATTCAGGAGTATTTCTCATACTATTACATGCTTTTCAAAAAACACAGTATTAATGACTGCACAGTAATTTACTGCAGAACAGTCTGTTATAGGAATAGATGCCTGGCCTTAAATTTGAAAGGCAATTTTTCACACGGGGCTTTATATGAGGAGTTTTTAGTGATGGAGAGGACAGCGTCTTCAGTAACATTTTTACAGCAAATTCAATAACAGATTTCATCTGCTGCTTTTGACCTTTAATAAAAGCCAGAGGCTTAACGTGAAAATGCCACTCTGAAGGCAATTCCTGGAGGACATCGAGGTCTGGTTATGAGGCTTTCTGGTGGCCAGCTCCATCCCAGGTTGGAACTCAGGGTGTCAGGTGGGGTGGATGCACTGTGTGTCTGTAAACCACCTCCCATAAGCAGGACCACTTCTCTTTTTCGGGAGGAGCTGAAGAGCAGAGCTGTGTTGGCCCTGGGAGCTGAGCCTGGGGATTAGGCATTTGGTCAGTAGATGTGCTGCACACATAGGGCCCTGAGGCCGGGCATGTGTCTGCCAGACATTCCTCAGGCCAGCGGAGCTGGGGGCTGGGGGCCCAGGTGACTTCAGGGAGTCTGCTGGAGGCTATGTGGGCATGCATGTGGACCTTCCTCCAGAGAAGAGGCCCAGTGCTTTGCTCTAGTTCTCAAAGGGATCCATGACCCCAAGGGGAGAAGAACCCCGTCATCTGGGGGGCATCTTCTGCACATTGGTTCCTTAAGGTTCCATGTGCTCCGACCTAGAATGCCAGCAGGCAGGTGGAGATCCAGCCACGGGTCCTGGTCAGCCTCAGCTTCCTCAGTTTTTGGAAAAACACTTGTCACTGATGTTCCCTATGCTTCTAAGACTGTCTCGGGTCTGCCCTGCTTGTGCCACTTACAGGCTGTGTAATCCCTGCCGCGCTGCCCAGCTTCTCTCTGAGCTTCAGAGTTACTTCTGTCTTCTTTGTAAATGGTCAGGTTTGGGAACTAGGAGGAGCTATGAGAATGGGGCTGATAATAGTCCTCCCACTTTGGGGCCACACAGGTGTTCCTGGGAGAGCCAGGCGTGGGTGTGGGTGAGCGTGCATTGGCCACTAGGTGGCGCCAACAGGACGAAGCTGGCAGTCAGCTGTGCAGGGCTGGGGTGGGGGCGCAGGCGTCCACTAGCAGAGCCAGGCCTGAGAGAGGCTGCCCTGAGGCCGTCCAGGTGGGGAGCCGCGTGCTGTCCTTTGTTCTGGCAGGTACTACGTGGGGGACACCACGGCCGTCCTGTTTGAAAAGTGGTTTTACTGCGAGGACCTTGGCACACAGTTGGCCCCCATCATCCAGGAGTGAGCCCCCAGCCCTGCCCCTGCCCCTGGCTCTCTTGAGGAGCCCTGCGCTCTGGCGGGGAGAGCAGACCCATCCCAGCAGTGCTCCTCGGCAGCACTGGCCAGCCCGGAGCCACCACGCCCAGGATTTAGGGAGAAAGTCTGCCTCTCCCGGGGTGGGAGGACCCCGGGCTGGAAAGCAACCTGGGGAGGGGAGGGAAAGGATGGCAGATATACAACAAGTTGTGTGAGGGCCCTATGAGCATATGTGGGCTCCTGTGCCCTAGAGTGTATGAGTGTGAGTGTGTGTGTTCCTGTGTCTTACTAGCCACTCCCCCTGTGCATTTCTTCCTATAGGTTCTTCACCTCTGAGCAGCACAGAACAGGGAAGCCCAAGCCTGGTGAGGCCACCGGGAACCACCTTTCTCCCTCCCTCCCTCCCTCCCTTCCCACAGAAGGATGGCTCTTGGCCCTGGGTACCAGGGAGTCTCCTTTTGAGTACTCTGTCCAGTACTCAAGGCACAAGAAAATGGCACCAAATAGTACCCCCACATGGCTGCTGGGTCCTTGAGCTGGATTCAGAGCCCATTCCAGAGACTAGGAGCTGGGACCACTGGGAACTGGGTCTGCTGGGGCTGTTCAGGCGAGGCCAGAAGACACTGACCACAGCTGTGCTGTGGGTGCAGACCAGCTGCTCAAGGAACCACCATTCCCCCTGAGTACACGGTCCATCATGGAGCCCATGTCCCTGGAGGCCTGGCTGGATGGCCACCGCAAGGAGCTGCAGGCAGGCACACCGCTCAGCCTGTTTGGGGACACCTATGAGACCCAGGTAATGCAGCCCTGGGCCACCCAGGGCACCCACCCAGCAGCCCTGGGAGATGGGAACTGGTGACACATGGACACACACACTCACTTGCCAGTTCTGGAGGTTGCAGACACGATCACAGACTTTCCTTTTTCCTCCCTGACTCAGAGAATGATGGCTTTGTTGTGAGTGGAAGCCCATGGAAGCTACCTGGTCCCCAGCAATCCTCCTTTGCTTTCAGAGTAAGGGGTTGCCCCCATCCACAGCAGGTTCCTGAGAGTCTAGTGTCAACCCCCTGCCAGGAATTCCTGGGCCTTTGGGCAATCATAGCCTTAGGAGCCAGAAGGGACAGAGATATTTGGGGGTGAGGATTGGGTGAAGAGTTGCACAGTGAGAGAGCCCAACAAAGCTGGCCTCCTTTCATTCAACATTTATTGAGGGCCTGTTATGTTTCAGGTTTTGGTAGGAAAATAAGATAGATGAAGGTATCGTCTGGCAGTTGGACAAGTTAATCAACAATTGCCACAAGCATGTGACACATTCTTTGCTAGAGAAGCTACGGGAAGCCATAGGAGGATAAAGAAGGAACCCAGCTGTGAGGGAAGTCAGGGAAGACTTCCTGGCAGAGGTGATGTATAGGCTGAGCTTTAAAGCTAATATAGGAGTTTGCAAAAGGAAGAAAGGGAGATGGAGAGAGCATTCCAGGTGAAAGAGAAGCATGAGCAAAGGTCTGGAGGCTTGAAACTGACTGATATTGCAGATAGCTGAGGTTGGGGGACCAGGGCAAGGGGTGGGGGCAGCAGGCACAATTGCTAGATGGCCAGAGTAGCAGGCAGTGCCCAGGTGTTCGCAGCCCTCCTGGGCTGGGCAAGGTGCAAGGACCTGTCCTGGAGACAGGAGAGCTTCACCCAAATGTTGAAGCAGGTGTGTGACCAGGCTAGAGTGGTGTTTCAAAAAGATCACTGTAGGCTACATGAGGACCAGGTCAGGTGGGCAAGTGTGGCAACAAGGAGACCTGCTAGGAGGCTCATGTTCACTTGTGCTTTGCAATTTGCCACATCCCTTGCAGTTTGAATCAGACAACCCTATGGAGGGATGCTCACTGGATGCAGACGTGCCCTAAGAGGCCTGGCCAACAAGCCTCTGAGCTTATACAGGGCTGTGGGAGCCGGTGCACACACCACCAAGCGCCTCCCGCCCCGTGGCCCTGCCTTCCGCCTCTTTCACACCCTTCCTCCTCCCTGCTTCCGTTTACTCCAGCAAATATCTACTGGGTTCCACTCTGGGCCTGTGGGAAGGTGGCCTGCACAGTAGCTGTGGGCTTCCAGGCTGATGCAGATAGGAGCAGCTCAGCCTCCCTCTCACTCCCGCTCATCCCCTCCCATCTCCCTCCTCCTCCTTAGGCCAGACTCCTAACATCTCATGGAGGAAGGGAGACAGGTATCCTTTGGGGCGTTCATGTGTGTGTGGTACATGGGTTTGCACTGTGCCTGTATACAAGTGTGCGTGTGTCCCTAGTGTGTCCCTGGCAGGCGGGCATCCATATGAGTCAGCAGTAGTTGTGTCATGTGTCAGAGGGAGCAGATATGCACGTGTGTGTGAAGGACAGGCATGTGTGATCCCGACAGCAGGTGGGCAGGGAGGCCTGTGGCCTGAGCAGCCTTCCTCTCCAATTCCTGGTCTCTGCTCTGCGCATGGAAATGAAGCTGTGTTGTGGGCCCCACCCCTGCCCCATACAGGCCTGGTGTCTGGGGGCAGGTTCAAGGCCTGGTCCTGTGTGGGGCAGGGCACACCAGAACGGTCTGTGTCACTTCCTACCAGGTGATCGTCCACGGACAAGGCAGCAGCAAAGGCTCGAGACAGGACGTGGACGTATGGCTGTGGCAGCTGGCAAGTGGGGTCCCTGGGAGAGGGTGGCCCAGCCTCCTGCCAGCCCTTGGGGACCAGGCTGTTACTGGGTCTTAGACGCCCCTAGCCTGGACCGGCTCCCAGGGCTTCCTTCCTGAGGCAGACTCAGGGATGCTCACACAGGTGTGGTGGCCAACAGCCTCCATTCCCTTCTCCTACTCCTCTTTCCTAGGAGGGCTCCTCGGTGTTGATGATGGAAGGACTGCGCCTGAGCCTGAACGCTGATGACAGCTTCCTGGTGCCAGCCGGGACTGCGTGAGTCCCTAGGAGGACTGACCCCCAACACTGGGACTGCCCTCCTTTCCCTGGGATCCTCAGGGCCCAACCTTGTCTGACCCCTGCCCACCGGCGTCTCCACAGGTACTCCTGGGAGCAAGGGCGAGGCTCCGCAGCCCTCTCTGTGACCCAGGACCCCGCCCGCAAGAAGCCCCTAGGGTGACCCTCTTGCTGTGAGCCCAGAGCAGCCACCCTGGCCTGAACACCACCCCTGCCAAATAACTCCCCCCGCCTCACTGCTTCTATGTGTACTGCTGCCAAGTGACTCAGCGTGCCCCGGGCTGGGCCCTGAACATCAGTGCCACCCATCCATCTCCTGTCCTCTCGGCCAGGATGCCAGGTTGCTGGGGACAGTAACTCCCCTTCTCTCCTAACAGCCCTCTACACAGTTCGGCCAGGTGAACTGCTCCCTGAGGCCAGGCTGCCTCTCCAGCCCTCTGTCCCTGCCGCCAAGAAGGCCCTCAATAAAGGCTTCCTGGTGGATGAGCGCCTGCTTGTCTGCACTCACACAGGCCATGGGGGATGGCAGGCACCGCGAGCTCCCGTGACTGTGTGGCGGTGTCTGGGGCACCAGGTGGCCATGGATGTGTGAAGGGTCTCTTATCTGCCTCTTTCTCACCTACTCTTTTTACATAACTTTAAAAAATAGCATCTGTTGAGGTTTTTCTCCCCAATAACAGAAGTGACCTGTGCTAATTGTAGAAAACACAGAAATACGTAAAAAACACAACCGCCCCCCGCCCCCAGAGAGAACTACGGTTAATACCCGAAGATCGTGATGAGCCTGCACAGGGCTGTGAAGCTGTATGGGGAGCTTGGCAGCAGGGGGAGAGGTGTCTGGCCTCATCCCCCTGCGCCCCCTGCTATGCACAGGCCCCCGTGGGGTCCAGGGGTGCTGGGAGCTCTGGGCACAGCAGTAGGTAGAGATGAAACATGGAACCTGCAGTGGGAGATCTGGGCTCAGTTTCCTGGGACTTCAGTGAGAAGTTGGTGAGGGGCCGCCTGGGGAGGGAACTGAAGCTGATCTGGGTTAAACAGGTCCCTGGGTAGAATCAAAGCTTCCTCCAGAAAACTTGAGTCTGAACCCTGCCTTCCCCACCCCAGCCTGGCAGCTCACTGCTTTGATCCCCTCCTCTGACTAAAGGAGGCCCTGACCTTGCCGAAAGGGCTTCCAGCCCTGAGGGATGTCGGAACCCTCACCCACCTACCGCTCTACCCCTAAGGGATTTCCTCTCCTGCAAGCAAAGCAAAAACACCACCCGCCTTCCCCTAACTTGTGACCAGTCCTGGGCAGTGAGGGCAGAGGCTAAGGCAATGAGTTGCTCTGTGCGGGAGCTGACAGGACAAAGGAATGTCCAGGGGAGGCCCGCTGGGCAGAGAGCAGGTGGCCACAAGAAGGGGAGTTTGCTCCTAGTGCCAAAGGCAGGCCTGATCCTAGACAGAAAATCATGAAAATTAGAACCTGTTTTTCTGAACACTAACTCTGTGCCAAGGAATTTGCTAGAAGTTTTTACAGACCTGACCTCATTAAATCCTCACATGTCAATAGGAAGGTGGAACACCCACCTTACAGATGAGACTCAGAGAGGCTGTTTCCAGCCCAGGCCTGTCTGCATTCAAATCTCAGGCTTGTGGTCCGACCACCCTGCACCCTGTGATCGCAGGCTGTCTGCCCTTAGCCTTGGCCAGTGGAAAGGCCTAGAGGGTCTGCAGGAGAGGGGCCAACAGCCACTGTGCCTGAAACCCAGTCCTAAGCAGAGTTGGCAGCACATGGCACCCCACTGACCATAGTCAGTTAGCAAGGGAGGTTATCAAGTCCTGGAGCTGGAACCACAGCCTCTCTTGGTGCTGTCCCAGGTTCCCAGGAGCCCCAGCCCTCATCTTTACCCACGGGCCTGCCCCTATGGGCTCATGAGAACACCACGCACTGGGAAAGTGGGTAGTGCATAGAGGATGATGGCCCACCGAGGTGGGTGGACAATGGCAGAGAAACTCGATTCTCAGGATTGTTCTGTTTGTGGGAGAAGCCCCCAGATCCCCAGGTCATGGCAGTAGAAACTTGGCAGGGGTGCCCTCTGCCTGTGGGATGGTCTTCATCATGGACGTGGACTTGGGACCATCACAACTTTGGAACTGTCGGAACCTGGGAATAACCACAGCAGGCTGGCGGACATACAGCAGGCTGTTCCCACCAGGCCTCCCTCTCCCAGGGCAACATTGTTGAGTCCACAGTCCCTGCTGCTGCCAGAGCAGGTAGAGGCAAGGAGGTAGTCTCCAGAGTGGTCTGCATATTCCAGAGGGCTGTGAGTTGCCAGGACCAGCTCCTGCCTTCAGGCAAGCAAATGTCAGACCACTCAGGGCTGCGAACACTGTCCTCAACTTCACCCCAGCTTGGCCCTCCTCCCCATGCAGGGTCTCTCAGGGCCTCCGATCACCCCTGCTGAGCCCTGCCTTGCAGACTGCAACTGAGGCTGGGCTTAGAGACCTCACAGGCCACTCACTGCCCCGGGGAGGAGGGGAGGGAGGGAGGCCTGCAGGGTTCCCCTTTGCCTGCAAATAGGAACCCTGGGTGTTTCTCAGCAGCTGTTGATGCAAACCCCAGGATACTGAGTCATTGTGGTGGCCAGCTGAGAGCAAGCACTCATCCCTGAACACTCGTGCTGGGGTAGGAAGACCCTGGAAACTTCTCTCAGGTCCACAGCCCACGGATCCCATGGAATTTAACATGAGCTCTGCATCTCCCCTTTCTTCTCTCTCCCCCTCCACTCTCCCCGCCTCCCTCCCTCCCTCTCCCTCCTTCTCTCCCTCTGCCTTCACCACTGCCTTGGGGTCACCTGGAGAGGCCTCAGCTCCCTGCCGCCCGGCCTCCTCCCCCACGGTGTCTGCCCTCCTGGCGCCAGTCCTGGGCATGGAGTTTGTCCTGGGCCTTGTGGGGAACGGCTTGGCCTTCTTCATCTTCTGCTTCCACATGCGGCCCTGGACGTCCAGCACAGTCTTCCTGGTCAGCCTGGTGGTGGCGGACTTTCTCCTAATCATCAACCTGCCCCTGCGCGTGGACTACTACTTCCGCCAGGAGACCTGGCGCTTCGGAGGTGCTGCCTGCAAAGTCAGCCTCTTCATGATGTCCACCAACCGCTCGGCCAGCGTGGTCTTCCTCACGGCCATCGCGCTCAACCGCTACCTGAAGGTGGTGCGGCCCCACCACGCGCTGAGCAGGGCCTCGGTGGGGGCAGCCGCCCAGGTGGCCGGGGGGCTCTGGGGGGGTCTCCTGCTCCTCAACGGGCACCTGCTCCTGACCGCCTACTCCGGCCACTCCTGCCTCAGTTACCAGCTGGGCACGCGCCCCTCGGCCTCACTCCGCTGGCACCAGGCGCTGTTCCTGCTGGAGTTCTTCCTGCCGCTGGCGCTCATCCTCTTCGCCATCGTGAGCATGGCGCTCAGCCTCCGGCGCCGCGGCCTGGACAGGCAGGCGGGCCCGCGCAGGGCCATGCGCGTGCTGGCCGCGGTGGTGGCCGTCTACACCGTTTGCTTCCTGCCCAGCGTCATCTTCGGCGGTGCTTCCATCGTGGCCTTCCGCCTGCGGGCCTGCCCCACCCTCAACGTCTGCACGCAGCTCTTCCACAGCTCCCTGGCCTTCACCTACCTCAACAGTGTCCTGGACCCCGTGCTCTACTGCTTCTCCAGCCCCAAATTCCTCCGCCAGGGCCGGGCTCTGCTGGGCCTCACCCAGGGCTCGCAGGGTCCAGCCAGGGATGAGAGCTCCTACCAGCTCTCTGCACGCCGATGGGTGTCCTCTAAGAAGGCAGAGGCCACGGGGAGGCTGAAGGCGGAGGTCTCGCTGGAAATCTCGGAGGAGGACTGACCAGGAAGGCCCCTCCCCGGACTGGGGGTCTGTGGCCTGTGCCGCAGGAGCGAGGACAGGCAGGCTCTGGGCGGGAGGGACAAGGTCACTCCCTGGTCTATTGCCAGCACAGGGCCCCTCAGCCAACTGGACAAGGGACATCTGCAGGAGCCAGGTGGGTGGCAGGAAGAGAAAAGGGTCTTGGTTTGGAGTAGTGTGCCAGGCATGATGTCCCCACAGCGCAGAGCACGACGGCAGGAGGAGACAGGCAGGGGCTTTGGGAGCTCCAGCTGCCCAGTTCCCAGCCAGAGCCTGATAACTGAGAGCAGAAGTCTTGCTTAACAACCGGAAAGCTGCGTTTTCTGTGATCTTGCTTTTCTCTCTCAATACTAGTAAAGTTCCTTTTGAAAATGCAAGCCTGCCTCAGCTGTTCGAAGGAAAACCAAATAAATGTCACTGGGTCCATCTGGCCCTAGCATCAGTAGGGTTCAAAGTGGGTTCCCCAAGATGAAGGGACACTCTGGGGACAGAGTGGGGAAACTGTCCAGGGCCCTGCCCTGTGTGTCCTTAAAGTCAGAACACTTCCCCAGGAGAGGCCCTCAGGCTCACAGGAGAGGTGGCCTGCCTGGACCCCTGGGAGGCCCCTGCTCTTCTCTGGCCTCCAGGTCCCCTCTGCAATCCCGAGGTCCTGCCCAAGGCACCAAGGGCCTTGCCCTTCTCTCCTCTGGGATGATGTGAGGCTCTTCAGCCTGGGAATTTGCCACCTCCATCCAGTTCAAGCTCTTGGCTCCGCTTAGACCCCCTCCCCTGGCTTTCCTCAGCGCCAAGTACCCTTCCCTGGCCCTGGAACCTGTGGTGGCTGCTACCACACCAGGAAAGGACACTGGGTGAGGCAGGGGCTTCAGGGTCACCAGAGCTGGCCCACTGCCCTCCCTCAGAACCAAAGCCGTCTTGCCCACCTCCACCCCTTTCTGTTCTGTTCAGTATGCCTGTGTCAATGTCTGAGAGCACCCAAGATAACCTATCTGCTGCCTAGGGCCCCCACGCACAAGACGTGTATGTTGCATGAGTCAGGGGTTTCTTTTGGGGTGGGGTGATGTGTCTGTCCTCTGTCCACAGGGGAAGTCATAGGGGGCACACAGCCTTCAGGGCTTCCAAAGGGCTACAAAGAGGTGACTAAAGCCCCAAACATGCACCCCTGAACCCCACATATCCTCAGCCCTAGCCATCTCAGGAGAATGAACGTCCCCCCAACACACACACCTCTTCCTGCTGGAGGAGACAAGGGCCTAGGACTGTTTCTCCAATCGTCACCCCAGCCACAGGCTTTTAGGCTTCAGATACAAGGTCTGATGGGACCAAATCCCCTGTTCCCAATTGCTTTAATCTTCTTAGTCCAGCCCTCTTATATCATGGACAGAGACACTCTCACTCTGTTAAAAGTCCCTAGGGATAGTGGCCAAGGCCCAGGAGATTCACCCCCGCGCCAGCAGGGAGGCATCCAGGAGCAGTGTGGATGCTGGAGTGGGAGACAGAGCGTGTCAGGCAGAGGGAGGCGGCCTAGGGGACGAGTTGGATGGGTATTAAAACCCATCTCCTGGTGTGTCTTCAGCCAACTTCCCTTTTCTGAAAGCTCACCAGCTCCTCTCAGAAACCCACAGAGATACTGACAACCCAAACTAAGTGGTGGACAGGAGTGTGCCACCTGGGCCACTCCAAGGTGTCTCTTTCCCCCCCAAAGACCCCCTACTCTTCCTTTGCTCTGGGACTGCCTTTTTCTCACTGGTAGAGCCACTCCTAGGAACTCCCTCCCCACCACCTGGCCATCCTCTGCCACCATGGGGAGGAGTGGGACAAGCCTGGGCCAGTCCAGCCTCAGTCTGAGGTTTGTAATTTCCAAGTCAGACATTTTTTATGAGAGGCCCAAACACGCCTGGAGTCTGGGGATGGAGCACTTTCTCACGGAATCCTCCGCTTCCCACCCAGGGGCGCTAACACATGCTGTGTGCTGAACACACCTTCCTTCCAGTATCTTCTCTCCCCACATTTGTACCTGCCTGGGTTCAGAGCAACTCTAGCAGCAAATGGGGCTCCACGTGTCATTTCTTCAGTCCTTCTTTCCCCGGACCCTTTCCCTCAACACCGCTACCATGTCCTGCCACCCTCTCAGCATCTGGGCTCCCTCTCCTGACCTGGTGTAAGAGAAATGACCAGATGGCCCCACGGCTAGCAGGCACTGCCGCCTCCCCTATAAGGCGCCCAAGGTGGCTGCTGGTCACAGGGTGTGGGTCCGTGCTCCCAAGCTGCCCTGGATACTCCCTGCCCCTCATCTTGAAGCTGAGGGCTGCCCTCTCAACAGGGGGTCTGGGTGTCACCCCATGGGAAAGAAGCAGGGCTGCAAGCTGCTTCCACACTCTTCGTGTATGGAAGGGTTCCCTGTCCTAACCTTGGCCCCCTCTCTGGACTTAGTTCTTCATCTATGAAATGGGAGCGGTGACCCTGGCCCTTGTCCAGCTCCAGGGGCTGGAGATGGAAATACTGGATATGGCCGAGTGAGTGAGGAAGACAGTTATCATGGGGCAGGGGTCGGGGAAGGACTGAGAGGGATGGGGCAGGAGGACAGCTAACTGTTGAAGTGGAGGGTTTTCTACAGACAGGAGGGTAGTGGCTGTGCTGGTACGAGGTGAGCTGGAGATCGGCTGAGTAAAGACCCCATTGCCCACATTTGGGTTTCAAATAGCATTTTGGTGCCCGGAGTGGGCTGCACTATCCAGTGTAGATGTTGGACAGCACCTCTCTACTCTTTCTAATGTGACCTGCTGTCATCCTGAGGGATGAACAAACAGCCTCCATGACTTCACCCCAGGGACTGTGTGCAGGGGGCAAACAGGCAGGGCTGGGCTGACCGGCCTGTAGTCACTAATCATCCAGTGTTTGCTGGGCATCCATCAGGGGCCAGGCACAAAGACACCAAGGCAGACAATACAGCTCTGACCTTGAGCCCCTTCAGGCCAAGCCTGGGAGAGAGACATGCAAATAGATCAAATGTAACCCAAACCAGTGTAATCCAAGGACTGCAAGTTTGTAACCCACCGCTGAGAGCACAGGGCGCAGAAGAGCCAGCTCTGCCCAGGTGTTGGGGTGATGCGTGTAAGCTGAATCTTGGAGGATGAGGAAAGTACGAAGGGAACAGCATCCCTGGTAGAGGGAAGGGCATGAACAAGGGCACAGAGCTGAGAAGACCTAGTGTGTAGGGTGAGGAGATCACTGAGGTAAGGGAAGAGGAGGCCTACCGACAGAGTCAGGAGACAGGCAGGAAAGGCAGGCTGGACCCAGCAAGCTCGGGAGCCTGGGCTGGGCCTGCAGACAATCCAAAATGGCAGGAAGGGGAGTGTGCCTGAGGTTTTTAAGAAGTCAAGGATGATCAGTTTTGCATTTTGGTCAGTTACTCTGGTAATAGTGTGGACAGACTGGTGAAGGGGTGTGGGAGACAACTTGTGTAGGAAACAATCTGTATTTCAAGCAAGGGCCTGAATAAAGGGAAGCAGCAGAGAGCACAAACGTGCAGACAGAGAGGCAGAGCCCAGGTTAAAAAGAGAGGTGACTCTGTGGAAGATGGGTGGACAGTGACGCATTGAAGATACAGGTGGTGGAGCAAGTTGGAGGGGCTTGGAGGACCTGCAGGTAAACACGTACAGGAGCACACTTAGGGCTGAAGATAGGATTTCAGAATCTTCCTCTTACTGATGGGAGTTGAGCTTATGAAAATGGATGGGGTTATGCTGTCAGGGAGGGAGAGGGTGAGGAGGACCAAGGACCATCCTTTTAAAAATCCCACAAGTAATAGACACACAAAGAAATATGTAATGAAATGCACAGAAGAAACCTTTAAGTAGGAAGAAAACCAGGAGTGCAGCAATAAAAAAAAAGCATGAAAGAAGTATTATAAACAAACAAACAAACAAACATAACAGAGCCATCTTTTATGAGCGTAAAAGCCAAACATAAAACACCCAGACAGGCTGCAAAGTGCCTCATGCAAGAATAAAGCATTTTCAGAATTCCTAATTGCATCCTGAAGAAAGCTGAGGTGAGAACCAAAGTGTGTGTCTGACACTGTCTGGTCAGGCAGCTTGGACTGACACCCTAGATTAACACCACATTATCAAAAACCGCTTCTCAAGAAGTGATAGGTTGTTGTTCATATACAGCTTAATAATATGCAAAATGTTCTATACTGGTTATGGATTCGTACGTATGCATTAATTGTATAAAATCATGCACTGGGATAAGAAACACCAAATGAGGGAAAGTGCAGATTTCTGAAATGGAGGCACATGGAAAGGGTGTTCCCAGGTGATTACTACTATGTCTGAAATTTATCTTTGTAAAAAAAAAATCTGAAAAAATGAATATGAGTGATATCTGAATGTTACGTAGCATTGCTCTGGATAGAGAATAAAGGAGTCAATGTAATGCAAAGTACAAAGAAATGCACCATGAGGACAACAGCGTCAAGTGCCCAAGAAAGCTCAGAGGATGACCAAAAGTCGTGCTGGATTTGGCAATCGGGAGGTCCCTGGTGACTGTATCGACAGCAGACTCAGTGAGTGGCTGGGATGAGGCAGAATGGAAGCCATAAAGTACTATAACGGGTTAAGGAATTAATAAGATTTGAAGGCACAACTCTTCCCTCTCTCAAGAAATCTTCCAAGAGAGGGAGATGAGACCATAGCTTCCATGAAGCTAAGAAGAGGACAGATGTTTTTGTGCTTTGATTGTCCTGTTGTTTTGCTGACTGGGTGGACAATTTAAACACAGCGGTATGAGGAAAAGGGGGAGAGGGTGAAGATGCAGGGAGAGGAGAAGAGAAGGACCACGGAGCAGTAACACTCTGCCCCAGGCCCGTGCTAAGCACTTTACATGTACCAATTAATTTAGTCCTGCAAGGGGGATACTATTATCCCATCTTATAGATGAAAAAAACTGAGGCACAGAGAGGTTGAGTGACTTGCCCAAGGTCATCCAGCTAGTAAGCAGCAGTCTGGCCTGGGTGAGGACACTCTACTGCAAGGCCTTAAGGAAGGTGGGGGGTGGGGAATGGATCCAGGGTGCCAGGAGGGTCCTCTAGCAGCCAAGGGGCACCGCCGTGGGCTGGTGGAAGGGCACTGTTACATACAGTAGGTCTTGGAGTTGGGGGAAAGACAGGTGAAGGGATCCTTAGAAGGCTCAGCTCTGGGGGGTGAGGGCTTCGGGAGGGACAAAGGATTGGAAGAGCCAGTCCTGGGAATAAACAAGCTCTGGAAGAACATATAAATGGCCCCCTGGCAAGCAGCCCAGAGAGCCCTGATGAGTCAGGCACTCAGAGCTCTGAGAGGGCAACAGTCCCTGCAGGTTGAATGGCTTCCTCCAGCGACCCCCTGCAGTTCAGAAGCAAGATCAGAACAACCTGGAAGATAAAACTTATCCAGAAGAAACCTCTCAGGAAGTTTGATCATAAAAACCCAGTCCTGGTGATGGAAAGGATGGTACACCCTGAGAGCTAGGGCACACGACACTTTACAGTGAGCTTCCAGAGAGATGGAGGTACTTGAGCCAGGATTAAAGGTATTAATAAAAAGACACTAAGAACCATCATGTCAGATTTCACTGGGGGTGGGGGAGTCTGCTGCGTTCCACCTCGAGGGCCCCTCTGCTTCCCCCAAACCTTCCCTGACCCCTAGTCCAGCCTGGCTGAGCCCCCTCTCCTGGAACGCCTACAAGTATCAGCACGGCTTTGCCTTAACTACAACCTTTCCTGTCATCCAGTAACCCACGCACATATGTCTTGCTTTTCTCATGAAACCTGAAAGAAACTCAGTGTCTCTCTTTTTAAAAAACAATCTCTCATAAATCCCAGAAAACTAGGGTCATAAACATGGGCTGAAGGGGTCCCAAGTGAGCCTACAAGGGCCCCAGCACAGAAACTGAGACAGAGTCTACACTGAGTCAAACAAACTTGAATCAATAAAATACACAGCAGAGAACAATTTCTCCCCAGCGGGTTGCAGCACTCAGGGCCTGGGAAACAGTGGAGGATGCCAGGCACTAGAATCAGGCTCCCTACACATTTCAAATCACCTCAGACATGCTCACTTCTGACTTTCAGAGCTGTGGAGGGTAGGATGCAGAAAAGGGTGCTGGGCTTCATGCTGCACCCACGTCACTTGCACAGGAGCCTTCCTGTCAAACCCACGGGTGGGGGCACTACCGCATGCTCCCTCGGCTCACCATCTTAGTAGCCAGGAACACGTCCCCACTCCCCCGGCTCTGGGGACAGCAGGCAAGAGTGGTTGATGGCGAAAGTCTGCCTGTTGCTCCTCATACCTCCAGACCTCGGGGATACAGGGTCAAAAGCCACCTACTGGGGTGACCTGGCCTCATGAAACCTCCATGTCCTCAGGATGTGGCTTATGACACAGCAGAAGAAAGTGCAGACCTTGTGTCTGGGGAAAGGCCTCTGAGCATCTCTGTGTGGCTGGGGTAACATCAGACTAAACAGCCTGACCTCAGAGCTACATGGCGCAGGGGAAGGAGCACCTGACACTGGGGGCTGGGAGCATACCTGCACTGAGCCCTGCATCAGAGCCACTGTCCCAGTAAAGGACAGCATAAAACCAGGCAGGAGTTCCAGAAATTTATTGGAAACACAATACAAATTGATTAGAAGATGGCGACTACTTACAGACAGATGGTCCACGCCGTAATACCACTGCTTTGAATGAATTACCCTGGGGAAACACTCATGACCACTGATGCATGGTCTGGGTTGGTGTTCTCTGGCAGGGAAAGCCAGGGGTTGGGGGAAGAGGAATGGGGAGGGGTGGGCAGAAAACTGGGACACAGCTTTCCTGAGGGGAATGGTGAGGTGGGGATGCTAAAGGGCTGAATTCCCCCAAAGGATAACTTGGACAACTGTTAAGAATAAAGCTCCCTCACCCCAACCCGGCCAAAAGCACTTTCCTCTCTAGGCAGAGTGAAAGAGAATCTATAAAAACTCCAGGGGGCAGCTCCTTCACTTATCCTTACTGGGGTCATAGGACACCATGGGCATTAACACCAGACTTGGACATGACATAGATTGGACCGAGGCCATGCACATCCTGGGCCTGCTTACCCTCTGATCAGCCCCTCGCCCTCCCCTGCTCTGCTCTGAGCGGTTGGGGTGGGGTGGGGGGGCTGACTGCTGCAGGTTGCCTGTCCCAGGCTCCCAGGCCTGCAGGCTTCCAGCTCGGTTTAGCTAACAAGGCTCCTGCAGAAATCTGGAGGGCATGAGGAAGGGAGAAGCCAGGCTATTTCTCCTCACTCTGCCCAGGGGGATATTTCTGGCAGGGGATCATGCCTCCTCGTGGCTCCAGCTCCCACCAGATAGGTCCTCTGTGGTCCCAGGCCCTGCTCAGTGGCCCTGGTCCCCCAGGATCTGGTAACATGTCCTGTCCCATGTCCCAACAGCTGTTGCTCCCCATCTCCAAGCTGCCCTTCATGCCCCGGTTTGGCATCTCAACTCTTCTTGTTTCTGTGTTAAACAATTCACTGGATTAAAAACTCCTGTGTTTTAAATATATAGACTGGTTGTTTTCCTGATTGGACGCTGACTGACAGAAGCTGGACTGTGGACAAGGTAGAATTGTGAGAGGCGTGCGGAAAAAGCCAGTGTGTCCTCCTCCCTTGCACCACCTCTAGGAAATCAGGGGTGTGTGGGTGATGATGCAGAAGGAGAGGGAAGATGACTTGCAGGCATCTGTGTCCTCATCCAAGAGAGCACAGACCAGGCTCAGCACAGCACCACTGGGCATGTGTGCTTCGGGCCATGCAGACAGGCTCTGCGTGTCACCTAGCAAGCTCACTGTTCACAGCGGTGACACTCCACTGACACCCACGATGGTGACCCCGTAGCCCCCAGAAAGGAGGTGGCTGGGAAATCCTCTTAGCGCCAACTGCTCAGAAAACAAAGGCAAATATCAGAGGCTCCTTGGCGCCCTTCCTCCATTCCCTGGAGGTTCAGGGCTGGGGCACTTCCCAGAGATGAAGTGAGAGCGTAAGATCTTAATCAACATCCTCTCTGTAGGAGGACGGGGCTGCAGACCCAGGAGCTTTGACTACAAGGTGAAGGAGAGCTGCCTTGGTACATGTGGCTCAAAATGAGCCCACTTGTCCCACAGCCAAACTTGAACTGGAGCTAGGCTGGGCCTCCCTGTTCTCCCCTCAGCCCCGGCCTGGCCCTGGTCTCCAAATCTCCTGGCCTGGGTCAGGAGGGCCTCCCCTAAAAAGTAGGCAGCAGAGTCACGGGTGGCTAATTGTTTCTATGACCACCAGTCACCGTTGCAGGTGGGTCAGGAGAGGAAAGCGAAAGGGTGAGGGAACATTCCACCTACGTCTGTGTGCACAACAGATCCAGGGCAGGGCCCAGGGAGACAGCTTGGCTGCGTCTCTTTCTTTAGAGGAGAACGTGGCATGTGGCGTATGACGTGAGAGCCAGCTGCCCCATCTCCCGGGGTTTTTTCTATAGGGGCCCCTGAGGGCAGTGCCTACCACCCGACCCGGCTCACTGAGCACCTCTGACACAGGCCCACCACGGGGCCCTAAGCCAAGACCCAGAGCAGCTCCAAGAGTTGGCAGTGGTGAGAACATCCCTGGGGTCACCCTGCAAAAGCCTAAGACGAGAACCAACCCCTCTTGAGAGGAGAAGCCACGATGACCGCAACACTGGAAAAGAAAAAGGCAGCTCAAGCCACGAGCGTCACCTTCAGTCATCACACATCACATCCTCTCTGCTAAGCTGAACCCCGCCTCCGAGGACCTAGACATTTTGAGTGTCATTGCCATTTTAGGAGTACCTCCCTCTGTCTGGGGTGGAGGGACAGTCAACTCAGTTGGAGCCACTCTGTCTTGCAACCACCTAGCCATCTGGGGCATCTAGTATAGCCACCCAGCTGCCTCCCAGCTGCAGACCCCAGGGACAGCTGGGAGGCCAGACTTCAATTACCTTTCACGCTGCTGTGAACCTGTGCCCCGCAGCCTGTCCCTGCAAACAGAGGCAGAGGAGTGGCCAGACTCACATCTGCTCGGGGAGCCAGTGGGGCACTAAGTCATTCCTATCCCTGCTGTGTGCACTGAGCGCAGAGCAGCCAGCCTGTGATGCCTGCACAAGGGCCGTAGCTGAGGGCAGACAGGAAGCGCCCGGGCTGGTGGAAACCGGGGGCAGGCAGGTCTCCCGGGGCCCAGGCACATGTGCTCACAGAAACGTTTTGGCTGGAAGGGTGGCAGGGGGCTCATGGTGTCATACACACAGACTCACCTGCAGACACAGTTCTCCCACTTCACCCTTCTAAGCCAAACAGACTCCATCTGCTTAACATCAACCTGGTGGATGAGACTCGTAGAAGGACCAGTCTGGCTGCAGCTCCTCATCAGCTGGCTTGGCTGCGAAGGAACAGGGCGGTACCCAGTGGCTGGTCACAGTGATATACACACTCGACCCAGCTTCACACCTGCTCTTGCTGGAGCTGTCTGGGACCAAGCGGAACCCCAGTCTCTCTCCAACGACACAATACAGATGATACAAAGAGTTCACAAGCTTACCAAAGACAATTTTCTTATCTTTTGTCAGAACCATAGGTCATTCTGTACCTTGGTGGGGTGGAGGTAGGGGGTCAAATACAGGATGCAGAGGGTGAAGGACAAAATTTCCCCATTAAAAAAAATAAGTGTGAAGTCTACTGAGGAAAAGCCGAGTGACAGTAACAGCAAGGACGAGGGAGTATCATGAACCGCATAAACACTGGCACATGTCTTAAGAAAAATCCATTCAGAAGGATGCCATGTCCCTCCTGTACACACTCACACAGCTGACATGTGACACAGCTGGGCACGCAGCAGCTCCACTGCCCCAGGAGCCGCGGTGCCTGGGTGCAGAGCTCGGGAGGAGAGGGGACACGCAGTGGCTCCCCTACCCCCTCGACTCCCCAGGCAGGTCCCTCTCTGGGGCAGCGAGGTCTCCGAGAGGAAAGCGAGGTGACACTGATTCACACATGGAGATGCAGTTCTGGGGACGTGCACTCCCACAATTTCTTTCCTTGCCCCATCAAGTCTCCGTGGGGTGCACACAGAGGTCTCCCACTGAAATGGACTGGGGATGGGGTTGCCTCCTTCCCAGGCACAGCTGTGAACATCAGCAGGACAGTGTAGCAAGTCTTGGATTATAGGATTAAATAGGGACAGCTCAGTCTGACACGCAGCATGTGAGTTCTGGAAAAGGAAAGAAACAGCGTTGAAGTTAAACAAGTTCCGATGGTGAAGGCAAGGTGAGAGGAAGGATGCGATCTACTAGCCCACCACCACCATCACAACCTTCAAGAAAAGGAGGTGGGGCACTAATTCAAATAAAAGCTTGCAATATAGTTTAAGGCTGGACCAAAGGAAAGTTTAATTGAGGCCAAGAAAATACGTGAATGACACTGAAGTCTCTTAAAAGCTGGGATTTGGATGGGCAGGTTTAGCAGTCACTGGCAAGGGACC
Source organism: Camelus ferus (assembly GCF_009834535.1). Taxonomy (NCBI): domain Eukaryota; kingdom Metazoa; phylum Chordata; class Mammalia; order Artiodactyla; family Camelidae; genus Camelus; species Camelus ferus. The sequence continues at coordinate 30,366,844 of NC_045710.1, read as the reverse complement.
ACAGCATACCAGGCAAGTGCTTCCACGCTTATCAGAGCAACATCATGGAACTTCCCTGTCCGGATGCTAAGGAATGCAGAACACAACTGGCCTGGAGAAGGCACACCCCGGTCTGAGGTCACCATAATGAATCATAATGATGTGGGCACTCAGAGGCTAGGCACACATTTTTCTGTAGGAGTGGAGTGACCTCAAATACCCACAGTGTCACAGTGCCCCTCATGCCCACCCACTCCACCTCCCCCCAAACCTTTACCTCTCCCTGACCCAGAGCTGGGCACCGGCAGATTCTCAGTAGAAACAAGTAAATGAGAAAGGAGAAGTGGTTGGCAAATGACACCGTCACCATCTGATATTACACAGCAGGTTGTGAAAACTTGTGGTTGGTCATTAGGAAAGTGGCTAGGAGGGAAGTGGGGGGTGTCTGCTGAGATGGGACCAGGTGCTCGGGCCAAGGCAGCGCTCAGGTCCTCTCTCCCATCACGCACGCCACTCCACAGCCAAGAGAGGCACAGGGATGCTCACCTTCACAGCCTCCCGCCATCCTGAGGAAGGTCTGCAGGATAGAGCAGAGCTGCGCCTTCACTTCATGAGCCTTTCTAGAATAGGGGAGATACATGCACACAGCCTGGTATTTGACAGGGCAAATATGTGTTAAATTAAAACCCAGATAATTCAGTTTAGGACTAGGCTAACTTTTGCTTTATTGATAGGTTATGGAACTGCCTCATTTAACTTTCATCAGAACCTTGTGAGGGTCAGAAAGGTTAGGGACTTGCTCAAGGTGAGTGGGTGGTGAGTTGAGGAATCAGAATTTGAACCCAGATCTTCTTCCTTCAGGTAAAGGTTTTCCTACTACTCCAAGCCTGCCCCATTCTCCATCCATCCCACTAAGAGCATACTGTCCTCTTCAGTGTCTAAATTAAGGCTTCTGTGTCTGTCAGTATTTCTAGTATCTCTCAGAAGCCTTTGTGTGTGGGGGGGGGGGGGCTGCTCTGTCATTCATTTGTCCAACCCCATATGGAATTACACCATCTGCCAGAAGAGTCACTTGTAAGTTTCCCAAGTTTCTGACCTGCCACAGTAAACTGCGCTTTCTTCTATTTGTGCTAAACTTACCTGCTCTGGGTTCAAAAGCAACCCTCTCCTCCCAGCAGCTCAGGATCTGGCGTCCAGGTTCACACCTGCCTTCTCCACACTGGCCATGGTGTTAAGTGGAGCTATGTCACCTCTCTGCACTCCGGGCTGAAGAATCCCAGTGCTTACTTCCTGCCCTGGCACCACCTCCACTCTCCACTGCTCGTCCTCAGCTCTGCTGCATTTTTTTGCAGCAAGGAACCCAAAGCCACACTGAAGGGCCCCCAGCATGGCAGAGGGCCCCAGGAAAAGACCTGTGCCCATTCTTAGGTCTCCTTCCTAAATAACATAGCCCAAATCATTTCCCTTTATGCTTATAAATAAATTCTCAAATGTATCCATCTACATTTGCTGCTTTTGTCTATACTAATCCTGATCCATAAGCATTTATAGATATATATGTATATATATTTTCTTTTTAAACAAACTTTTCCCTTTTGGTTCGACTATTCAGAAGTATTTCAAAGTCCATGGACTTGGAGATTCTGGACGCAATGAAAACCAAAATTTTTAAGTTTCTAGCTACTGGTGTCTGAGTGATTCCCTTCCCTCCTAAAACCCAGGGAAAAACCACCATCAGGATTTTGGAGCCTGGAAAGCAGTTAAACAAGTAATAACAGACTATATACTCAAGAAAGCCAAATCTATTGAAAAAAAAAAAACTATACTTCAATTTAAAAAAATACAGGGAGGAGTAACAAAATAAAAAGCATCATTTCAAAGTGATACAAATGGTCAAAAAGACATAAAAATTCTAACTACATATAAGCCCAACAACAGAATTTCAAAATTACATGAAGTTAAAATTCACGGACTAAAGGGAGAAATCATACAAATGTGGTTGGAATATAAAGTTGAGAATGTCTCCCAAAAAGTAGAGTAAAAAGACACAGAGAAAGAAAACAGGAGAAACAAGAAAATTAAAAGAGCAATGCAGGAGGTCCAATAGCTAATATCTCTATCCTTTCTTCTGCTGACTGTCTGGTCCCAGATGCCTTAAATACAATTAGCCCTATTTCCCCAGGACTCACTGTCAGCGTGCGCACTCACTGCCCCAGAGGGGTCGTGCAGGCACTCAGTGAAGCTGCAATCAGACCAGCATGGAAAGTCTTCTCGGATATTTTCCTTCAGAAGCTCCACCTAACAAAGTTGCCTTCAAGTTTGCTCCTCAATTTTACATTAATTACTTTTCATATTCATGGATATGTAAACAGTCACTGATAAAAATAAGTATTTGGTTGAGGGAGGAAAATACATAGATTATAACTCAGACGTTTTCTGAGCTTAAAGAGTGCTCAGTTATCTGGAAGGGAAAACAGGAAACATTGAATTAAAATAACGAGCTAGGCTGGGAAGCTTAAAAATGAACCCAGCGGGAGTCCCCAGATCAACGAGGCTGTGACAAATCCTTCCATTTCCATTGCCCTGGGGCTCTGCAGATTCAGAAGCCTTCTCCTCACTTCCTCACTGGGACCCAACGAGACTGCACAGGAGGATGACTGACTCTTTCGGTTTCTGGACTTGGTCTTTACTTCCCTGGGGCATCAAGATCTAGTACTGATGTCCCAATGGCTTCCTCAGATATAGGCCTGCACTTTGGATGAGTGAGTCAAACCTTGGCTAAGGAAGAGCTGTTTCTCAGGGAAACAGTTCCCTCCCTCTGCTGTCCTTCTCCCTATCCTTCCTCAAGCATCTACCCTCCCCCTAAAAACCCTGGGACCCAGCTCTCAAGTCAGAGGCTCACCTTCTCCGACATGCAGCCTCTACGTGTCACCGAGAGTAGGCGTGCATAGGAAGCGGCTGGTTGGAAAGGCTTCCTGTAATGGCCCTTGCAGGTAAACAGAGACACTTAACTGAGGAGGCCATGGCTGGCTCTCACAGTTGAGGAGCCTTGAGTAACTACCCTGGACTTTAGTCACTCTTCTAATACCGCCATACTGCTGAGAGGGTCTGAGATCTAGACCTCTTACAAGTTCACACACTAGCATTTTCCTCGGGGACAAGGACAAAAGTATTCCCTGGGAGAAACTGTGATACTTATTAATAAACCCCACTGTGGTCCCAGGGGTGGTCAATGTGGCATCCTTCCAGAATATGCCAAAACCCCAAGTTATTGACTATTCGTGCCTAATGCACTCGGGTCTGTCTTCCTCTACAAGCCCCACCCTATGGCTTCGCAGAGTGAGAGGACCTTCCCCTGCCCTCAGGTAATACTTCAGCAGTCCGCACACTCTCCAGATACATGAGGCAATTTCCTATAACTGCTTCACATTCAATAAACTCTGGGGCCATAATGATCCATTATAAAAACTGAAAAGAAAAAAAAAAAACTAGAAGGCATTTAGATATATTTAAACAGGTTATCACATTACACCTTGAGACAAGGAGACCGGAGGTGAGTCTAGGGGCACTCAATGTTCTTCCATTAAAAGTGTTTTAGAAGATTCGAAAAAAAAAATCATGGTCTTTTAAAGTGACATAAAAATTTTGACAGAAGGCAGCCTGGGCCTCAGCAGGCCTGGCAGTGCCATCAGCTGCTCCTGGCAATCTATTTTTATTGGGATTTGTGAAGACAATAGATGCATTCCCAGAGCTCTCTCACTGGTACAACGGCCCTCACCACCACCCATTTCTCGGGGTTGGATGCAAACAGTGGGAGCTGTTGAATCATTGATTTCAGAAACAAGTCATCAAAAGGACAGCCTTCACACCTCAGATCATAATATTATACTAAGAGGCATCCACATCAGATATCCTTTTCATGGTATAACGACATTGAGAAATGATATTACTCAGTGCAGAAAACAAATAAGAAAAATAACTAGATCTACAGTGTACTCACGTAACCCCAGGGGAAATAAGCCAGAGGAGAGCAGATTAAAAAGAAGTTTACAGTACAATTCATCAACCTCCTTGGCTCAGATGCCCTAACTCTGTCCTACAGAAAATTCACCTCTCTTCTGAGCCTGTTGCTTTGGTTTTCCTGACACACTGAGGCCTGCTTCCATAGCACCCCTGGAACAAAAGCCACGCGCCTCAGAGGAAGGCTAAGAGCACTTCCAGTCGATGCTCCCTTGGTTTGTATCACTACACAGCAGGAGCTGTCCTCAAAGGTCCCCCATTTGATAAAGATGGAGATACAGTTGGAAGTCCCCTTGTCCCTGTGCAGTGGAATTTGGAGATCTGCTGACTGACTAAAATCAAGTATCTGACACTGAGGGGATCCCAGGGCACCTCCTTACGGAGTCAGGAGAGGATGGGAGATGCTTAAACAGCCCATCTGCTCCTCCCCTCTCTGGAGTCTCTTCTGACTCAGCCTTCACTCTGAAAGAGATTTCACTGTCAGGATCATGAAGTTCCATCCCCTTTGCTGCAGGGCCTCTAATTACAGGAACCTACAGGAAGCTAAATGAACACTCTTCATAAAACTAATTTTGTTTTTAATACTCGTTGAAATGACTTAAACGAGGAAAATTTCATTTATAGACACTGGGCCCTTCTAATATGCAACTATACCTTGAAACATACCCATTTACCTTCGAGCATTTGTGTGATTTTTATGAGTGATTTTTTTAGAGATCATTTCTTTAGGTAAGAAAGAAATGTAGTTATAGGGAACGTATTGGCATTTTATTTATATGCAATTCACATATAACTACAAAAACTTTGGCTGATATCTTAACAATTTTCAAAATACAACTTTAATAATAGCTTTTCTTTAAAGGAAGGGATGGAATTTTAACACTTAATGAACACCTATGTGTCAGAGTCAATGCTGGGACTATCACATAATTTAACTTAAGCACATTTCACCTTTAGGTGATTCTGTGATTTTTCTCTTTTTTCTCCCCTCTCTCTGACTAATATAGCTCCTGTGCCCCCAAGTTCCAGAACAAGAAAGTGGTATGATATTGGCAGAGGAGCTTCATCAGAGGCAGGAGGTGGAGGCAACAGCTTTTATTAGACAATAATGGCTTATACTTCATGGATGGAGCAAAGAAAATTTACCTCTACATTACTCTCTAAGTGTACAAACACAAGCACATCTCTGACACAAAGAAAACAGAAACATCTCCCATGTACACGCTGCACTCAACACACAAATCTGGGGTCCTTATTAATCTAGATTCGTATTGTAAGTCTCATCTCTGCTACTTGCTAGCAGTGTGACTTTGGGCAAATCCCCTCACCTCTTTGAGCTTTGGCTTTTTTCACTATTAAAATTCAGGTTATAACATCTACCTCATAAAGTGTTTGGAAGATCAAGTGATACAGAGTAGGTGAAAATTTTTAATCATTATAGCAACTCTGTTAAGGCAAATGAAATCTGTACTTTATAGAGGAGGAAAAAAAACAAACAAACAAGCAATTGACCCAAAACCACACAGGATATAATCAGAGAAGTCAGCAAGTAATCCCATCTGACTCCAAACACTCAGATGTTCTTTTTTCCATGGCACAAATCCCATCTCCCCTGCTGCCCCCTCTTTTGGGCTCTCAGATATGGAAAGTAACACCTCTTGTATCCCAACTGATCTCAGGGCCTTCTCTCCTCATAGTCACTTGGAGTAAACCAAGTCAGCCAAATGTGGTAGCTTCTTGGTTTGCTGGCAATAAGAATGTCATCAAAGTATGTGTCAGTCAGAGAAGAAGACAGAATTTGGAAAGCACCACGATGGCATGGGGCACTGCACGGGACCAACAGCCTGACGGGAGAGACTGAAGTGCAGGGGTGCTGACAGATCTGGGTAGGTCTACATTTTGAAACTTCAGTCTTCTATCACTACTGACTCCAAATAATGAGGCTTCTTATGTATGCAGATTTCCTTTTCATCCTTGGAATGTAAGTTCCTTTAGGACAGTCGACAGTGGTCTGTGTGTGGCTGGGTGCCATGGGTTAAGAGGACACAGAGGCCTGACTCCCAGTCACATCAGGGCCTTTACAGGGCCAGGGCCAGGTGAAAGATAGTGACTTTCAGAAGGTAATACGAAGCTGTCCACTGTTTTTTGTTTGTGTATGTGTGTGTGTTTAAGTGTCAGGTAAAATCCTTTCTACTAGCAGAAATTCAGAAACTCTTTTCTCATCGTCAAGAACCTCCAACTGAAAATGGAGGGTAAGTGAAGGGGGTAGGGATCTGAGAAAGGGACAGGAGGCCCTAAAGCTGAGAGACCTGGATATTTCAATACAATCAGGTTTTGTTTCCACTTAAATTAGTTCTGCCCATCAACATCCTGTGTGGTGCACTCATCTGTCTGACATGCTCATAATACCATAGCAGTGCTAACTGATTGTATTATTGGATCACACAGGGCAAAGCCTTCCCATGAATTTGTATCTATCAATTCCAATATTTAATGGTATTAACTCTCCCATGAAAACTCACTATTAGCCTAAAGTTTTCTGTAGTACTTGAGTTCACCTTGGAAACCCAGGTTAGTTAGGATCCTATATCCTGAGGAAATAAGAAACAGACCAGTTATCCCAAGGAAAAGGTCCACTGAGAATACAAAAATGGAGACATTTTCTAAAGTGTGTGTTTCTGTTACACTCCTGCCTCTCAGCTCCACATCCATTCAGCTAAACTCAGCTTTGTGATGCTGGGTGGGGCTGGGACTCTCTGCCATCCATCCAGCTCCCTGTTACACCAGTAGGGGGTGCTAGAAGGCACCTGGGAGGCTGGAGGAGAAGAGACTAGCACCTTCCCTGTCCTGTGGGTGTCACCCCAGGTAGCTGCAGCAGTTGGTTTCAGTTCCCAGCTTTACTTCACACCCCCGGAAGCAGCCTCATCACACCTCCTGAGAGATGCCAGCACCGACAGAGCAGCCCTTTCCTCAAGGGTCTGAGACCCAGCTCCCTGGGGCCCCTCCTTGATTCTAGCTGTGATTACCCCGACTTCTTCCTTTTGGTCTCCCAGCTCTAGGGATGGTGGTTGCTTCTGTCCGTCTCCCTCTCCCCCTGCCCCAGGCCCATGTCCCCTGTTTACTTATTCTGTCCTCCAATACCTGTCACATTGACTTCTTATATCAAATGAGCTGTTAAAATAACTTAATGTAGTTTCTACTTTGCTGACTAATACAGTGCATTTGAGAGCCACAATCTCATTTATAACAGTGGTTAAAAGAGCAGAGCCTGAAATCAGTCACACCTGAATGGGAGTCCCAACCCATTTATATGGTATCTGGTAACTTGGGAACATTTAATTCACCTCTCTAGGTCTCATTTTTCTCAATCACTTTCACGTATTCAACATTTATTGCGCAGCTACCCAGTTCCAAGCACTATGCTGGGCGGTAGAGATACAGTGTTCTGCAAAACAGTTAAACTCCCTGCCCTGGAACCTTCTGTCCTGTGAATCAGGTAAGATAAGGCAGTAAGGCTCATGTTATCAGCCTTCCTCCTGGTACCACGACAGGAGAGCAAAGACCAATGGGTCTTGAGGAATAAAGTGTTTCAACAGCTTGGTCTCTTCAGGAAACAAGACTGTCTTAGCCTCAACAAGGCTGAACATCTCAGTCAACCTAACACCAGGAGTTTGTTGTGTGCCCTGTCCATTCCTCCTGCTCACAGCAGAGGAGCAATGCCCTGGCAACAGCATTCATTCAGAAGGAAATGGGACAAAGAGCCCTAGAGAGGGAACACTACAGAGTGGCATTTTTTTTAGAAATCCCAAAGAGACAGGTGCCTGTGACACAAAGAAAGAGCAACAGGAGCTGCAATGCAGGGCTCGGGCTGAGGTCCAGAATGACCGTCATCACCGGGCGTGAGCAGAGGAAGGTACTAGAAAGCCGCTATTCCAACATCAGTCACGGAGGGGTCTTTTTACCACAACGAACATACACATATCTCAAATAAACCAGAATTTACTTTATGCGTTCTGCAGTAGGACTATAAACCTAGAAAGCCCAGGGTGTTATAAGATGGAAAAGAAAGATTCCTGATTCCATTTAAGCCTGAATCCAAAGATCTCACACTGAGGGCAAGGAAAAGCTGGAAAGAAATCTAATCTCGTTTTGACACAATCCTTTCTTGGACTTCTGCTGTCTAGATATCAGGCATATTACTGTGGCAGAGATGACCGATGTTCTCATTAGCAAGGAATTATTTCTGCAAGACTATTGTGTAGCTAAATTCTTGAAAGCCGTATCTATAACACATTGATATCTTTAAATGCAAACTAAACTCTTCACCCTCAATTCTTTATTCATTTTGACATTGCCATGACCATCAGAAGTCATACTGAAGGAAAACAACCATGGGAAATTATTACTAGAACGTCTATTCCACATCCTTACTCTAAGGCCTCATGATAAATAATATACTGTCACTGAGGGAATTTAGAGTTCCGTAAGACATGAAAAGCCTGGAGAGAGCTTTATTCATAAATAAATGCCAACATTTTTTTTTATAAATGCCAAAATTTAAACAATCAAGACAGATTCGAACTCCAGAACTCTTGAAATGAACAATATATATATCCTGGATGATTTATTATGCTTGTGTTTACAGTCCAAATGGGAAGATAATTCAGTTCCACCTGGAGAGTCATTATATGGCCAGGCCTAAGAGAAGTACTTTGGATAAGAAGTGGTATTTCTCAGTTTTTCCATTTCAAACAAATTATTATTTCTGTATTTAGGACATCACCCAGGCAATTCTTTTCATGACTTGTAGTACTCTCGAGCAATTAAGAAAATTTATAAGGTAGAAGAAGTAAGGGACAAATGCCAAATTCAGAATGGTCCGCAGAACACTGAAGAGCCCCCAGACAGCACTGCTGTCTCAGACACAAGGCGAAATAATCCCTTCTGCTCAAGAAAACATAAGTGAGCAGCGAGTGTGCATCACAGCAAGAGCATTGTTACCCAGCAGAGACAGCCTGCTAAATACAGGCTTTCATTTCCCAACAAGCCTCCTAACAGGACATGTGAGCAAAAAAGTCCCTTCTGAGATGGAGAAATATCACTTGGCAAGGTGTCTTCACTGTGGCACACGGTAGGCAGCCTCCCCTCTTACCCTCTTTCCACATAGATAGTTCAACCAGGGGGTAGAACCTGTCTGTTACACGTTCCGGGACGTGGCAGATGACACTCTGGAGAGGGCAAAGGCAGAGAGGCCTTGGCCCATGGGATCAGCCCCCAGAACTCCTGGGCTTACATACCATCCAGGCCATTGTGATGACTGTAGTTTCTTTTCCCCAAAATGCTCAGAGACGTGTGATTCGGGGTGGTTAGCATCCGCTTGGTAGTTGGGGTTTGCAGGCTTGGTGTCGATCGAATTACATTAGGTTTCTTCGAAGGATGAATCTCTGATGGGGGGGAGAAAAGGTTTCTCAACTCAGAACATGGTATTAAAAATCTGTGTGCACTTACGTTGGCTAATAGGCACACATCTTATTTCTTGATGAGCTGAGAGCCAGTTCCTTATGACCCAGCCTTTTTTCCCAAGGACTCGCATAATGAATCAACTTCAAGTGCTATTACTTTGGCTTTATTTATCAAAAGGGAGCTGGTTCTGGCCCTGCTAGCTGGAGCTCTGAGCTTCACGTTGTGAGGAGTGGTGGGGCAGGGGGAGCCACTTCAGAAGGTCACTTAAACACGAGATTTACTAAGGGAATAAGGCATCTGACTCTTCACGGAATTAGAAATCCAAAGGTTATCTGGAGAGGTAGCCTAGGAGAAAACTACCTCTGTGCTCTTTCAAACCAGGAACATAGTGTGCTGCACGTCTCGGGTGTGAGAGCTTTGTGAAAAACCAGGATTCCTCCTCCGGCTCTGTGGCCAAGATATACAACCAGGGTCAGTCACTCCCAGCCCAGAACAGTTTGCTCTGGAAGAAATCTGACACCAAACTCCAAATACTAGAGTTAAGAGGTAGCAGGAGAAAAGCTTTGGTTGAGGATATATCACAAAACTGCAACGTGCATGTGGTATGTCTGTGCTTGTGTCGAGTATGTTGCTGTCAGTCACACAGCCCAGAACTACTTGCACTTTTTGGATACAGCAGCTGGACAGAAATGGCAACGCTCAAGAAACTGGATTTAAAGACCTCAGCCTATTACTAATACTAGGCAACCTCTCTCTAAAGCTAAACCTTTTCACTGATTCTGAGACACCATCCAGCATGCCAACCATGTACAAGCCACCATGTCTTCTCAGGTGAGGGCCAGGATATCAGCCTTATTTACTGAAATTTACAAAGAGCCATTAGGAGTGTTAGAATTACTCCATCTTCGTCTGGTCAACATCCAAAATTTAGGAATGGATGAGGTACTAACCAAAATACAGTGCTGGATTCGCCTCCGCCCCTGACATGGTATTGAAGGTTTGCCAACCTCATATTTCATTACAACCACTAATCTCTACACTCCATCAGATCAGATAACCCACCTTATCTTACCCTGTTCTCAGGTCCTTGGACTCAAGGAGTCTTTGTCTATATAGTTCTCTTGGCCTCATTAAGGGGTAAAATACTCTTTTTCTATTTTTCTATCTATTCAAATACTACATATCTTTCAAGGCTGAGATTACTTTCTTCACATAGGCTGCCCTAACGCTCATCAGAAATAACTACCCCTTTCTCCAAATGTCCAATACTTACTACTTGTGATTCTTCTACAGGATCTAATCCTTTGCTCAACTGTCCTTACCTGTGTGCTTTCTCCACTAGACTAAGATTTTAAGGGCAAGGTCATATTCATCTTGGTGTTCCCCAAATCACTTAGTGTAGTTCTTATACATAATAAATACTCAGACAGATGTATAGGGGTGTGGCTCAGCTAGTAAGGACAGCACAGCTGTGGGCTTATCTGGTAGGGACAGAGACCACTTCGCCCACAGGAGGAACACATAATTTCCTACGGAAATGCTGACTGATACGCAATGGTATATTCTATTTCTTATGATCAGAAACTTTTCCTTGCAAGGTGGTAGGGGCCTCTAGGCTTAGAGCCTGCAAGGGAAGACAGATAGCAAACTTCAAAGACTTGATCACCATGACCTAGGTTGTGCCTATGATTTAACCATGTGATATTTTCAGGAGATACTGAAGCAGCTCTTTAGGCCCTGAGGAATAAAACAGGAAATAATGTGGCGAAGTAACATCAAAGAGAGCTGTGAGCCTCTGACTTCTAGGATGCTCTGGTGAGGACCAGATAATACACCAAGTTTAAGCCTACCCTTTGATTTTTAAAAGAGTGGATGTCTAAAGTCTAAACACTTCATAAGTATAAATCTTTCTGGCAGAGTAATAAGGTTCAATGCAACTCTGAGAACATTTCACTTTTACGGAGAAGATGAAAAAGCAAGACTATTAGAAGCACAAAAACATGTCATTATAGCTTCTAGGTATAGTAGGAACCATTTTAGAAACCATTATTGTGTAAATTATTTATCTTAAAATTTTGCCCAAAAAAGCAGGGGGTATTGCCTAGTAATTTTTTTTTGCTGTTCTTAATTATGATATTTCAAAGTGTAAATGGAACATTCATCTTTGGTGACTTCTAAGTTAAATAACATGATAAAAACCAGAAAGTAATACTAATGCTGCCCTTTCAAAGTAACCTTAATTGGCACATCAATACTATAAATATTTTTTAAAGGTGGGTTAAAAACCAGTTTCATCTCTTAAAAAAAAAAGTAAATAAAGTCATCCTTCTCTGTTTAAGGGAAGGTGTGAGGAGGGCTTGAAATAGTGGAATGACCTAATCAAAATATTAAGAATATTCATCCTTAATTTTTAATAACTTGGAATGATGACAGATGATAATTAGAATTATTGTGGTGATTACCTCATAATGTGTATGAATTTCGAATCACTACGTGGTACATCTGAAACTAATATAACATTGTAAGTCAATTATACTTCAACAGAAAAAAAAGAATATTCACCCTCTAATAATTTAGTAATTCTTATTTTCCTCTTTTTGCTTAATCTGCATTTATATCCATAGATACTTTACATTTTTATTCAATGATTTTTCTTGGAAAAAGTAAACATCAGTAACACTGCATGTTGCGTGTGTGATTTGGTAATTAAACGTTTCTGAAATAAATTGACTATACATATTAAGGCATCCAGTTTCAGCCATTTGAAAGGCTTGCATTTAATTTAGGTATGCCAGTATTGAGTAGCCAATCACAAGATACAGAAATCGTTGAGTTTTTCCTCTATTAGAAAATACCCACCTAAATACCCAATGATACATGCCAAAGGTTTCCTAGTGCTTTTGCTTTTCAGTGGACTTCCAGATAGTTCCGCATGTCTGTCTGCATCTGAGGAGAAAGAGAAACATGGAGACAACCAATGAGGCCGATTTCTCTGCCTACACTACACACAGCACAGAAATAAAATGTGCAAGTGGAAAACAGTGCAAAAGATCCACCAGATTCCTCCATAATTCCCTTTGGGGCTTGAGAAAGCCATTTCCAGTTCTGGTTCCAAATTACTGAACGGGATTTTACCTGAAGAATCCTCCCTTTAAAGTCCCATCTTACACACACATTCTTTCTTTCTGCGTGTGTAAAACAGTGGAAATATGCTTCCTTTCTAGCCATGCTGTTTCTGTATGACAGTAGAAAAACTTTCACAAAGTATGAGGTGGAACCAGTCCTAATGTAAGGTTAATCTGGCATGAAGACAAAGGCAGCACAGTTGTCCATCCCTGACCTAGACGGAGTTCCTCTCCACTGAGGAGTCTGCATGTATCTCGATTAAACTCAGTTCCATTAGGTGAGAGCTTCTCACAGGTAAAAATGGACCATTTGGTTTCATCAGTAGTTTTCCATCCTTCATATCCTATTACGATGTCATTAGCGCTGAGATTTGAAAGTTTACATGTATGCAGACACTATTTCATCCGATGGTCAGAATGATATTGTGATGGGTATTAGTTAATAAAATTTCACATCACATTCCACATACCCTACCATAATACATTTCAGACAGAGAAAAATAAAGCACACAACACAAACACTCTGTGTTTTAATTAGCTGTCATTAGGATGGAAGAGTAGATGTGGAATGTGGTGGCCTCGCATACCAAACAGGTAAGTTATACAGTTTGAAACCACAAAAAAGAGTGCATTGATGTATTTTTAAAATTTGCAGATACTGTCATAAAGCTTAACAGAGTAGCTTTAGCAGATGTGATTCTGCTTTGTTTATGCCTTTTCCCCACCTTCAAATTTTTGACAAAAATGTCCTACAGGTTTTCTGTGGCTGAGTCCACATTTTTAGGCCTACATATAGGAAATTTCCTTTGACATTCATAGGAATTCTCTGCACTATTAGCATTAAAATGTACAATTCAATTTGGAATCTCAAATAATTAAAAATTAAAAATTAACTTTTTCATAAGCTCTAGTTCTCTTTCATCAAGCAAACTCTTTTCTAGTAACTATTAAACAGAAAAAGGTGGGAAAGTATCATTTTAAAATATTGAAATAGACAACATGCTGCAGGGAGCTTTAAATAATATGAATCTGAATATGTATTCCAAGCACTAGCTAATTATTATGCAACCACTGACAACTATAAATGGTCCAATTTCTTTTCCTCCTATTCAGCTGATTTCCTTTGAGGGGAAAAAAAGATTACTATGATATGAAGCTTTTCACCTATTGTTGAGTAAGAGGGACAATACAGGAGGGTATGTAATAAGCCAATTTTGGAGGAGTAATCTAAACAAACAAACAGCAGCCCAAACCCTGAATGCTGAATCCCTGTCAATTCACTGTGAGTTAATACTAAATAATTCCTTCCTAACATTACTAATTCACCTAAAATTCAAGTTCTACTTAGGAAGAGGATAAGAGAAAACATGTTAATAAAATAGAGCTTGAATGCATCATCTTGGCATTTCTTCAATGTTTTGGGAAAAAACCTTTACTGTGTTACTAGTAGTAAGATTAACTTTCTTCCTTAATCCAGTTTATAAGGCCCAAAGGAAAACTGCCACTGTTGTTTCAAGTGATGGACTCCCACGTGACTGTCACCTTGACAATAATCAACAAACCCGTCAAAGGGGTCACCAACACAATACCCAAAGACATTTCTCTTTAAATTAATCTGCTTTTAATTTCTCACTAAATTAATAGATTAATTATGCAATGTTCCAAGGGACAATTTACACAGGATCTAAGTGGGAGATCAAAGCTCCTTAGAAGGATCCATGTTTTATCAATTCTCATTATATTTTAAAGGAAGTAGTTGGTGGCAAGAATTATCAGTCTCAACTATGAATAAATGAGGATGAAAGGTGGGTGTTAAGACTACCTGGTCAGTGTTTAACATTAAAAAATGCATCCATTCAGCGATTTTACTGGATATAAAGAGAAGAAATAGCTTCTGTCCGGAAGTAATGATCATAAATATAGGATGATCACGTCCATACTTGAGCAGGCTAAAAATAGAATCTCGGCTGCACTCAAGACCAGGCTACTGGTACCGCTTTGCCGTCAGTCCTTGCTTTCAGATTATTCATTTGACTTACTTAAACAGAGATCATTAGTATGCATTAAAAACATAGATAAAGAAAGCAACCTGAGAAATGCCCCAAAAGCCAGAAGGAATCAAACTCCACCCAGAGAGGGAGAGCATCTTCATGTCACTCAAACCCCCTGACTGAGCATAAGGCACATTTCCCTGGCTTCCTAGAGGGTGATTTACACCTCCTTGAGGTAAATCTGGAAAAAGTTATATTTTTTTTGCAACTCATGACCCTCTTTCTAAAATGTTTTAGAAGTATTAAAAGTATTAGAAGTATTAGAAAACCTACAAAAAAACCCCCACAATGAATTAAAATTCACAAAAATACCTCACATGGGCCTTCAAAATTGCTATCAAAGTAAAACTATCCACAGAATTTTCTCATAGGAATTAGGTATTTCTAAACAAGACACAAAACCCAAGTGCAATTAAAAAAGAGAGAGAGAGAAATAAATTCAACTACTTAAAAAAAATCTGCTTGGGAAATATGTCATAAACAAAATCAAAGACAATATAGGGGAGCATCTGCATCACAGATCAAGAGTTAACTTTCTTAAAATATAAAAAGTCCCCACAAGTCAGTAAGACTTCTAATAGAAAACAGGCCTGGGCAAAAACAGTTTACAAAAAAGGAAATACAAATGGTTTTCAAATATATGCAAACATGTCTACCCCATTCAAAATGCAAGCTAATATAACTTACATGTCACCTGTCAACTAGTTAAGGGTTTCAGAGATGGATAACACTGCTGACAAAGTTCTAGAGAAACAGGCACTTGTTGTAGGAGTGTAAACTGGTTTTCTGAGGGCAACTGGGTAGTGACTATCAAAATTCAAAATGCATGTTGCTTGACCCAGATGTCTTACTTTTAGGAATCTATCCTGTAAACTACATGCACATTTCACACATCAGTCTGAAATGATATCTGTAGAAGAATATTTGTTGTAACATTACTTATAATAGAAAATGACTGTAAACAACCTAAGAAGTTTTTTAAATAGGGGAACTGGCTCAAGTATAAAATAGATTATTATGCAGCTGATGTAAAAGGAGGAAGCTCTTACTATACTGGTATGGAATGGCTTCCAGCATATGTTAAGGAAGGAAGGCAGAGTGCAGAACAATGTAGACATTAACAATGGTACAAGAAAAAAATGCACCTACTTTGTTAGACACAATGTCTCTAGATACTTAGACACTGATGACAATGGCTACCTCTGAAAAAGACAGGAATGAGAATGGCACTGAGATTTGTAACTGCTTTTGTACCTTTAGGAAAATCTAAAGTATCCATTCAAAAACAAATTTTATTAAAATAATAAACTACCAAAATAAATAAGCCAAAAGTGTTTTCTCCTAATTGTAGAAATTAAATTTCCACAAAACTTTATAGGATTATTAGTAGTAACTTTTGCTGAGAAATCTCTGGAAAAACTCAAAATATTTAACAAATTTCTTCTGAATATGAGCCCTTGGGACACTTCTGAAGGTAAATTAGCATCTTCAAACTGAAAAAAGGGCTCTAGGTGTCTCTTGAAGTTCATACTGGGGAATGGTGCTGTCATTCAAGTCTGGTGTGTTATCAACTCAGAAACCACTTAATTACCCATGCAAGCTACAGAGCTGGCAGGTAACTCATTTGGATCCACTTCTCTGGGCACTTATGCTTCATCTATGGAATGCTGCTAACATACCTACTTCTACTTAACCTAAGTCTCTAGATCCTGAGTGTCAAATAGAAACCCTGTGCTCACCGGGCGCTGGGTGATTTTACAGACCTCTGACAATTCACTCAGTAACTCACTAGTCATGTCTGATGACAGTAACAAAGGAGAAATACCAATATCATAACATCATGGCTCTTTTACTGAGGGGAGGGGTGTCAAGGGGGAAAAGAGGCAGGCTGTCTGAATCGATACAATTATGCTGTTGGTCTGCAAATCTTGTCAAGGACATGGAACCTTTCTTTATGCAGTGCTTTGGCTTTTGGTCTAGCAATCCATTTTTCATAGGCATTATCTATGTGGTAGAACTGGCTCAGGCACTATACTGACGTTAGCAATGTCTAGCGTGGATTTATACATTCATGTATAAAGGTATTATTATTAAATAGGTATTTGGGGATTCGGTTTTGAAAATCATATATGTGTGTGTGTGTTTAATAGGAAATTTATTCCCATGACTCAAAATTGAAAAAGTTTAAAAGAATGAAAAGTGGAAAGTCTCCTTCCCACCTCTTGGCCTCAGACTCCCAGTTTCCCTTCCCACAGATATTACTTCTTACATTTTCTTCGCGATACTTTATGGATATGCAAACAAGATTCTCCTGTCACTATAATATATTCCTTAATACTAGCTTCTTAATGAAAATAAAGGCCAGAGAGTGCTGCTGTAACAAGCAAAAAAAAAAAAAAATCTTCTAAACAAGGATTAACTTGTAAGTCAAGAACTCAAGGCTGTGGTTATGCTCGCCCTCTTGTAATTGAGAATGTATCTCCTCAGCTCCCCACTTCTTCACTCTTACGCAGTCTGTCACCCCACAAACTCTGGCTATGATATTGGTTGTGATGGTGCTGCCAAGGCCAGAAGCCACGGAAGGGGTCAACTTCTACAGGACTTATAAGAAGAGTCTCAAGTTCACAGGGAAAACTATTTCCCTTTCCCAGTATTATGAAGAATTATTTTAAAAGCATTAATTGGAGATCCTGATCCATCAATATCTTTAGAATTACAAACTTTCACCTGACCTGAAAGTGCATTCATACTGCAGCATACTGATTCTTAAATTTTTAGGGAGGGACAGGGTCACCACTGCCTTTGAGAAACTAAGGAAAGTTTACTCAAAAATACAGCTTTACCCTCCCACTGGACCATAAACATGGTTGTGTACAGATATGTTATTATTAACACCTAATCCTGCTAACAAGCCAAGATCAAGGAATCTGCTACAGAAGTTGTAAGGTACATAAAAGATGGGAGAAGATAATGCACGAAGCAATTAGATGTTAGGAAGAATTCATTAGTTGCTTGCCAGTGGAGAAGGTACTGAGTAGGTGGCTGCTGAAATTTTATAATTTTAAATTTCAAGGTAAAATTATTCTGAGACCCTGATTCTATATGTAACTTGACCAGTGAAGCTAAATACAAAATAAAATATGCTCCTTGAATCGCATCACAACAAATGACTCTGTTCTTTTATCATTATAGCTATACGTTTGTAGAAATACTGGTAATTTAATCTTGACCCTTTTTCAGTAACGTGACCTTTCAATTGAGAAAAGTTTAAATGAGGTGACAGAAGAATATACTTCATTGAAGAACAACTGAAATAAGGATAATTTAGAAATTAACTGAGAAATTAACAGAGGCTTAATGGTAAACAGGAGCTTCCTCAGAAGCCAATTTAGTTGGTGATGATTTCTTTTCACAAAAGATGATCCTGAATCCTGACCAATTTTAATGGAAGAATTTCATTCATCTTCTTTCTCATACGTTTTATTATTCTTTATACTTACAAAACTATATAAGAAAGTATGTGTTTTAAATCAACTGAGCAGTTTAGATGGATATAAATATTTTCCAGTTTCTTAAAGTGGAAAGAAAGTGATAATAACATAAACCCATGAATTCAGAAATGCTAGCAAAAAAACCCTCAATATACATCTAAGTTCTCAAATACACATGAGTCTAATGTAGCTAAATTTCCCCTCCAAGGAATGAAGAGATTACTTCCAATTTCCACTCCCTTTACAAAGCAATTTTCTTCTTCTTGTAAAGCTTTTATCTGTAAGTTTTAAAGCCTTCCAACTGTTCTGCTGAAAATTATCTTTAGGAACAAAAAACCCTTTTGAATCATCATCACTCCTTCTACAGATACCCTCTTTAAATCAAAATGGAACATCTCATAATAAGAAATTTCTTATCTCACAGATAAAATATCTACTGAATGTCTTTAAGATTTCCTGTTAGGCCAGACAGCAAGTTTTCTCATCCTTTAGGGAAAAAAGTTGCATGGCTCTAACATGCCAACCAGGAATGTAACTAAAAGTAGCAAGACTAGAATCAGAGCTCACACACAGATTAGGGACACATTTAGGGGTACATGGTAATAACAGAACAACCTACAATTCACTGGTACATATGACCTTTGTTCTAACAACAATAAAAAAAAAAAAACCAAAAAACATAAGCAAGACTGAATGTGCTGAAAATGAGAGTAATAAAGTCATGTAAATGTTATGTGGTAATATACTTGGTATATGATTTATGAAATGGAAACCAAATTGGACAAATAGAAGGAATGCTCAACCACAAATCTGGACACCAGCCTGTAAAAAGTAAATGTGTATTTTCAGAAAATTTACCCAAAAGACTTTAAAATTCACTTATAATTTGCTAAATTTTCTAATTTCTTATGAAACACTGTGAATTTTGATAATGTCGTATAATTATAAAAGGTTTGAGGGAAATTGACAGGTTTACAAAGACATACAATTTCTCATTAGTGTAAACTGGCAAATTTTATTCTACCTTATAGGTAAAATTGCCTCCTCAGTAAGGGTTTTTAGGCAGTTTCATCACAAAACCCCACTGGATAGGATCACCTCCCACCAATCTTTTGCTGAGCACTACTTCTTCATAAAGATTGCGTAAGTTTAACGTTTTCTTTTCAGGTTGGCATGACACAAGTGGCAGCAGACAAAACAATGTTAAAAAAATAAATCAAATAAAAGGCTGTACACAAAAACTTATGTTTATTGCAAACAAAAACAAAAACAAAAAAACAGAGAAAGAGAGAGAGAGAAAGGGAAAGAGGGAAATGGTCAGAAGCACAACATATAAGGTTAAGAATTTAAAAGCATCTTACATTCTGCCCTAATGGCAGCATAATTAATAGGAACAAACGGCCGTCTTGCTGCCTGCCGCAGCCGGAGGGTATTTTTGCAGACCTGACGAGCAAATTTTGTGAAATATGTAGTGTGAAGGAAGAAAGCTTGGCGGGTCTTCACTGCAGACTTGGGGCTCCCAGTGTTTCGGACCGGCATCCCCTGCATGGCCTGGCGAGACATGTGACTTCTAACGCGAGGGTCCTGCAAAATCAGACACCAGCAAACATGTAAAGAACAGAAACTGTCAAATACAGTACTACTTGCATCCTCCTTAAAGTGCAATGTTTAAGTCTTTCACTGAAGAATATATAACTCAACATAAAGGGGATAGGATTTATAAGTGTGTACTTTTGGGAAGGAGGTAGAAAGTAAAGAAGGAAACTGGGTAGAAGTGGCGGTGTTATGTGATCCTGTATTTTTTCCTTCTAAAGTGACCTTAACAATCCAAAATCACATTCACAATAGTCAAAAAAAATTGCCAGGGGGTTAATTAGACTACTTAAAAAAAATACTAAAGGGGGTCCTT
Source organism: Camelus ferus (assembly GCF_009834535.1). Classification (NCBI taxonomy): domain Eukaryota; kingdom Metazoa; phylum Chordata; class Mammalia; order Artiodactyla; family Camelidae; genus Camelus; species Camelus ferus. The sequence goes on along the minus strand of NC_045710.1, from coordinate 30,346,806 downwards.
AAATCTTGTTAGCATTCAAAACGAATAGTCTCCATTTGGTGGACATAGATGCCTGATACCTGCCATCTATGAGAATTTTACCAAAATCTTGCTTTACTGTTGTTCACATCAATATTGAGCCCATGTCTTCTTGTCCCTCCTATGACAGCCCAGGGACAGAAAAAAAATGCTCAGTTTGTATTTATTTTTTTATGCAATAAAATATACTTTCAACAGTACCTAAAGGTTGTAAAATGTTTTCAAAACAGCAATTAAAACAAACATTTAATTTGTAAGCTCTCCACTTATGCTGTAACACCTCCCACATACATTATTCTTCTTTTGTCTGAGTAATCTCTCAAGACCAGTATTTAAAATACCTGAAAAAACTGGACTTGTCCCTGTCCCTCTCTCCAGACCCACCCTAAACATTTCGGTGCTGTTTAGCTATAATCTCTTTGATTGTTTTTAAGTTATCCTATATTGTACTTCTGGGTTTTCAAGGAGTGATCTAACCACTGAAACATACGACATTTCTCAATGCTAAAAAGGCTCATGTACCTCTGCAGCTGGGCTGGGAGATAACTTCTCCTCTTCCGACTGGGTGGGCATTTTCAAGCCTCCATATTTTTTCCAATAGAGCCAACAGGTTGCACATAATCTACACTGCATATTAGGTGGGCCCCAAGAATACCACTGATGCGACTGTGTAGCTAAAGATGGAAGAAAAACAAGAAGAAACAAAGAATGCGATATTATTTGTAACATCAACACACATATAATCAAATATCTCACAAATATTCCAAAGCCATCCTTAGTTTACGATGTTATTTTTCTTCTCCCAGTTTACCAGGCAAAGATGAAAGTCTCATAGGCGCATGTATTTTTCAAGGCAGAATTCATTAAGCCATTTATTTCAAGTGCCTGTGGCCCCTATTAAGTGCCTGTGGCCCCTATTAAGAGTAATTAGAGGAAGTACCCTTATATGTTGTGCTACTGAAGGAGTTTTTGTTTGTTAATTTAAAATATCCTTTATTGTGTACATGTCTGAAAATAAGTTATCAGAAAAGTATTATTATGAACCAATGGTTCAGAAACCACCTCAAGGTTTAAGGTGGTTAGAGGGGTCCCATTGATAAAGGCAGAAGTCTGACAGGAAGCGGTATGTTTTCCATTCCTTTATTTTAATCAATAGATAAAATAATTATTTTACTATTTCTCCCTTTAAAAACAGAATCCCTTTCCAGACTAGTCCCTATCAAATGAGCATGTGCATGAGATCACAGCATGCTTACAAGATTTGATAACTTGGTTGATTTATTCCTTAGCTAAACACTATAAACGTGTTTTATTTTGCTCTGCAGTTTAAATTACTGCTATATAACATTTAAAGTATTCCCTCAAGGGATCTTAAGTTTAAGATAGAAAACACTGACACTAAACATTAAGTTAATAAAGCACATAAAAAATTATTATGATTCTCTAAGTCTGCCTTGGAATATTCTTCCCCTGATCTCTAAGTTACCTTCATCAGATCAAAATGTTCAAATAGCACATCAAGGTACCAACTAACACATTAACAAACCAATGTCAGAGAGAAAAAATATAGTGACCATTACAATCAAACTGCACTTGAATTATCGAAAATAATACTGGGCACCCATCATGTGTTATTCTTGGAGGACTCCTTGCAAATAGCAGCCTAAAACCTTTCCTCTTATAATTTAAAAAAAAGCTGATTTCTTTTTTAAACACAAATTTTAAGAATCTTAACCTACTATATAGGGCAGGGAATTACACTCAATTTCTTGTAAAAGATATAATGGAAAAGAATCTGAAAACATGTATGTGTGTGTATGTTTATGCATAAACAAATTGCTTTGCTGTACACCTGAAACTAATGTTGTAAATCAACTACATTTCAATGAAAAAATAATAATTAAAAAATTAAAAAAGAAACCTAAATATTAGGCATGAACCTATTGGATTCTGAATATAAAATGCCACTTGTATTTAAATATACATTTTTACCCAAATAAATCATTACATGTCATTTTAATATGTCAACAAATGCCTTTCCCTTTACATAATTAATTAAAATTCAGTTAAAGAGTGACAAACAGAAAACACCAAATTCTATCTTTCTTTATATATAAAGATAGATCTTATATGTATGTTATATTAAGGTACACTTTTATGACAGACAAATATATAGACATAAAATAAATCTTATAAAATTAAAACTGCTTATTTGTCATGTACACATTAAAATAATGGAGTAACTATTTAAAGAGATATGTGAGACTATACTTAATGTGAAAGGAGTTTGTAAGTCAAAATTAAGCCACCATTTATAAGATTCTATTCATTTTCATTGAAATATAAGTGAACTTCAAAATCTAAGAATTCCCAATTCAATAAAAGTTATGATGTAATCCATGTAAAATTCTGACTAAAAGAATCTGATTTTCCACAAAGTGTTTCCCTTTGTTCTCCCACGGTGCAGAAAATGGTTAGACATGTGCTATTTCTATGAAGACAGTAATCTATCTGGCTCACACCTTCCTTGGTTGCAGGAAAGATAATTATATGAATTGGTTTAAAAGCCTTTTCTAGTGGAGTATGGAGCCGAGTCACAAATGTTCTTTATCCCTATGTCCTTATGGCAGTAGGCTACCCCTCACCCCAAAGAGCTGCTGAGAGACAAAAACTGGGCAACAAGCAGTCTTTTAATAAATATTAGAGTCCTTTCTTCTTCCACACGAGGCCACTTTGATTGGAAAGAAAGAGATGATCGTGTCACCAATGTCCAATTTAAGAGATTACATTGTTTTCTGAGGTTTTAAATAAATATTAAGAATGTACTGACTACCTAACAGTTCATCTCACCAACCCAACTTAGCATCAAGGGCAGATATAATACTGCCAGTGTCTGTTGGGTTTTTACATGAATAAATAATGAAAAGTACACCAGGGCCCTGAGGCCAAAAGCAAGCATCACAGAACAGCATCTTCCAAACCAGTGCTCTGAGGAAACCTGGTCTGAGGACTATAAATAGCAGTGTATCCACACACCGGTCTTTCCCACAGAATTCTTTGGAGCCTTTAATTTGTTAAATATACTGAGAAACTCCAAAAGGAGGTTTGGTGTATTTTGTGGGACCACGGTTTGCACAAGGCTAGTAACAACTCTGAACGCAGCTTAGCAAACACTGCTGTGGAATATTCAACAAACACAGGACATCACAGAAGCAAACCAAAGGAAACCCAATACCTAGATTCAGCGTCCCGGCAGAAGGTGAGGAGGTGCATCTGCTCACTGAGGCTACGAATTCTCTGTGCAGGCCTCTGTGCCGCACTGAACCCTCACACCTCGCACCCCACAGGGGCAGCAGAGTCCCCTGCCCTTCACCCACCCCAGTCTCAAAGGAGGGAGAAAACTGCTCTGCTCGAGAAAACTTACCATAGCAGCTCTCACAGGCTCGCCCAAGGAGAGGATTCTGTGGCTGGAACGTGGTTCCCACGGCTCCATTCACAGCACCAGGTTTGCCATTGCTGGTGGATATCTGATTGGGATTTGGTTTGCTGCTTTCAATGAAATATAAAGTGAAGTGATAAAAATGACTTGTATAACAAAGCAAAAGGCTCTATATTTCATTACTGATCTATCTTAATTACACATAAATAAACATCTGAATGTTCGGTGAAAATGAAATACACTGGTAAGAGTAAAAATGAACCAAAACAATTAATCATTACAAACCAAGACTATGTAAAAGCCAGTCTCTTAAGCCCGACACTCACGAAATAAATACAGCCATATCTTCTCTCCACCAAAACAATTTCCTGAGGACACCCTCTGATGCTTTTTTGAAAGATATGTTATTAAGTTTTATCACTTATCATAAATTCTGCTGAGAAAATAAAATAACTTTTGGATCAAATAAATGAAGCCAAAGGCAGTGTGCTGTGGTTAGAGAAAACCACTGTCCCATTCCTGCTGCTGGTCTGACAGCTGCTGACCCTACCCACTGGCTCTCAAGGGAACTGCACGAAAGCCACAAGCTCAACAGACACCGTGGATCAACAGGGTGTATCTCTAGAGGTGAGTCAGCATTTTGGGATATTGTGACCACTCATGATTTCTACTATGTATAGAGTTTTTAATGAGGAATATTACATAACTTGAAATTAGAAAAACCAACACGTGTATTTTGAGCTATTTCTTTTTTTTAGAGGAAAAAGGTAACATCTATCAGATTCCCCAGAGGCTACAATTCCTCAGAAACATGGAGCCTAGACTACCTTGGTATTTACTGTGCAAACATGGCTAACTTTTCCCCATCTAGGTCAGCTAACTCCCTTGCTTAAAAGTCATACCCAAGAATACTGCACAAGTGTACATAACATGTCCTCAATACACTCATAATTCATTCAACATATATTTATTCAGTGCCTAGTAAACCAAAGTGCCAACATCAAGGAACTTCCATTCTAGAGAAGCTTTCATGTCTATTTGCTGGGCAGAAAATAAGCAGTCAATTAGCAAATTATTTGTTAGAAACGAAGAATGCTGAACGACTAAATGCAGACCACACCCTTTCTTCCTGTGGCTACTGAACTAAGGGAGCTCACAACCTTCAAGACACTTGGAATTTCCCCACAGAGTAGGCTCATGAGTTTCCTTTTTCCTGTTTCTCATTCCCACGTTTACATTTACCAGTGAAAGCCTAATATGTAAATTTGGCCTGATGACAAATTAAGAATTCTTTCTGGTGCTGTTACTGTAACTGTTAGGTGACACCCCATCACCACCTCAGAAAGCATCATTTAGCCTATGTGTGCACCGAGGGCCCCATTCTATAGACAGGGCTATTATTTACACTTCTAATCTGTGCCAGCAATGTATTTTGAAGACAAGTTGATTTCAAAAACACATTTTAACCTAGACAGAATGAATTTCTCCTCTTACAGTTTTCAGTTGGAAACGTACAAAATGAAAAGTCATGATTTATAATGATTAAGAATTCCAGGGGTATGTAAAAATATTTCTTATTTTTTAAACCTACTATATAGATAGAAATGATGGCCCCTTGAAGTCAAATGGCTGATAATGTCAAAAGGCTTCCCCCAAATATGAAAATTTCTGTCATTTAACCCAGGGCTAAATACACGCATTGAAAAGGAGCTAATACGAACTTGCAGTTGAGCTGCCTGAAAAAAAGAATGAGAGTAAACATGACTTTAGTTATTCAATTGAATCTAGAATGTTGTTTGACTGAATAAAACACTGACCTTAATTCTAATCATCACAAAAGGAAAACGAGCGTGCAAAGACTGAATGTAGACATGTGAACCACTTAAAATGTTTTGTAAAACCAGGTACCTACAGATTAATTCTCAGGGGACAAATGGCTGATGTCAATGTGACCATCTGAATAAACTTTGACTGTAAGATAAATACATTTAAAAAAAACTTTTAAAGCTGCATTATATGAAACTGCCCTTCCTTTAGCTAATGCCCAAACTTTTCCTCTCTTCGTCTGTGCTCCAGATTCCACCCCTCCTGCCCTCTTGAGAACTGTACACTGATTCTTTCTTGGACCCTCCTCATTAACTTGTAAACATATTTCTCCTATTTAAAAAACTTTCATTACTCTATCCCAACTCACCCCTCAAAGCCAAGAACTCTCTCTCGACTGCCTTTTCTGGCCAGTTATCTTGAGTTTCCAACCTTCACTATCTGCAGTCCTCAGCACTACACTGAAGATCACCAATGACCTCTATGTTGCTAAATTCCCTGGCTGGTTTTCATTAGCATTTGATGCTGTTAACCTCTTTCCCTCCTGGAAACATACTTCCCTCTCAACTTGTGTGATAAAGTACTCACCTGGTTACCATACTCTACCTGATACAGAAATACTAGATTTGGTCCAAGAAATACTCAAGTTTGGTCCAAAACCTTTTTCCTCATTACTTCCTAAGAAATCTCATCCATAGTTTTAAGCACAATATTATATGCGGATGAAGCTCAAATCTCTACCTCTAGCCCAAAACTTTCCCCTGAGTTTAAGACCAATATATCCAACAGCATATTCAACACCTCTTTTGGTGACCAGCACAGCAATTCACCTAGCTGTGCTAGCCAGAAACCTGGGACTCAACTTGACATCTCCCGTCTATCCCTCCATACAAGTCAGTCACCTCTAAGCAGCACACCATTTCCAGGCCACAGCTCTAGGTCCAACTTTCCTCTCCAAGAACTTCATTGTTGGCCTCCTTACAGCCACTCTCCCCTCCCCCATACCACTTTCTAAAATACAGCCAGTGATCATAAAGTATATACAAACTTGATCATGACACTTCCCTGTTTAAAATCCATTTCCGCTGTTCATCAGATGAGTAACTCCTGGCCCTTACCTACCATACTGGCCTCCCGTGGCTCACCACTCTCTCTTCACAACAACCCCACTGCCTTTCTCTCAGCTCCTTAACTATGTTCTGCCCCTTCCCATCTCATGATCCCTTTAGGCCTGGAAAGCCTCCATCACATGGTTAATTCCTCCTCTTCCTCCTCGTCCAGAGTTCACGCAAACTCACCTCCTCAAGGAATCTTTCCTGACGGCATCAACTGAGAGTGGTCCCCTAGTATATGCACTCACAAAAGCTATTCCTCTCCAACACAGTACTCACCACACTGGGTGACTAGCTGTTTGGCTTGTCTCCCCCACAATAGAACGTAGGCTCCAGAAAGACAACCTGTCTTCTTAACTGAACAGTACTGAACAGAGTGCTTGCATACAGGAGACTGCCAGACTCGAAAGAGTGACAGTATAAAACAATTCTTAATCTATTATTTGTCTTAAAATAATGTTTCAGAATTAATTCTTCAAAGAACTCAGATTCTTATCCAACTCAACAATACAGATTCATAACTTCTATTTACCTATATTCTATTTACATATATGATTTATATTACCTTTAGAAAAAGTATCATTAGAAACTCCACCTCAATCTCTAAAAATCATTCACTTTCATCAGGGGTTGGCAGAGTAAATATTTTAAGCTTTGTGGGTATTACAATTTCAGTCACAACCACGGAATGCTGCCATTGTAGCACAAAAGGAGACTTAGTACATAAATGGATGAACATGGCTGTGTTCCAATAACACTTCATTTATAAAATCTGGTGGCAGGTCAGATTTAGTCTGCACACTGGTCCTTGACTTAGATCAAGACTCCAAAAGTCAATGTAAAACAGAATAGAAATAATTATCTGGGTTACTTGGTGAAAACTGGTCAAATGTACCTTTCCTTTGATGTGACAGACCTGCAAAGTATAAGAAAGCTGGTGTGCTTTTGAAAATCTAAGACACAGGAATCACGACAGATTTTTCCCCCTTAACAGAGGCACCAGGGATGGAACCCAGGACCTCGTGCACACCAAGCACACACACTACCACTGAACTATATACTTCCGCTACTCCCACAACAATTTTTTCTTTGGGGGGTTGGTCTTTCAAAAGTTAGTCAAATAAATTATGTAATTTACTAAAATACTGGAAACCACTCTGCAGAAGGGACATTACAGCTCTGAATAAAAATTATAGACTGTGTAAATTACATGTTTTCTGCCTTGAGATAAAAGATTCGTAAGAAATATCACAATTCATTGTCCATGAGACTCCTACGTATAAAAATATGTATTAATATATCAAAATTTAGCAGACAAAAGGCTAGGTATAAAACAAGTGTACTGAGCTCAAAAGAGGAAAAATCTTGAATCAATACATAGAACTCTGTAGTAAATTTCATTTTAATCAGCAAAGAACCTAGGATAGCACTACATACATGGTGCTCAATAAACTAAATTTTCCTGAACAAATGAACTGTCAAAATCTAAAGACCTCAAACAAAGATAATTGATTTAATGAAAAGAAAACTGGCATTCATCTTGATATGACAATGATTTCTAACCTCAAAGGATAATAATGATAGACTGCTAGGCATCTGAAACAGTCGAAGTCTGTTTATTGCTTAACCAATATTTACAAAGTTTGGTTCTAATTGCTTTCCCTGACCTTTCCCAAGCAAACAATGTAAAATCCTCAATCAAATAAACAACATACCTCAAAAGAGCAACGCACATTAACCCAACAAAATACATTATACAATATAGAAGTTTCAAAAGATGTTAGCTTTCTGAAACACATTTGCTTCAAATAATAGTTTCATAGGTTAGTTTTCTAACACTTTTCCTGCAGCTTTGATATAAATATGGTACATGGTTTTTTCTTCTGGTCCTTTTGTTAGTCTACTTGGGGATATTCCCACTAACCATTTTTCTTTCTAAAAAATCATTGTAGTGGCATTATAATGGAAAGCAAACTGTGTTTTGTAGTGGAAGAAAATAAGATACATAAAGAAATTCAAATTTGGCTGAAACTGACCAAATGTACATATTTTGTTTCTGACAGAATTAATTCCGAGGCAAAAAATTTAAAAGATTTCCATTACTTACTAAGTTGGGATATACACTTGTTTCAGTTTACTCTCAGCTTCTGCTGCTTTTAGACGTTTCTAATTCAAAAGACAGATAAAATATTTTACACACAATGTCTAGTAATTATTACTAATTCGTTTTAAAAATCCACAAGAAAATAAAATATTAAAGCGCAATTCAAAAATTGCCTTAAGATGAGCTTTTCCTTCATGTGTATATTCTTAAAGTGCAGTAATTTGTAAGAAAAGATACTAAAAATTCTGAGGTACAGAACTCCCAAGTATTAACAACATTTTAGACATAAATTTAAAAAGTAAAATAATGAACAACTCTATTATCCATTCTTCCATGAATGGATGAATAGATAAAGTAACCATTTTTACTTTTCAAATTTTGTTTCTATTTTATTTCTTTTCTACCTTTCTGGGAGGAAAAAAAACACAAATAATCTTTGCTTTTAGAAAATCATTCAGGAGATGATTAGTTTCCAAAGTCCATGCAAAAGAAAGAGACTAACTAATCTAAGTCCAATTAAACAAGTATCTACCCTCAAGTGCTGGGAGACAGTTGGTGTACTTTAAAGCTTGGCTGAACTCATGTCACATTTTTAGGAACCAATTAAGAGCCAAATGCAAGGAAAGGAATGGGGAAAATTTTTATTATATGATCAAGTCCAGAGATTGAGCAACATAAATAACAAATGCAAATAGGGAAGAAAAATAAGTATGGTAGACATCCAAAATTAAGACAGATCAGAATAGAAACCATACAAGGCAATCCTCCATTTTCTCAATGAGAAGGAAACAGAAGCATTTAAGGATACAAAACTTTTAAAGAAGGAACTGGAATATTTGGAAATAATTTTCTCCAAACACGTTTCAACCATCCATAATGCCATCATCTCCACCATCTGCAGGAAATCGTTTTACTCTGAATTACCCAGGCTCCCTGAGCACATGGTCTTCACAGCTACCTAAGATGTTTGAAATAAACACTTTTTGAATTATATATGGTGTTGATTCTAGAAATTTAACAAGCCATGGGTATCTATTCAATATTCACAGTCTCAACAACTCACTATGGTAATTTTTAAAGTGATCCTTCAATTGTATATTTATAGCATCCAATCACACACTTTGGAAAAATAATGTCTGTGTTAAATATATCTGCCCCTTTCTTTACTAGTTCTGACATGTGACCAGAAGAATATAAAAACAAGTATTGACTAGGGTCACGTCAGGAAATTGTACCTTTCTACAGAAGTAATATTACTCAAAATAGATAACTGAGAGGATTACTCAATTTGGTACATTTGGGAAGCATTAAAAAAAATTAGTGATTCCCTGCTTTTAGAGAAATTTTTGGAGAAAAATTTATGTGCAGTACCAAAGCATCAAACTGATAAAGACCGACTACCACAGTTAAGATCAAAGACTTAGGGGTGTACAAATATCACACATGAGGAGGTTTCAGAGGCTCTTTTACACATCTCAAGGCATTCCCGTCAACTATACTCACAAAGAGATGAAGGACCAGGCACCTGCAAGGAAAACAGTACCTCTCTAGTGGTATCCTTCCCTGCCATCTTTCCAAAATATTTATCATAATGGACTCTGAAGAAAATATTAAGACTAAAATCTCAAAACAATAAAGATATGAAATCATGTAGTTTAAAATGGTCTAGAAAGGATAAAGCAAACAAATTTAAAATGAAGTATATAGCTAAGAAATATTAACACAAAACAGAAAGTTCACTTCAGTGCAATCGTGTTGGTAGCAATATGAAAAACTCACCTGCTGCACGTATCTGTCAGTAGTTTTCCACATGTAATAATATTCAATGATGCTAGTCAACGATTTCCAAGGGAGCTGAAAAAATATTTAACATGATAATGAAAACAAGCTACTGTAGAAACTGTTTTCCTTTAAAATCACTTCTTTACAATAATGAGGCAAATATCCACATGGAAGATGCATTCTGAAAGAAATGTTTGAGAAAACTGAAATTACTTCTTAGTAAATGGTCCCCAAACAAGTTCTACTCAGCTAGAGACAACACATTCCATCTCTCTCAACTCCCATTTTGTTAAAAACAATAAGCCTTATGACTGATAATATTTCATGAGTTACTCAGAAAAGGTTTTCTCAGAGTATAGGTGGGGTTAAAGTAAAACTTTTAGAAATGATATTTAAATAGATTGGGCCTGAGTTCTTTAACTTGCAAAGATGCCACCTACAACTAGGTGTCATTTGGTCTCTGGCATATTTCTCATCCTTTTCAAAACTGCTCTATTTTGACCTATTTTGTTGTAAATAAAATGAAAACCTAAATCTCTGAAAAAGAACATAGCCGGGTGTAGTTCATATTAGAAAAATAGGAAGCCTGCCTTTGCTGTTTGCCATAATTATTCAAAAATGGAAAAATGAGCCTCTACATATGAGACCCACAAATAAAGAATATATTCAGTATGTTCCCCTGCAACAGGAGATCTGTTAGTCATCCAAGATGCAAATCAGAGCAGATCAAAACTTCAAACAAAATGACTGGTGACATTCAGTTTTAGCTGCTGTGGCAGATTTTTTGGGTAGGTGACTCGGCACTCTGCCTCCCATCTAGCTTGCCCTAATGTACCACTGGGGTTAGAGAGTTAAAGCAGTACTTCCCAGACCGCGGCGCAGCTGGGGGTCTCTTTGTGACCCTCAAGGACAGCATCTATGCCATTCCTATCACCTCTGCATTTAACTCACCTGGTTGGCCTGAAGAGAAAATAAATGGAGTTTAGAAAAAGGCAATTATTTTAAGCTTAATTGGGTGGCAACTTCAACTAATGTGGTCTCCTTACAGGAACAGATTGTCACAGCTGGTATTTGGATTGCAGTTAAAGCAAATACAATTTTCTCCAATTTAACAAGCAATCTAATGGAGCTGAAAGTGAGGGACGGTGAAAGGAGCCGACCGCAGCAGAACCTCACAGGACAGTTACCGAACTGCCTCCTAGGGTTTTAAGCAAGCTAAGACCTCTTTATCTCCTAAGGATTCTTCTTTGTGTGACACGCAATTTACCTGGAAGCCTGAGAAAAGAAAACCAAGCAATGGTGTAACCTGAGCCTCCCATGAGCCAGATTTTATCTAAGCCACAAAATCCTCTTCAGCTGTACTCAGACCACCACTCTTCCTCATCCAGGAGGAGTACAGGGCATGGCTCAGTGTCTCTACTCCTGAGGCAGTGGCATTTCTCCCTCAGCCCTCAGTCTGGTCTCATGGAAGTTCCATAGACATGTCAATTGCGGAGGAAAAACTCTGAATGTGGCAGATGGCTCTCCATGGTTATTATACTGCTGCAGCATTTCAGCCCAGAGCAGGAGTGACTCTGAAGCACAGTGAAGAAGGAAGAGCCTCCTAGGAGCCAGAACGTTCGAGTGGACATCTGCTTTTCTACTTTGAGTTGCAGGAGAGGTGCTAATCCATGCCCATCTGTGGACGATGGTTATTAACTTGTCACAATGACTGGGGACTTGAAAGGAATCAGAGGACTTGTAACAATGAGGTTTAGAAAAGAGGTTTGTGGGACAGACATCTGAGGGTGGGCTTGAGCGTGAGGATATTTGAGCCCCCACGCTCACAAAGCCTCCTCTGTAGAGGAGGTTTCTCGTTCATCAGTTGGATAAGCTGGTCTCCTTCATGGCTATCAGCCAGCCTCTTTCCCTAGCCACTCAAAGATTGCTCAAAGGACACCTATACAAAATGGACACAGAAGTAAGGAGACAGATTATACATTTATGTCACCACATGGATGTCCTCTCAGCAAATCTGATCTGATTACTCTAAGTATCTAATCTGCAAGGAACACAGACACTGGGCCTCCAACATGGCATATTCCTGGTAACATGTCAGTTCGATTAGACTCAGCATCCTGGAATAATAGCTATCTGTTCTCACTGAATACACAATTGTTCTAGATATGATATGCCTTTTCTGCAATACCACACACAGACTTATTGCCACAGAACATGGCTCCTAACCCAGAGCTCAGGACCTCAGGAATGAAGGTTTGGGTCACCCCACTAGAACTCTGGTCAACCAAGATACCAAGGGAAAGGCAGGTAGGGGGTCCTATTTTGAATGACAGCAAAGGCCTCAGGAAGAGTTCTGCAAATGGAGAAAGGAAAATTAAAGAAGCTATCTTTATTCCTTTCCTTGCCCAGTGTAATTATTTACCTTCTGTACCCAATTCCCTTTCTATTTTCATATAAGGTCTGTTGGCGGTGGTTTTCTTACCTTTATAACTTAATGCAGAAAGTACAAGCTTTAAAGACAGGGTTATGACTAAAACCAGAGGAGGAAAAAGCATCAACCAGAGACGGATGTTGTGACATCAAGCCTCCCCATCGGAGGAAACAGTACCATATATTCGAATGATTCAAGGATAATTACTATTGTTTAAAAGTTGATGTATGGAAAAGAAGCATTACAGAAGGCAAGGATGGATGCTAAGCAGTCAAAGAAGCAAGTGGTGGCAGAAACTGTACGTCCATTTCCAACCCACTTCTAGCTGACCTTCACTTTTCCCCAGATACTCCTGAACAAGGATCTGGACTAATGGGCCAGATTTAACCAAGCTGACAAGCACGAGTGACATTTAGATATAAATGAGCAACGTGCGGATAAGGCTGCATGAGGGGAGACTGGATAGTCTGGCAAGAACAGAGCTGAGATATCATACTCTTCTGGGGCATCTGTGTTGATCTTTCTACCTCCATGTTTGACATCATGGATTCCAAGCAGCAGAGAGCACAGGGTTATCCACTATTTCTGGAAGTGTAGCATCCACACCTGGTTCTCTAGTCTTCCCAAAGATTTTATGAGAACCTAATATCCCATATGCTTTTTGGCTTAAATTAGATATAGTGAATTTGGTACTTAGCAACTAAGAACCCTGACTAATATAACCAAAACATCTATTCATTATTCTAAACTATATGAGGCTGAGTTTTTCTCACTTATAATCAAAAGCACTCTAATACAAAAACTGGTAACAAGTGGAGTGTTCTAAGACTAGATCCCAGATACGTGGCACTTACTGACAGTGTCAAGGTAGAACAGAGTCACGCAAGACTGGAGGCAGAGGCAGCAGATGCTGTGTGGGGTTCCTGCTGACAGAGCTGCCGTTGCTGGTTAGATACTGCTCTTGGCTTCACAAATCCCGGATGTGAAGCATTAAAACGTGGATCCCTGGCCTTCCCAGAGCTCTGTTGGCCTTCTAATACCCCTTTAAACAATTTCCTTCTCCTGAAACTAGCTTACTCAAATGGATTCTGTTGTCTCTATGACTTGCTCAGTATCCTTTTTGACTTCCTTCTAGTTCACTTTCTTATACCACAAAGGCTAGAAATCTAAACGTTTTATCTTCCCAAGACTCCTCTGTGATTTATTTCTGCCAATCAGACGTGTGTGAATAAGACCAAAATTCACAAGTGATTAAGCAGGGATAGAGCAGATGGTGCACAAGGGATTCATTTTGCTGCAGCAGAAGTAGGAGGTGTAAATCTTTCTAGAGTCAACGGCTCTGCTAGAGGTCTCCTGATCTCAAAATCATGGTTAAAGAAGGGTGATCCTGGAGCAGAAGTTAACCCAGGAGCTTTTTAGTTTCCATATGGGGCAAAGGTAATCATCTGTGCAACCACTTCTGCGGGATTGTTCTGAGGTCCAGCCTGAGCCTACTTCTCCAACCCTACCAATGGCTTTAAGCACCTAATTTCCCAAATTTAATTCCATTCTGTTCAAAACAGCTCCTATAATTTTGTTACCTGCAACTGAAGCCTAAATGACATAACAGGTAGGAAATACCCTTTGCTGAAAGGAGTTTCTATAGAGAAGGACTTCATTGTATGAAGAGAGGACTTCGCCAATTTGCACTTTGAATTTTCCAGATTCCTCTGCATATGTCAGGTCCTGCTTAGGATGTAGAAATCCACAAGAGAAAGTCTTTCCCACCCTAACAATGAGAAAAAATCAGATATTTTGCAAAACTATACCAATACTTTACTCCATCAGAGAGCTAAAATTACAAGACAATAAACTGAACTAAATTCCCAAGTCACCCTGAGGAGAGACAGGACTCAAACTATTTTTACTTTGGCAAAGCATAAAAGAAACAGATGACCAATAAAAATGAAGGTAAGAACAGCAACAAAATTTACTAAATTTTATTAAAGGTCATCAGTGGGCTAGGACAACTGTTTAGCATCCATGGAAGCTCTAGACACAAGGGGAATCCAAATCTATTTGCCATAGATCTCTATCAGGTGTTCATCAGAAAGAAATGGACCAGAGCAAGAAACCTGAGGAATCCCCCATTAGTGGTGATGAAAATGTGAATCTACACAAAGAAATGAAGAAGGGGCAGAAATGGTAAATTTTTAAAAAATTAATAAAATAACAATAAATAAATAAATATTGGGGGGGATCTCTTTAAAAGATTACTGATTATCTAAAGCAAGAAACAGTGATAATGCACTGTGGGATTTAGAACATGGGCAGAAATAAAGTATATGACAATGAAAGCACAAGAATGGGAAGGAGGAGCTAAAAGTGTACTGTTTCATGGTTCTTATAATCTATGTGATTTAAGCAGTATTTGACTCAAAGGTAGAATATGGTATGTTAAAGATACGCGCAGTAAACCTGTCTTTTACAAAAAGTTTAATTAATAAACCACTAGTAGAGGTGAAATGGGAATCATAAAGAAAGAAAAAAAGGAGAAAGAACAAAGAACAGTGGGATAAATGGAAAATTCACATAAGATGGTATTACTGGTAGTTATATTAAAGGTAAGTGGTCTAAACACTCTTCATAAAAGGCAGAGATGGTCAGATTGGTTAAAAAAAATAATAATCTAACTGTACCCTGTCTACAAAAAGCCCACTCTGGACATAAATGAAAGTAAAAGGATGGAAACAAGAAATACCTGGAAACAAAATAAATCTGGAGTGGGAATTAGTAGGAGAAAAAGTAGACTTCACCACAAGGCATATTAGCAGGGATACAGAAACACGATGTAAAGAAAAAAGGGTCAATTCATACGAAACGTTAACAATCTTAAATGTGTATGTAACTAATAACAGAGATTCAACATATTTAAAGCAAAAACCTAATACAATTGAAAAGAAAAAAAGAAAAATCCACAATTATAGGTAGAGACTTCTATTACATCACTCTTTTAACAAGTAATAGAACAAGTGGCCAGAAAAATCAGTAAGGCTCGCTCCAGAATACTTGAACACTATGGGTAAACTTGACCTAAGGAGCATTTACAGGACATTCTACCTAACAGCAAAATATCTGTTCTTTCAAGAACACATGGTGCATTCACCATAATAAACCGTATACTGGGTCAAAGTCAATCAAATCTCTAAAATGTAAAATTTGTGGCTTTGGGGTTACGTTTTCTGAATACAGCAGAATTAACCTGGAAGTCGTAACAGAAAAATATATGGGGGAAACCCACAAATATGGGAAACTTATTTCTAAATAATCCGTGGGTCAAAAAAGAAATCATAGGGAAAAATGAAAAAAATACTCTGAAGGAATGAAAACAAAACTTATTATACTCTGTCAGATGAAGCTACATAAAGCAGTGCACAAGGAAACTGCCACACTCCCTTTCCTCCATCAGGTGTCCAGCAGGAAGAACTTGGACAGGGCAAGAGAACTAAGAAAGTGCCCACTGGTGGTGATGTGGGTGTGCACAATGGTGATCAGCTACCACAGGGGGACCAGGCCGAAAACCCCTTGCTTCCCAGATCCTTCTCTTACATCCTCCTTTCATACGAAGCAAAAGTGTCTGCCATCTGAGAGGGACTAGAAACCATCTCACCCCAAGTCCCAGGCAAAGTGCAGTGGTCAATGGAGGGGGACTGGAAATTAGCTCACATCCAAGAACCCCTGCTAATAAAAGGCTACACAAGGTAGAGACTGGCTGCCACAAGAGAGCTGGAGGAAGAGCAGAAATGCTGTGGGAGCTCCAGCACTGAGACTCAGGCACACAAAGCCTGCCCAAGACTGGGCTAAAACAGCACAACTAAGAAACCCCCTGTGCCCTCACCATGAACCTGCAACACCATTCTACCACTAGGGTAAGGGCAAAAATGTGGGGAGAGGCTCTGTAGTGCAAGGCCTGCTGAGGATGGTAGGGGAACACTGAAAAACCCTTCTGCTATCCGAGTCCCACGTTAAGCATAAGACTTAGAAGTCTGTTCACCCCTTCAGTGAGGGAAGGACCCGCCCTTCAAAACAGTGCAGGATGGCTAGACATACAACATATGACACTGGAGACAAAACAGATGAGGCTGACAGCAGCTTATTAGTCACATATACTTGAAGTCCAGGAGAAGAGGACACTGCACACCATGTAAGGTTGCACGGGAATTGCACTTGAGAAAAGTGAGCCGGCAGGGGCAGTGGAAGTGAGGCTTTGTGTAACGAGGAGAGCTGTGCCCTCGTTCTGGAAGAAAGTCCCCATAGCAGGATGTGATTGGCTTGTTTCAATAACTCTGTGTGCTGGCAGGGTAGTGAAACTCATTAGGTTGAAGACTGGGTAGGGTGCTAGATGAAGTAACCAGGTCGGGTGGGTTTTCTGCTGGGTGAGGGGCATATCTGGCAAGAATGGAGAAACTCAGTTAAGCTTCTGGGGCCCTGTGAGGTTCAAAGATGTAGGAGTACATGAAATAGTAGGCCTTCCAACACAGTGGTGTACTGAAGGTAACCAGAACAACAAGGAAATCCAAATCCGGCCAAGTACAGACTATATTAACGCAATGTTATATTAATATAATATAACAAAGGCTCTAGTTGAAAAGGCAAAATAGATGGAGAATTTAAATAGTGATAATAAGCATAAAATACGAATGTGAGAAAAATATGCTATCATATTTACAGAATTCTCACAGCAGGGGACTCTGTGGCGTGGATCTCAGCAGCCTGCTCTGCAGAGGGAACTGGCAGCTTCTGCCCCTGAGGTAATTCAGAGCCACTGCTGCTGCTGGCCTCCTGGAGAGGGAGATGCTGCTGTGTCCGCATCCCAGGACAGGGCTGCCAGCCCTCAGCTCCCACTCCATGCACACTCCAGACCCCAGAGCTGCACATGTGCTCACATCACAGGAACCAGAGCCACTGACACTGTGGGCTAGCTAGCAAACTAAGCCCCAGGCCTGTGAGCACACATATTCCACTCCTGGCTCTGGGACACATCTGAGCATGTTCACATCTCAGGCACTACTTGCTACCGTGAGGGCACTCCAAAGCCACATCCAGCACCAAGAGGGATCCTTTTGCCCAGGACATACCTTGTGGGAATTCAGGAGGTCTCCAGCAACCTTTGCCACTGAAGACCCCAACAGCCCTCAGTGCTACTGTAGACTCCCACACCCTTGGTTGCTGAGGACCCCTGCAATCTTTACCAACACTGACCTCAGCTGATAAGGCTGAACGTGCGCTATGCCAATGGGCCTCCCTAGGGGCTAGAACCATCATCACACCTCACTCACCGGGTACCCTTGCGCCTACCTGCAGGTGACTGCTCAGTCAAATGCACAGAACTAACAAAAGGCTATGAGAAACATGAAAAATTAAGAAAACATGACACCCTCACAGGAACACAGTAACTTTCCAGGAACTGATCCTAAAGAAATAGAGATCTAGGATTTGCCTCACAAAGAATTCAGAAGAATTATTTTAAGGAAGCTGAGTGAGCTACAAGAAAATATGGATAGAGAAGTCAACAAAATCAGAAAAACAACATAAAAACAAATTCAACAGACAGAGAAATCATTTTTAAAAAACCCAAACTCTAAAGCTGAAGGATATAATGAATCTAATGAAAAATACAATACAGGACATCAACAACAGACTTGATCAAGCAGAAATATCTGTGAACTCAAAGACAGGTCATTAGAAATTACCCAGAGGAGGGAAAAATGAAAAGAGTGATTCCAATTAGCAGAAGGAAGGAAACAATAAAGATCAAAGAAGAAATAAAGAAGTAGAAATGAGAAAACCAATAGAGAAGATCTACGAACTAAGAGTTGATTTTTTGAAAAGAGAAACAAAATTGACAAACCATTAGCTAAACTAAGAAGAGAGAAGACCAAAATAGAATGAGAAGTGAAAGAGGAGATGTTACAAATGAGACCACAGAAATATAAAGGATCATAAAAGACTGTTATGAACAATTACACATAAACAAATTGGATAATCTAGGGAAAAAATGGATAAATTCCTAGAAACATACAACCTGAATCATGAAGAAACAGAAAATGTGAATGACCTATAACTAGTCAGGAGACTGAATCAAAAACCTTCCAACCAAGAAAAGCTCAGGACTAGATGGCTTCACCAAACATTTAAAGAAGAATTAATGACAATTCTTCTCTATATCCTCACCAACATGTTATCTCGCTCTCTATTTTAAAATAATAGTCACCCTAACAGGTATGAGGCAATATCACATTGTGGTTTTGATTTGTATTTCCCTGATGACTAGTGATGCTGAACACTTTTTCATATACCTGCTTTTCATCAGTGAGTATGGTGTTAGCCGTAGGCTTGTCATACATGGTCTGTAGATTTTAGTATTACTTTACAAGTACGGGGTGGTGGAGGGGAGAGATAATAAGTTTAAAAACACCACAAACTACACAAAACACAAACTCTTTGAACAGCCAGCCTCCTGATGTTCTACCTTCTTTAAGGTTTTTGACACTGGTGGCCAATTCCAGCCCCCAAAATACAACAAATCTAATGTGGATTAGCTCACTGACAAGCATTCTAACCACTTCAGAAAAACTAATATACATCATGCCACAAATTTACAAGAATTCTGTTAGGTCATGAAGGCATTATTGCTGCTATATTAATTTTCACACAGTTATTTACCTCCTATCAATGCCCACCTCTATGTCCAAGAACACTGCACCAAGCTACTTTCAGAGTTACTTCCTAGTCCTGTATTAAGTGCCCAGGAGTGCTGTCTACAAGTTTCACAGCTAGTGTATAGATGTCAATCTGCTATTTTCTCCCTTTACCCCCAGAAGTCCAGCTGAAATGCCAGTTAACTCCATGAATCCACTCCTGAGTTGACAGCCAAAACTAATAGTTCCCTTCCCACTACTCCCATAATATTTGTTCTTCCTACCAAAAGAAATGATTACATTATATTTCACTTGAGGACATATCTTTCTCTCTCTTGATCTTGACTATGAAACCATTTCTTGAATAAGGATCACATTCAGCTTCTGTTGCATGTCTAGTGCGTACCTGAGGGCCTGGTATGTTGCAGATGCTCAGTAAACAACTGGTGAATTGAACTGAGTTCAGAATGATTACTAGGACATAAAATAAGCATGTCTGACAGTGCAGGGAAAAGCAGTTTCACTTCAGCGTTTTGTTTCTGCAGTTTCTATTTAGTGGTGTAACTATATTATATTAATAACATTGCACTGGTGTCTTATTCTGACCATCTGAAGCTAAATGCCACCAATGCATTTTAAATTCTCAGCTGCACATCCTATAAACTGAAACCATGACATATAACAATCTGGGTAACGAGTGAAGTTTTGCCAGAACAAATGCTAGTAACATTAACAGCTTTAATTATCATGTTTGAGACTTAATTTATCAACCTGTATCGGTAAGTAACAATTTCCCTTCAGAAATAATTCAAAGAAGGTGCAGCAACATAAAAGGCAGGAGATTAGCTTAACATTAAATACTTCATATTTAAAAAGTATTTTCATAATTTTAAAAAAAGGAATGACTGCTATTGAAAGCTATTTATGAACTTCTCCAATAGAAATTTCCCCATTTCAAAGAGATTGGGAGCTTAATTGAATTCAATTCCATAAATACAAAGACAAAGGAAGTACATAAAAGTAGACAAGATTACCTGGTATTTAAAATGCAAGTAAGATACTGCATATCATTAAGAGGAGTCAGAGATCCAAAACCCATAAAGCAAATTCTCCTACTCTGCTTGGTACAGGTGGTTTCTATGTTAGAGGTCTGTATCAAATTCAGGCTCAATGATTAGTAAGACAACTAGAAAAATACTGAAGGGTCTAAAGGAGAGCAACAAGCTTAAAAAGCAGAGGTAAGAAATATTTAGTGCAAATGGTTAGAAAAGCTGTGCATATTTTAAACTTGGAACTCAGAGAGAGGTGAAGAGGATGAATTCATACTGCCAAAGTTTACAGCAAGAACTCAGGGCCTCCTGACCCTGGGTCTTACTCACAATTACTTCTCAGGACAAATGATAATTCCTCCCTCCACAAGACTGGCCTTCATTCTATGTTGAGCAGATAAAAATTACTAAGTCACAGGCTTGGTAGATGAATAGTTTAAGGTTTACAAATTTTTAAAACAGAAAATATTCCCATCCCATTTTATTTAATTCAAAATTTTCTACTCACAAAGTCTTGGCGTATGTCATTGAAATCTTTGCCATATTTTTCCAGTGCCTCTTCAAATAAACTAGCTTCAGAGGCCGACCATTCTTCCATTTCATCTCTGCATAAAACAGGTCCCCCAAGTGGTACTAAGACACTAATTGCGCTGCTCAAATCATAGCTGTGCCTATACAACGTATCCATAGCATGAAACTAAAGAAAACAAACAAAATGGAAAAGATCAGCCAGAAATGCCACCTTGCTAGATTATTTAAGAACAGAAATAGTAAAATGCATGATACACTTAATTAACAGCAATATACTTAGTATTTATTTTTTAAGTAACAAAATTAGGAAAAAGTTAAACAGATTACTTATTTAAAATATCATGTATTGCTTTTAAGAAAATGTTCATTTCTACCTTTTAAGGTGTGTATTTTTAAAAAATGCATTCATTAGTTACAGCAACCTAATCACGAAGATCTAGGAACTCCAGGTATTAAAATGAGAACCCAGTAAATTTCACCATCTTCTTGTTTAAAAGTGCCAAAGTCACTTCAGTTATTGTACAAGGCTGGCACAGCCTTCCTTGACAAGGGAAAAATCTGTAGACAGAGTACGTACCACAGAGTAAGAAAAGATATTCTCAGGTTACGAGAACAATACACTAAGAATAAGAGATCGATAGAAAACAATTAAAAGGAGAATGATGGTGAGTCAAAATTACACAGCCATGTTAAACAAAATAAAACAAACAAAATTACACATGCTTGTAAAAAGAGTAACTTGATTGAGATCCTCTAAGACCAAGAATAGACGACCAGGCTTGCTTGGAACAGCTAGCTAGGCTGGTGTGGGTTTCATATATATTTCACAGGAGAGTGATTTGAAGAGAAATTGGAAAGGAGGAAAGATGGAGTAGGATAATATAACTGCCTCTTTTTGACAGTACCCTGGGTCTAGCTTACTGTAAAAAGTTCCATTCATAACATGCAGACATATTTGTATGTACAGCAGGAAAACTGCAAAACAGAACAGTCACTCTGTTAGTGTCTGGATAAACATATTGGTGTGGCACAGATCTGTTTGGTGATCAAATCCTTGATAAGTGAGTTGTTCTGTTTAAACTTTCTAGTATATGAAAGTCAAGTCTTACACCTTTTACACAAGTATCTTCTGATAATTTTTAAATTTCATAAATTTAGCGTCATATCTATGTGACATTTCTTAAAAATTTAGCTTATAAGTGATCCCTAAAATATTTGGTAGGGGACAGCGAACCTGGTACAAAAACATAAAATAAGCTCAAATGTCAACTAACATCTATTACAGAGAAAAAAAATATTAGCTAAAGTACACATTAAAAAATATGTTATTTACACTGTGATACATTAAGACGCTGATTAAGGGTGTAGAATATGAATTTGCTGACAAAGCCAAAGGCAGGATTTAGGACATGTTTAGGAACAGTAACCAACTGCTTTAACAAAGGTTGACATCTCACTTAAAATAAGTCATTGGATTCCACAAAACAAAAGTAAGTAGGGATTCATTATCAATCTCCTAGTTATAATCACAGCTAAGACCACACTGACCATGTGCAGTCTTTCACTGTTATGTGTCACAATCATGGAATAGTAAGTGCAACTTTCAAGTGAATTTTTTCTCACCCTTCTGCAGCAGAGGTTACAAAAATGTTAGAATTGACCTTTATTCCTCACTTGCACTCTGCAAACTTCAGAATCCACTAAACTCTACTTTTCTAGCTAACCTCTCACTTAACAGATTCAGCAGTTTAACTGTATACACACTATTATACATTCTGTCACCATCCCTGAAACTACTGTTTCTAGATAACTGATCTATGAAAGCATATGCTAGAACTATGAACTACTTAGCACAGGGACTTAGGGATCACTTCAATTAATAATATATTTCCATAACAATTATTTTTAAAACTCCTAAATTTACAGGAGTTAACTAAAAAATGGCATTCAAAATCAGTAACTATACAAAGTAACTGTGCTGCTGAGATTCCTCAGGAGGTACAAGAAATTTCTGTAATGAACAGGTGGCTCTGAAAACAAAAGTCACAGAATTAAATGCATTTATCTCAGCTGATATTATACTAAACACTCAAAGTGTGAATGGATTTTCGGTCTTTTGCTCGTATTAGATGAATGAAGATGCCTTTTTATAGGCACTTTTAAAACGATGATGGGCTACTATCTAATAAAGCCTCAAAGTATCAGGTTGTTTTAAAAGTTCTGTTCTGTAGAGTGTTCATGTTACGAAACACTGAAGTAAGGATTTGCTTTTCGAAGACAAGTTCCTGTGTTGTGTCACAAATCAAATGGAAAGAATGGTCGAATTTACAGCTGACTGCCAGCTATGAAACCTCCAAAACCCACATTTACACCACAGCCCGGAGTGTGGTAATGATCAGGATGCGTAGAAAAATAAACATCCCATTAGACATAGGTACTGTGGGATGCCTAAGGATAATTCTGTTAAAATCAATGACCAACTTTACAAAGGAAACCAGAGGACTACTTTATTATTTGCCAGGAATTGATATTAACTCCATCTTTCTGACAGACATAAAAGCTTCTTCTGAATGGACTTTTGTTTAGTCTAATTCTACCCTGAAAAGCTAAGTAAATAATACACAGAATATAGTTCCTAAAACAGAAGAGACACTACAGTAAAGATTCATAAAAAAAAGTGAAGAAAAGACATAGAAGTTTGACATAATTGGCTTATTGTCTATCAACTAAGATAAAAACTTGAAGAGTAAGACATACAAGAGAACATACTCTAATTCCATTTATAAGAATTTTGAGAAAAGTAACTAAATTAACTGATGATGAGAGAAACAGAATAATGACTACATGAGAGGGGGGAATCACTGACTGGAAAGGCGCATAAGGGAAATTTGCTCTTCATCTAGATCTGGGTGGTGGTTATATGGATGCATACGTATATAAAAATTTATAAGCTATGACCTAACTGAACTTAACACACTTTATTATATATATATACCTCAACTAAAAAAAAAAGATAAAGAACTTAAAAACTGAAAGTCCTCCCTTCAGATAAACGCTTTGCAAAGAGACCATCTTTTCAGTAGAGATACAGATATACATGACAAGATCCACTCAAATCTAAATTTTAAAAATTATAAGAACTCAGCACAAGCTGTTCTCTCTGCCAAATAGTGGTGAAGGTGTTGTCACATTTCATCTCATTTAAAACAGATGGAGATGACAAACAGAAGTATTTTAGGAAAAAGACTGACAATGAAATCTTGGCAGTGGAACTCTCATCTTTTGTTCATTAAGCAGAATCACACTATTGTAGATTGGTCTATTGTTCAGTAAATATTCACTCCCTCCCCTGAACCTCCATAGGAGAGTATTCTTCCATTCCCTTGAGATTGGGTCTGGCCACTTGATTTGTGTGGCCAACTGGATGCTAAGATGTGTGACATAACAGAGCCTTGACATGAGTTTATGCATTTGGACTTGTGCTAGTGGCTTTAATCAATAGAGGATGAGACATACATGGACCAGATCTGGACCCAATCTACAGCTTCACACCTAAACCAGCCCAGAGTAGTTCAGCAGAATCCTGGACAATCTGTAGAGGAATGCGCAAGAAATGAATGCTTGTTGTTATAAGCCAGTGAAATTCTGGGCAGTGTAATAGATACTGTGTTTTCCCCTTTAAGAATTAAGAACTTTTTCACCAGTGCTAGAAGTGCTATGAGATGACAGCCTTCAGCTGTTGTCTTGGAGTGATCTCAATTTAAGAAAGATTCATCACCCAAGGTCTGTCCTCTTCCTGGGGCAGCCTGCATCCAATGACGCAGGAGTGTAAAGGCTGAGGTCTTCATTCACACTGTGTCACAGCCCACCTTCTCCCTCTGTTCAGTCCTGCCTCCTTCCTTTCTCTTCCACAGGTATTGATCCAAAGGGTACTCCTTAATAAATTTCCAGGATGCTAATCTCCATCTCAAAACCTGTTTCCCAAGAACCCAACTTGTAACATGTAGCATTATTTTGGCAACTGCTGATACCCATATATATATTCAATACTAACTACGGATTTGCTCAAGTTAGGATTTTACAAAAACTTTACATATGTAAGTCCAGAACAAATTACAGCATTCAGAACATCAAATCTATTTTTAAATTAATGAGCATGTTTTTATTTTCAAACAGAAATATAAATTCTTATGAATAAACCTCAAACCATGATCATGGCAAAAAATTTTATATGTGACAAGTATGCCACCCATTGTAAGTTTTTGCTTCAATGCATAGTACTCAAAACAAAATGCCTCATTCATAATCAAATCTGTTAAGACTTAGTTGTCATTCATGGAAATCAATCTACAAGACAACCAGAGCCATGTTCTTACGTGTACTCATTCCTTTCCATTATTATCATAAGAAAACTACAGGGGCGGCAGACAACAGTAACCACATGGCCCTAAATGTCATTACAAACTTACCATGAGCATAACTGTGGGCCCTTGCCCTCGCCCCCGGCCGTGATTCTAGACACAAGCCAAATATATGTACAACTGTGTGAAGACACCAGTGAACAAGCTGCACTGCAAGATAACTGAGGAAGAGGAAGCAAGAGAGGTGAGCTTCCACGCTGACCGTGAGGGTATTTTCTAGACTGCTACGAGAGAGAACGGGTCAAACGGAGAGTGCCTTGTACGAGGCTGAGGCAAAAGTGGGTAAGACGGGGGAGCAAAACCCTAGGGAGGATTATATTCCTGGCCCTGAAGGAAATCACATCATGTTAAAATAACTGGCATCATACATATTCTCTGACCACAACTCACAAAGCAATTAAGATAAATTTATGAACCTCATTTCCTTGGAAATTAACCCAAAATCAAATGCAAAACTATAAAGTAAATTAGGAAATATTTAGAATCAAATAATAATGACTACTACATATCAAAATACGTAAGATATAAGGGAACATTTATAATCTTAAATACTAATAACAGAAAAGTAGATAAATGAAAATAATGGGCTAAAAACTGGTCTTACAACTCTGGGATAGGAATATCAGGGTAAAGCCAAGAAAAGTAGAAGGAAAAAAATGAAGAGCAAAGATACACTAAAAAGAAAGCAAACATACACCAAAGAAAATCAACTAAAATCTCATTTTTTTAGACAATAAAAGAGAAATGTCGGGCAAAACTATCAAGAAAAAATGAGAAATGACACATATAAACAATAACAGGAATGTAATGCTATTTATAACCATAGGTACAGAAAATTTTTCTAAAAAATACTATGAAAAATTATGTTGATAAATTTGAAAACCTAAAAGAAAAATGGAAAATCTTCAGACATAACTGACCAAAAGGGACTTTTGAGTAAAAACTTATTCTAATTATTAATAAAATAACAACCACAACCCAAATGGAGGGACATTCTATAAAGTAAATGGCCCATCCTCTTCAAAATGCCAGTCACAAGAGACAGAAAGAATGAAGAACTGTTCAGGATTGAAGGAAATTAAAGATGTGACAACTAAATGCAGCAGTGATTCTAACGTAGATCTTAAATCAGAAAAAAAAGTTTTTCTCTTATCATAAAGGATATTACTGAGACACCTAGCAAATGTGATTAAAGCCTCTAGATTAGATAACAGTACTATAGTAATATTCATTTCCTAAATCTGACAATTGTACTCTGGTTATGTGAGAAAATACCCTTGTTCTTTTAGGAAATACTTAGCAATAAAGGGACGTCCATTCTGTAACTTACTCTCAAGTTGTTCAGGAATAATAATAATGTGTACATAGGGAAAGAATGATAAAAGAAATGTGGTAAATGGGCAGTCTCGGTGAAGGGAATACAGGAAGTCTTATTTTTGTATTATCTCTAAATACAAAAATAACAAATTTTAAAAAATTTTAACTGCAAGCCTTAACTCAAACTTGTAAATCCCAATCTCTTCACCATTAATCCTAGACAAAGAAGTTACAAGAATATTCATTGTATTTCCCCATAGTTTAATTCTACAGTTATTTTCTAATGTTTCTTACATTAGTGTCAAATGCATAGGAGAAAACGTAAAGTAAAAGGTGACATATATCCGAAACAAAAAACAAAAACAAATTTATGCTTAAATTAAAGAGATGGACAAATAGACCTTAATACATACGAACAATTCCCTTAGGATAGTTTGTAATGTCTCTAAGTTTATTTAATATAATTTTAAAGTTCTCTGCAGTAGATCAACAGGCAAAAAGGAAACATGTCTAAGGAAGAAGGAAGGGACATTTCATGTTTCACTTTTTTTTTTTTTTTTACTGCAGTGGTAGTCCATTAGAAACATGGATAATACTCATAAGTTTTAGCAAACTGTGCTTTAAAAAACTACAGGAATTCTCATATAATCAATTTTTATATTCATTTTGAAGACCAGATTTCTGATGTAAGTTGATGCCTAAAATGTTAATCAAAAGATTTATATATTCTGTTGAGTACAATTTCTTTAAATGATGTAATGACTATGATTTCTGAAATATTCTCAATTCCCAGTACCCTCAAAGCCCTAAATGAAATGTGTGATGTGAACATGACTCACAAAAAGGATGAAATGCATGGTCAACAGCTAGCATTTTTACAAAGAGATAGTATCTGAAGACTAAAACTATCACTGGTTAATACACAGGGTCCTGGGTTCAATTCCCAGTACCTCCATCAAAAATAAACAAACAAACAAACAAACCTAATTACCTCCCCACCACCAAAAAAAAAAAAAAAAAAAAAGTAAAAATAAAAAAATAAGAAGTAATCTTTAAAAGAAAAAAACTATTGTTGGTTAAATCAACTTTCTCTTATCAGAAAAATAAGTTACTTATTTTTCTAAGTATTTTTTAATGGGAAAATTTTTATCCTAAAAATTATAGCTTGTTCTAAGGGGATCCTTAAATCATATAGTGATTTCCTTGTAACAATTATATTAAAATATATGGTTAACCATAGCCTAATGACCATATTCAAACTTGATAACCTACTACAATGACAGTAAATATGGCTAGATAAAAACCCCTTTTTAAACAATCAATAATACTATAAAAAAAAGTAAGAAAATGTATAAGACTCAATAAAGATTGGGGGGATGCATCATCAGCTAAACAATAACAATATTTATTGAGCTCTTACATTGTGCCCGACTCTGTTCTAAATGATCTACAAGTATTACCTTGTTTAATCCTCAAGTTGATGCCACATGGTAACTCAAAGACAAGTTTTCTGGAGGCTGGAAGAGGACACTGAGGCACCGCCTGCTTTCTCTCCTAGTGAGGGTGGGGCCACAAGATCCAGGAGAGCCTAGTGTTCGTAAACATTACTTTAACTGAAGGGACATAAACTGCTGAAAGCAGTTTCTTTTGGAATACCGATAGAAGCTCAAAAAGACTTGTGCCATAGCAATAAATCAGTTGTCTTCCACCCAACCTGGACATCCAATGGCACAGTGAGCTCTACACCCCTCAGAGAAGTCAAATTCATAGAGACATAAAGTAGAATGGTGGTTTCCAAGGGCTAGGAACCGTTTTACCCTAAATGCAATTAAAAGCCATTAAAAGGATTTAAGATAGAAGACAGCAAAATCAAAGTTGCATTTCAAAAAGATCAGACATGATATAGAAATTGGAGAGGCTCCAGCATGCAATTTCCTCCCTACTAAATCAACATAGCCTGACCTTTCTCAGAACCAGACTTGGTATCAGGAAACCTAAGTTTCTAGTCTTATATGTTACTTAACCATTACCTCTAATACAGTCTATCCTACAAGATTTCTAAGGAGGCAAAAACTTAAAAAGTTTAAGCAAGAATCCTACCTTCCAACTTGCTTTAGTCCTCAGAGTCCAGACAAAAGAGAAATCCAGTAGCTATGCAACTACCATTTCTCCAAGACAGAGGCTCTGCTCCAGCAACAGCTCCCTAACAATGCACAGGCACAAACAGGAAGGAACAGGCTAGACCGGCCACCAACTACTACTTACTAACCACCCCAGGGTTTACTTTATTCCAGGGGATTTTGTGTACACAATGCTGGGGGAGTGAGGGGGCGAGTATCCATAGGGACTATTGTAAACTGATCTTTTTTCTTCGCACATTGTACTAAGCATACTTTACATTTTAATGAAATGAGGGTGACATCTATGAAGCCTCCATGGCTTCAATGCTTTTTAACACTTATAAATCTTATCACATGTCTTAGACAAGTCGTGTTTGAAATTCATGGCCCAGCCATGTATATATATCAGATCTCAAAATGAGAAAGTTGGATCTAGTAATCCTGCATGCATCTTAATTATTTGCCCCCAAAATATTACTGGGGATTTGACAAGTGGCATAAATTGTCTTAGACAAACAGATGTGTTGGGTTAGGAATGCTGAAGGCTGACTGAGGTCCTCGCAGGAAAAGCCACAAAGGAAGTCACCTAGAATGAGCTATGAATGAGCTACCCAGCAGTTCCACAACCCTGCCCTCTCTGTGGTCTCCAGGTCCATGGTCTGGTCACCTGATAATGGTACTAACCTGATCTATAAAGGCCTGTAAACACTGAAAGAAAAGTAAGAAACTGACTCTCCAAATTCAACTCAAAGATGAATCCATTTTCATCTAATGGAACAAAACAATTTATCAGTCTTTCATATGTTCTTTTTGGAAAACAATCTGCAAAACTTGCATTACCAACATATTATTAATTTTGACCACTCCCATTCATTTTATAGAAATGCCTCAAGATCTTATATTTTAACACCAAAGTAGAAGGCATGATACCACTTGGCAAACAGGATGAAAGCTGCAGGTCATGGTATCTGAAATAACAAAGGGCAATGACTTCTTGCTTTCAAGACTTCTAAAAGATATCCATTTTTATAACTGAAAATAATACAATCTCAACATAGGAACATACAGAAAGAGTACAAGTGAAGGTGAACCTAGAGTAGTTAGTGCAGAAAACCAAGGCACGTAAATGTTGCAGACAAAAGAACAGACTTTTCAGTGCTGCCTGATCCAAGACAGACAACAATGATGTTTAAACCCAAGCCATTCTAACAAGAACAAAACAGAAGAGGTAATCTGGTAGAAAGAATGCCTCAGTAGGAGTCAAGACCCAAATCCTGTCTCTGAAATCAGCTGTACAAATAAGACAAAACACAATTTCCTAAGCCTCTGAGTATACTTTTGTTAAAAAACATTACAATATAATAAATAATTTAAGATAATAATGTAGTTTAAAAGTGACCTCCAAATTGCTAAATCCTAAAGGAACTGAAACAGAAGAGATGAAAACACTGGAGGGTGTGAAAGTACCTGCCTAGAAGGAGCATAACAGGCAAGCATCACAAAAGACACACACACACAATAACATTTAAACTAATTAAGATGTACAGATTGTATCCCCTTTAAAATGAACTGCACTGACAAAAAAAAATGACTCTTGAAACTCTGCCCTCTACCAAAAGAAATTCTTCCGCTGTTCCGCCAGTCACCAGCAGTGGGAAGCAAAGAGTCGCTGGAGCTGCGAATCAAGAGCCCACACACCTGCTTCACCTGTCAGACCCATCTTCGGGCAAATCAGCCCCAACTGCCACAAGAGCTCTATCCCATCTCAGGAACAGGCTTTCCACTCTTGCTCCTCAGTGTAGAGGAAATCTGCTGGACTACAACAGGGAGAGCATGCCCCATTATAATCTGGGAAGCATTATCTCCTAAGAACAGTGTTAAATCACAAGAGATTGGCTACATAAGTAACAGCCTATCTACACAAGGCAAGATCATTAGAGGAAAAAACATTAGAGGAAAAAAAAAAAACCTGCACAATTCTTAAAATGA
Organism: Camelus ferus; assembly: GCF_009834535.1. Taxonomy (NCBI): domain Eukaryota; kingdom Metazoa; phylum Chordata; class Mammalia; order Artiodactyla; family Camelidae; genus Camelus; species Camelus ferus. The sequence goes on along the minus strand of NC_045710.1, from coordinate 30,315,989 downwards.
TATGAGGAAGTGTTTACATTATATTGTTAGGGAACACATTGGGTGGAGGGGAGGCAAAGTACAAAACTCTGTTTTAAATGATAACTATATGTTAAAAATAAATTTCACATGGGATTTGTCTTACCAGCTATCAAAATTTATTATACTGTGGTGCTTTTGCAGGTACAATTAAATCAATGAAACAGAAGAGAACAGATTAAGAATCCTAAGCATATCTAGCACCTTGAAATAAAACAGAAGATTACAAAATCACGAGGAAACAACAAACTCAATAAAAGATGTTCGGGTAATTTTCCCTACAGACAAAAACAAAATTAGACCTCCACCTTACTCCATTCTTAAAAATACAAATTAAAATGAGGTGGCATCAGGTTACTAAAACAATTTTGGTCTGAAAATAACAAGTGTTGAAGACAATGTAAGGAAATGAATGAAAAAAGGTGAACAGTCCTTAATGGCTTGTGGGATTATAAATTTCTAGTATGCTGTGCCGAATAATTTGGCTGCATGTGGTCAAACTGAAAATGAGCACTACCATACGAATCACGATGAATAATTATTCCAATTCTAGTTATAGCCTAGAAAGCTTGCACACATGCTCACAAAGGACATGTGTTAGAATTTTCAATGCAGCATTATGGGTAACAGCAAAAGAAAAACATTTTTTAAAGCACTCCAGATGTTCACTGGTAAAATACACAAATAATGCGGTATAGCATTCTATGAAAGAATATAACAATACTACCAACTAGTTAAAACAAGTGACCAGCGAACTAGGTACTATTTATTAACATAGCTACATTTCACTAATAAGCAAATAGCAAAATGTTACAGAGTAAACTTAAACACATGTAAAAGAATGTTTATGTTGTTTTTGGATACACAAATACATAGTAAAACTAGAAAAACACAGACTGGCTGCATAGCAGATTTGTTCCAGTGGCTGCCCCTTGCTGTTGGCAGGGATGATCAGGGTCAGAGGTACAGACGAAGGATGGGGAACAGGACTGGGGAGAATACTAGAGACTTCAATAGTAATATAATGGTTGAGAATCTGTTTAACCCAAAGAACAAAAATATTAACACTTGCTTCAGGTGGCATGATGTGGAGTTTTACTGCATTATCCTCTGTACTATTATGTAACTTGCTAGTATTATTGTTCACAATGCACAAAAAGTGGCTGAAAGGAAACAACAAACTGGTTAGAATATGCCACTCTGGGTTATAAAAACAAAACTTTTTTTGGCTGCTGCTGTACTTTATTTTTCAATTTTTTCATAATAAGTGTACATTAGTTTAAGAATTGGGGGAAAAATCTTTTGAACAGGAAAAAATATACAGGTAGTGATTAGATTCCATATAGTTCTGGTTCACATAAATATCTGTTGACAGGATTTAAGGCTGTTACAACATGACATATGTACTCTTGCTTCTTTGGGACTCTAAAAGTCCTCAAAAGCCAAAATAAAAACCTATTTTGAAATCCCAAAACTTTTATACAAAATATCAATGTACCAATGGAGAGGACAAAAGTTGCTTCTAAACAACATTCTGGTCTTTGTGGAAGGACAGAGAAAGGGGTTCCCTAATGGCTATAGACTGTTAATGCTTTCATCATTATCTGTAATTGTATAAAAATACAAGAAAGCATCACAAGAAATAAATTTGGTGTGTATTCCAGTAATACTTTTTCCATTATCATGATAAATAGTTTGTGGAAAGCTTTTCAAATTGGAATATAATGAGAAGGTAATAAAGCCTATCATTGTATTCCATTCCATCAGAAAACAAAACAGGAACTTTTATTATATGTAAAGAATATCAGTCAAACAACTTAACCTTGCCAAACCTCAGTTTTCTCACCTGTAAAATGAGCATCCTACCATGCCTCTCTCAAAGGGAGTGGCAATTGAGTACAGTAAGGAACTTCCATCGGCAAAAACCTGGTCTACTTTGCTGGAGGGTGCAGTGAAAGAAGCAAGAGCCAAGCCTGATGTCCGGCCATAGCAGGCTTCAGTGGTATATTAAACTGAATGTGGGAAGCCTCATTTGATCATCAAGGGGAAAAAGGAAATAGTCTTAGAAGATAGCAATCATAATGTAATGAAATACTTTAAGAAAACGGAACCTCTTTGTGATGAACACAAAACTTTAAATACTGATAGTGAATAATGACAACAGAATAATTCCTTATAGCAATGGTTTCAAGAGATGGTCACTTTCACTTAACAAAATTGTAAAGCACTGGGCATGATCTACAAATATTTAAGTACACAGATCTAATACACTAAAAGAGAACAAAAGTGGAAACAGATGAAAGTTGAACTGTTTTCCCCAAAATATTTTTTTTTTTACCATTTTGTACCTACTTCATGAACAGTTATTCTTACTTGTTCTAGCTCACAAACACAAGAGGTGACTTAGGAATGAGACACCCCAGTGAACCAATCAGCCAAGCAAAATCAACCCAACAGTTAGCAGGGCTAAGAGCCAGAAAGCTCTCACATCTACAGCACTGTCATACTGGTTTTTATATTAAACGAACAGCAGAGGAAATAATAACCCCCAAACTTCAAAAAGCACCTTACCAGAGTGATGTCTCGAGAAGCTGCAGCTGCACTCATATGCAAACTAGGCTGCCTTACAGAACTGCTGCAATCAAGGGCTCGAGCAAATGTCCCAACAGCACTGGATAAACCATAAAAGCAAACAGGAAAGAGTAAGGTGCTGCTATTTTTTTAATCTTAAACACACACACACACACACACATTTAGGTAGCAAATAAAAAACTGTAAAAGTCAAACAAGTTCATTCAAATGTGTAAGAATCAAATATCAGATTTGATATCCATTAATGAAGACACTGGCTGCACATTATAAATTTTTGTCAGTGATCCTACTGTATGAATCCTTACTAAACATTATTTTTGAGATTTCTCCCTTTGCTACATATAGCCCTCACTGATTTGTTTTAATTGCTGTATAGATAAAGTATATTCTGTACGATTTAAGAACTGACAAGCCAATGCTATACATATGGGTCATTATAATTAAATTAAGAAAAAGTGGCTTGTGTGGCATAAAGAATGGAACGATCCATAATGAAATGCCATGGAGTAAACAATTTGGTATCCAAAAGTGCTCAAAAAGTAAGAAGTAAATTAGATGCAGAGTTTGACTATTACTGCACAGCAAGTTCTGACCACTTTTCTAGCCCAAATTGTGACATTCTAGAAACATTTTTCCTTGAGATGAGATATCATCAGCTGTAGCAACGAGCTCCTTTGAGGACTCAATATATACTAGATTTTCATTAAAAAAAAAAAAAAAAGAAGAATTACCACAATACTGATTTTCATTTAATGGTTTAGAAGCTCTTCCCATATACTGAGATCCCTAACTTCAAGAAATAAAGCATGAAATAAAGATAAAACTTGCTGCTTTTTGTCTGTATTTTAAACATGCTAGCTGAGGAGGAGATTTTTTAAACAGTTTAATTAAAATATAACACATGTGCAAAAAGTACAAATTGTACACCTATCTAGTTATCACAAAGTCAGTGCACCCATGTCACCAACATTCAGGTCAAAAAACACATCGTCACAGCGCCCTGAAGACTCCTTCTGTAGGGCTGTTTGACCAATGCTTGGCACTCATTAGTTTTTAAAATTTAAACCATTCTGGTGGGATGTGCAGTAGTACCTGACTGTGGTCTTAATATATATTTAGATTTTTTTTTTTAAACAAAAATTTACAAAGACACTAGGTGCACCTCCTTGGTGCTTCTTATGCTGGCTTCAAGGGGGAAAATACATATATGGTCGCTGGCAATCAGGAAAAGAAAAAAACAATACAAATCAAATCTGAAACTGCAATATCTACTAAATAATCCAAAATCCAGGTAAATTTTCTGAAGTCTCTAGACAGCAGTTCTACCAGTGATTCATTCCTACTCCTGAATCTTCAGTCTCATCCACTCCACTGGCTGGCTCCTCCCTAACAATGTACATCAAGTCTCTTCATCCAATAACTTAGTGGCTAGGCGTGTGGGCTCTGGAGTCTGAATGCCTAGCCACCACCAATGACTTCCATGATGACTGGCACCATGAACAGTGAGTACTAAGGATGGACCAAGACCTTTTTTCCCTTTGTATTATGAAAACTGCTCAACAGAAAATTAAGAGGATACAGTGAAGACCCTTGTAATCATGTCCAGATGCACCTCATTTTACTATTTTGCCATGTTTGAAGCAATAAGGATATATTGTACAGCACAGGGAAATATAGCCATTATTTTGTAATAACTTTAAAGGGAGTATAACCTATAAAAATACTCAATCCCTATGCTGTACACTTGAAAACTAATGTAGTACTGTAACTTAGCTATATTTCAACAAAAATAAATTAATTAATTAAAAAGATAATAATATTCTGCCATGTTTGGTTCATTTTTTTAAGGAAATAAATATTTTTAAAAGTATACCTCCATACCTAGTCCCAGAACTCATATATACATATGTAATATGCATATGCATATATACACCCATTAGTGAAGACACTGGTTGCATACTGTAAAATTTTTTTCAGTGATCATACTGTATGGATCCTCACTAAACATTATTTTTGAGATTTCTCCCTTTGCTACATATAGCCCTGATTGATTTGTTTTCATTGCTGTATAGTAATAACCCATTACTCAGTATATCTCAATTCATTCATCAACTGCTTGCTAATGTACTTTAAGGTTTTTTCAGATTTTTCTATTAAATGCAATGCTATGATAATCTTTTTTATTTTCTGCTTTGCAGCAATTCCCACATGAACATTGTCTACTTTTATAACTGAAAAATAAAAATAAACTTCTGTCTTATTCATTTTCTCAAGAAAGAGGGCGCAGGGAGGGGCAAGCAAGTCAGCCAGGCCTCCAGGCTTAGAGCTCTCAAAGGAAAGCCTCACACCTACCAGCAGACCTCACTCAGCACAGTGCGATGAGAGGGGCACGGTACCAATGACCCTCAAAAATCCCTGTCTAGAGTAAAGGAGATTGCCACTTTAATTAAAGATCTGGGATTTCAGGTGTGGAATTTCTTCTTTATACGTTTCTGTAGTGCTTAAGTTTTTACAAGGGGCATTTCTTATTTTTCTTAATCAGTAAAAATTAATCTCTTTTCATTTTTAAAACAGAAACTAATGATAATAAATCATATTATTTAGTAGTGTGATATAAATTAGGCTTTCTTACATAGTTAGAAAAAGAAAAACACAACCAATGAAAAAAAGTAGAACACACTGAAGGAAAAACACATACATTTTCTAGAAATTCCTTTATAAAAAGAAAAGACATCTCTTGACTCAACAGCACCATACTCACCGTGCTACAACTAAAAACTGGTCAATCTGTCGATCTGTAAGTGGGCTATTTGGGTCCCAAACTTTCACTTCCAATTTTGACTGCTCCCTCTCATCTGATTCTCCTGTCCGAGAACAAAGGAAATGGAGTCTTGTTACTCACAAGGCATATATATTGTCACATATGACTGATGACTCTGATCACCACAGCATAAAAAATGTAAGGTAAATGTTCATGGTTTGCATACATCCTTTCAGGCAGTAGATGCAGAACTCTGTAAAGTGAGCTCTGATGATGACACAATCAAACTGACCATTAACATGTCTTTCCTGAGTATTTGTATACGTGAGGCACCAAACCTCACAATAAGAGATTAAAAGACAAAAAAGTGCTCCTGCCGCAAGCTCAAACTGTGCTAAAATTTACACATGAAGAGCTCTGATAGAAACGAAAAGAAACATATCACAGAGACACATAGATATATGATGTAAGATTCTGAAGATAAGAAAAATCATTTCAGGCTAGCTAGGGAACGAGATCATGCAAGAGGTGGCGTTTCTGCTAAGAATTGAAGGATATGAATGCACTTGCAGGGGTAGAGAACTTAAAGTAAGAAATGAAAACATGAACAAAGTCATGGGGCTTTAAGATGTGATAAAAAAAGTAGCTCATGTTGTCAGGAATACACTAAAGGGAATGTAAAGAAAAGAGATGGCTAAAAGAAGTGGGTTACGTAGCTCACAGCGAAAAAAAATGACAATGAATATATGTATGTTCATGTATAACCAAAAAATTGTGCTCTACACTGGAATTTGACACACATTGTAAAATGACTATAACTCAATTTTAAAAAGTTTAACTAACTAACTAACTAAATAAATAAATAAATAAAAGAAGTGGGTTATGAAAATGTCACTGATGATATATTTTCTGAATAGATTTTTTTATTTGGAGGTAAGGAAAAGCCCTTGCCTTTTTAGCAGAAGAGTGACAAAACCAGAACCAAACGTCACATCTCACACTTAGCAATGAAATAATTTGCTCCACAGACATACATGATAAAGACAGAGACATGGTATTGACAGTGACAATAGAGACCAGACAATGATTTAGGAATATCAGTGACAGACAACATAGTGGGTAGATTTCAAGTCTTGAGAACTACATGGATACTGTTGGCATTAACAGAAAGAAACAACCAGGAGGTGCGGACTGAGGTAAAGACGGATGGATGATAATACAGGATGCTTTGTTTTAGGAATGTCTCACAAGGAGATATAACCATGAGCTAAGACATTCAACATTAGGTTCATTTTTAAAAACTAGTTATAAACCCAAAAGTTTGCAAACTGCATGAAATTTGAGAAAGGAGAATGACACAATTACACTTTCCTGTATCTTCAAGCAAAACATTTTAAGTAAGATAAATAGTACTGGTAAAAAAAAGAAATATAATAATAGTATGGTAAAAATAAATCTATATTTGAAATCTGTATTTTTAAATAATACAAAATGAAACAATGACGGTATTTAGTATTAAGCTCCTATTATACAGAAGAACATATGGGTAAAATTGGTATTTACTTTCCAAATTCAAGTTAGTTAAATTGATAAACTTCAATCCAATCCATACATTCTGCAGCATAAAACAGAAAGAGAATTCAGTGTAAGTGTTCTAAATAAATTTGCTATAAATAATAAAACACTCCTGAATGCATTTCTACTCACACGTAAAGCACAGACCATATCGTGGGATAAGAACAAAAGAATAAATACAGAAATTTTCTATTCAGTCACTCTAGAGAATTCCCCATTTTGGAGTCATCATATAATTACATTTATATCACAGTCTGATCACTTCTTCTTGAGGAAAAACTTTTAAGAAGCTCTTGACCAAACTTACTTAGAACATGTATAACTAAATCCTCAACCAAGCTATCAGCAATCTTTAGAATGGTCTTGGGAGCTATGGGATAAGCCAGAGACTGGACCAAGATGAATTCTATGCTCTGAGGGTCATGCTCATCCCAGTCACTGCAATAACCTCACTTTCCTCCTCCATTTATGATAATCTGGGCAATTCCGATCTGCTGGAATCCCAGTCAGCCTGTGAAGATCTCCCTAATCTGTTAATTCCTATAAAATGTACTTACCAACTAATTACATGACTATGTACAGCATCCTGATTTTTACTTCATATGTTCCTCTTCATAATTTTGAAGAAATGTAGATTCAGCAATGATTTTAAATGTGTTAGCCGTCCGTAACCCTTCAGCTATACTTTAAGATTTCTAGAAAATAATGACAAACTACTTCTTCAGTAGTAGAAGTCCCCTAACAGCACATGACACTGTTTAAAGACTGAAGAACTAAGGCTGTATGAGCTGTCATTCTACAGATTCTTTACTGGACAACTAGAAATATTCTTTGTTCTAAATACAATTCATTTTCTTGGCAACAACCATCAAAATACTACACTTTTTGTGTTATACTTAATTCAGAAACATACAAAGATGCTATTTATCACCATTTGTATTAATGTTCTGAAAGTTCTGGGCAATGTTTTAAGTTATGCATCAAAGGGATAATAGTAGAGACAAATACTGTTGATATCACTTATATGTAGAATCTTAAAAATCCAAACTCATAAAAACAGAGTAGAATGGTGGTTACCAGGACCTGGAGGGTGGGGAGAATAGGGAGATGTAGTTCAAGGGTACAAACTTACAACCTATATAGGTAAATAAGTTCTGGAGATCTAATACACAGCATAGTGATTACAGACTGTTATTATAAACTTTAAACTTGATAAGAAACTAGATCTTAATTGTTCCCACCACAAAAAAGAAATAATTATACGACATGATAGAAGTTATTAGCTAATGCTATGGTGGTAATCAAACTGCATTACATAAATGTATCAAATCAACAAATTAAACTTACACAGTGTTATATGATAATTATATCTCAATAAATTAAAAAAAAGTAAATTACTAGAAAGGCACAATTAAAATAAATATATAAAACTTAATGGCATTCCACCAAAGAGAAATAAACAAAAAATTTGAAAAAAATCATTCATTGTGGCAACAAAAATATAAAATATTAAGAAATAAAATTGGAAGAATGTTTATATAAAGAAATTACAAAACTTTCAGAGAATATAAGACGACTTGAAAAAAGATGGTTTTAAAATCTTAAGGGTATCATTTTTGTACAAGTAGTTTAATAAATTTAACAAAATTTAGTTTTGAAAGTCAAATAATTCAAATATTAATCTCTATAAATCTAAGAATACAATTCTTAAAAGAATAATTACCTTTCCCTAGGAGGTAAACTGCTCCGGGTTAAGCATTACTGTTCTTACATGGTTGCAACCAATACCTGCTTACATTAACTTATCATAATCTGATGTTTTTAAGTTAATTAATAGTCACCATATTGTAGAAAACACATTCTGCAAAATTATACACTTAAAAATAATAAGGGTTATAGAAAAAATAAGACAGAACTTTTAAAACCTATGAACTTGGTAATAAGAACACACACACACACACACACACACACACACACAGAGCACAACAATCATAATAAAAATACCAACACAGTTAAATCTCCACTGACATTTACACCAAGTACAAAGGTCAGTCAATCCTTTATCTCCTTAAACCCTGATCTCTTGCTTCCTCCACTGAGATGTAGGTCACTGTGTACAGTTTCAACAAAATTAAAAATAGAATATAGTGTGCAGGGTTTTTTTTTTTTTTTAAACAGTGAGGAAAATATTTTTCATCCTTTGATTTGTAACTCTAATATGCCCCATATAGTTTTAACACAGTCAAAGTGCCACAGATTTTGAGGCCAATACCTCCACTGGAGGAAAGCACTACTGTAGAATTGCCTCCTTTTTTTTTTTTTCTGTAAACACTCTTCATCTGTGAGAATAACTGCTTAGAAAAGTCTCAGATGAACTGACATAATTTCCACACTACATTGACATCTTTCTATCTATTGACTGCATGTGAAGCAATTCAAGCGTAAAGAGCATGTACTGTAGCCAAAGGGACTACTAACTTAATTCTTTAACTTTCAAAGACAGATGCATCCTAAATTCCCAACTACAGACAAGTGTTACTTAATTAGTAACAGTAGACAGTGGTGGCCAGGGGAGAAGCAACTGTAGTAGCTAACACTGAGTTCTGGACTCTGTGCTAAATGCTTTATAAAAATTACTTCATTTGATCATCACAACTCTATCATGTATGCACACACATCACTATTCCCTTTTTAAAGAGAAAGAAATGGGAACTTGGAGGGGTTAGTTTTCCCAATGTTACTCAGTTGAAACATAATACAGCCAGTTTTCACCCAAGACTGTGAATCCAAAGTTATTTTAGTTTAATAATTTAATGTTATTATAATACTTTAAACAGTTAACAAAGTTTAACTTAACATGTAAATGATTTACTTCTTAAAATTCCAGTGTTACAGCACAGCTAAATAATAATGCAAAACTTACTACATATGACGTCTTTATTCTACGGAAAATTCTCTAGGTGGTTTTCTCAAACTCAATAAAGATTTAAAATCTCAAAAGAAACCTTTACCTTCCTTTGCAAACTATATGCTGAGCTTTCAAGATCTCAACAGTTTGTTACACGGTGGGTAGCCATAAACAAAATTTAAAATTCTAAACCCACAAAAAAGAAAAATTTTCACCAGCAAGACAAATGCCACATCGATGTCTTAGAATTCATCAGGACACGTTCACAAAGAAAGCAAGCCTGTGATATATTCTGGCACGGAGCTGATGCTTCCACCTACTCAGGATATTAATTCAGGTTCTACATCTCATGCCAATGCAAATTGGAATCTGGCCACTGGTCTAAACGTACCCACTCAAGAGTATCAAAAGGGTTAGTAAGCACAGACTGCATCAAGCCCTAAATATCTGTTCTTGAACATGGTGTTTTCTACTATTTAATTTCCCTAAAAACAGGTACAAGCTGCATGTATGAAAGCTTTATAATGGCAATGTCTATGTCTTTCAAGTCTGGTTTAACTGCTGGTGTACCTATTTGCCACCCTACTCCTGCTCCCCTGAAAATACACTAATTAGGGAGTAAAGACGGGTTCTTTAAATCTTTCATCTAGCTAGTTGCCTGATACAAGTGAAAAGAAACATTCTGGATATGCTAAATGCTTTAAAGTTGAAGTAAAGAGTTCAAAGTGACTTCTTCATTTGTGATGAAAACTATGGTGTTTTTCATTGTTAAAGATGAATACCTACAAATAAAGCTAACAAGTTATAAACTTAGTAAGAAATATATAAAATCACTATTAAAATAGAACAAAACAAACAAAAGCTTCCACAAGACCCAAAAGTGGCCTTCAACGAAGAGAAAGAATTCCTTGTGTCTGGATAGGACGTTTCAAAAATCATCAAAATATCTGTTCTCCCTAAATTAACTTAAAAATTAACTGCAACTCAAAAAAAAATAGGAAGGAAGGTTTTTTTTCTTCTGGTTTTAGTGAAGCTTGGAAATAAGAGAGAAACTAGCCTTACCAAATATTAACATACACTTACAAAGCGCTATAATTAAAGCAGAGTTTAACTAGAGCATGAACAGATAGACCAGTGGAATAGAATAGAAACCTCAGAAGCAGACCCACGTACTGCTCAATGCTATAAAATAATCAGTCACTTCCCAAAGCAATATATAACATTAATACAATTTCCATCAGAATCCTAATGAAATCTGGAAAGGAAGAAAGTGACAAATTGATGATAAATTTCAACAGTAAGAAAAAAAATCTATGAGATGAGACCCTCCTCGACAAAGAAATTTTTTAAGAACAATGAGGGAAAACTTGCCCTGCCATTAAACATATAAGAGCTACATAAAATAAACTTGGATCTATCACACGATGGAATACTGCATAAAACATAATTTCATGGATCTCTCTCTACAGATTTATGTAACAAACAGTCTGGGAGAACATGTTAAATTAATAACAGCAGTTAATAGTGGTCTAGAAGGGAAGATCTGAGGGACTACTACTTTTGTTTCCAGTATAGTTGCATTTTTCTACCACAATTCATATCATTTGCAATAAAATAAACTTTCAGATTTAAAAACTGGGAAAAGAAAGGGAAAATAGTGGAGCCCCTTTGTTACACTACTGCTACAAAGGGACTTCATCACAAGCACTTCTAGCTGCAAGGTTTATTTGGAGATGTTGACTGTGTATTAAAGAGACAGCATTCTAAGAGATGCGGAGTACTGAACAGCACCCCTAAGGTTCTCTAAATCCTAAGGCTCAATAGGGTACCTCATGAGACTCAGTGGGGCTTTCTCTTCCACCTCATCCACAATGTGACTTCTCCTATTTAAGGTCATATGCATAATAAGAAAGGGTTCTACTGCCTAAATAAAGTTTGTAAACCACTCATCCTGAGGACTACCAGGAAAAACAATGTTAAAAGCAATTAATACTTGTTAATAAACTATAAGATCTATTACATTAATGAATATTTAGGTACGTTTTCTGAATACAAAGAATGCCGTTGTCAGATAACTGGTATAACTCCTCAAATGCCACAAGGTGTTAATAATTGCTTTAACCTACAAGAACCACTTCAAGGTTCTTATCCTTAGAAACTTCAAATTGTTACTGAGAAGAACTATAGAATAAATTATTTCATTTTATGTATGATTTTGTTCCTTAAATTAATTTTTTAAAATTCTAAGCTAGGTAGATATGCTTTCCAAATTACAACACTCTAACCAACTTTATGTTTTCGAGGCTTAATATCACAAGTACATAATTTTTCAGATAAATGAGAACTCGCGGGTTTCCATCATATGATTTTTCTGCCACTGGCACTTGAAACATCCCAATTTTGTTCCTTGGTTCAGCATTTTATCTTTACATGAACAATACTACAAAATTTCTAGGCTTTCTATACACCGAAGTTTATGCTCAGTGCTCAAGAGAGAACCACACCATCAACAGCTCACGCAGTCCAAAATTTTAAAAATCAAATAATTAAAATAGCGCCAAAGATTACATGAACAACACAGTCCACATAGTTTGAAAAAAGTAACGATCAGAGTTCAGGGAGGAGTAACAAAGGCCTGATTGGGGGATATTGCGGGTCGAGTGACACACACACATGAACACTAGGGACATTTCTGGCTTTTGGACTGTGCACAGAAGGACTTGCTGAACTATTTCAACAGGAGCATAAACATTTGTCAAAAACTCATTGTACTGTACACAAAAAAGGGTGAAATGTACTACATACAAATTACACCTTAATAAAAAAAACAAGGAAAAACCTACCTGTAAATGATTACTTGGAAGACAACTGGCATTTTGAATAAAATTACAAACATACATTTCTTATGACTTAGAAATTCCACTTCCAGGAACTTATTTTCCAGTTATATCCAGAATATAAAATTATCCATTATTTAAAGGGTACTTATTGTAGCACTATTTATAAATTTTTTAAATGAAGTGTTTTTAAAAATAACAAATATATAGCGAACACTTAGATGCAGTGATACAAGTCTAAGATCAAACGTTAACAATTGTATAAACATCCAAAATTATTTCTGGAAGACAAGTCCACTTGCACAGATCACAATGCCAATAAATGTGATCTGTCAGCCTATAATGAACTGATTAACTACTTACAAACTATTCATAAAAACTTCTAAACACAACACAGTTGAGTGTAGATACCGCATTCTGTTCTCAAAACTTAGTCATTATTGATTGACCTTTCCTGGTATTAAGTTCACTAAAATGCAGACATATGCAGCCTGGTATTATTCACAGGCACCCCACCTACCCACCACTGACAATGACAACCGACCAGTGTGCCTTATGGTTCACAAACTCTATCCTGAGTTGATTTAACTTTTCTGTATACATTTCCTATGAGTAAGGCAAGGTAAAGAATGCAAATTATGAAAACCTTAAGGGAAAAGACTAATAAATTCTAAACTTCTATATGACAAAAATTCTAAATTTTTATATAACAAAAATAAATGAGTTAAATTTAAAATCATTATTAACTTTTTTAAAAATGAAGAGGCAGTATGTGCAATACTTGAAGACAAAGGACAAATACTTTGTTTATCTTTAATAAAGATAAACAAAGTATTCTTGTCAACACCTATACAGATAAATAAGCAAATAGAAAATATACAAGGAATTTACAGAAAAACTAAAGGTAACTAAGTAAAGCATAATCTCAACTTTTAAAAGTTAACACAACAGCAGCAGCAGCAAAGAAAAACCAAAAAGCCAAGACAATAATATAACAAAATGAGAGTCGGGGGACACGAGGGGGAGGAATTCCCTAATAATCTATTGGAGGCATCTGGCTCTCTCACACAAAAATTAATATAGGGTCCTAGAAAAGGAAATTATGGTACATCCATGCAGACTTAAGAACTATTAGTCACCAAAAAAAATAAAGTCACTCTACTAATGGGGAAAGATGCTAAAGATACATGACCAACTGAAAGAAGCAGCTGCAGAATAACATAAGCAACCTGGAACTGCACAAAGACTGAATGGATTATGAGCCAGAGCATGTACCAAAAACAATACCCTAGAGGGAGGATAGAGCTCAAGTGGTAGAGCGCATGCTTACCATACACAAGGTCCTGGGTTTAATCCCCAGTACCACCTCTAAAAATAAATAAATAAGTACTAACTACACCCCTCCCAAAATTAAATCACCTATTATTCTTTCATCTTTGTGTAAAATCTACACTTCCAAAAAAGCACAAAAATAATACCCTAAATAATAATAGTAATTAAATGGGGGTTTGGAATGAAGGCAAGGGGATGGTGTTTGTTTTCTATACTACACATTTCTGTATTTTGTGTTTCACTTTTTAACAGTAAGAATGTTTCACTTTTGAAATCAGAAAATAAAGGTTTTAAGTATACAGTTAGGGCAGGAGAAGGAAAAATTAAGTCTTGCTAGGAAGACCTGTTCTTAAAATGCAAAGCTTTGAATCTCTCTGGTATATAAACTATTCAGACCAGCCAACATCCCCAATAAAACCTAACTGTTCACCAGATTCCATGGCTACCTCAGAATGATGACAGGAGGGCATTCAGGATCCCAAGGCATGAGCATGTCACAAGTTCAACAGCACTAAAACATTCTTAAAGATGTATTTGAAAGAAGAACACAGCTAGAAAACTCACAAAATTATAAAGTCAAAAAAGAATAACTGATCAAATAAATTACTTTTCATTGCTGTTTGCTATATGTCTAAAATTGGAAGAGGCCCTAACTTTTAAACTTTAGCCTGAAAGTTGCTTCTTCCATATGAAGAAAATAATATTTGAGTTTTAAAGTACCTTTGTTTTCATAGGACTTGAAAACCCAAAGAAAAACATACCTTCTAAGAGCATTTCTGGAATGTCTGCTTGATATCTAGGTCCCACTCTGATTTCACCTTTGTCAGCTAATAGTGTTTTCACTGAGGGGTCATAGACCAATGAGTAGAAAAAGGTATCCTGGGGAAAAAAGACAAAAAATATCTAGGTAAATGTAATTCCTTCTACTTTTTATAAAGTAATAAATCCAGTGTCACAATAATGAAACCATAAAACTTCAGAGACTATAAAACTTCATTTTGGTGAATAAATCTCCAAGGAGAGCAAGATGTTACTGTCATCAGATAAAACAGTACAGAATTAAAAAAAAAAAAGTACAGAATTAAATGAAAGCAAAACAAATAGCTTAACAATAAAGGTAGATAATGAAGTTTCATTATTATCCATTTCAGTCTAACAGAAAACCATTAACAACTCTAAAATTAAAAGCTAGCAAAGTTAAGCAAAAGTCAAAGGAAGACACCTGAACTCAAGAAATCATTTAAAGCTGTAAAGCCCAAACTAAACAGTAAAGATGCCTTCACAGATACCGGACACTCTCAGTTTTGAAGTGTTTCTGTCCCACATTTTATCAAAAATACTAAAATGCACATACATCTCACATTATATGAATTATAGAGGAGCTTAGTTTATATGCAGTTTACTAATATGTTACATTGTATACAATTTAATTAAATATCTGTAAGTACAACTTTGCAGTTCTTTAAATTCTGAAACACTCCTATGTATATATAGATAAGCATATAAACATAACTGTATACATGCTACCACCACTAGCACACCCACCTAACTTTCCATGGTCACTTAAGAGCAAACACCCTAGTTACTGTGTCTAATGGGCAAAATGACCTATAGCCACCAGTCCTTGGCTGGATTCTGCAATACCACTGGAGGTCATCTGAACCAGCAAAGTCTTGCCCCTGCTTCCCACTGTGGTTCTGAGGGTCATCTACTGCATGACTGTATTACATCCTGGAAAAGCCTAATCCTACCAACAGCAGACTGATAAAGGACTACATGGTTAAAAAGCAAATGAGTAGGAAAAAAAATCCTACAGACCTTTGCAAATTTTCATCTACTACAGTGCTTAGCACATACAAATTGCTAACAAATTATAAAGCAAAAATATCACCTTTTAAAAAAAAGATCCACTCTCAACAACCAAATACAATAAAATATACTGAAACATGTTGAGTATTTCCTTTTTATTTCTGCTTCTGTGAACAAAAGCTAATTTCTGAGCATAATCATTTGCCATATTATTATCCATCATTCTGTTGAATCGACAACAAACCCTACTTTCTTTTCTAAATTTCATGCGTATAAGTTATAAAGACTATTAACCTTTTTTCTCCCTTGAATTTTATTTTCCCTTTCATTTTCATTATTAGGTTTTCATATGGATAGTAGTTCTACATGTTTGTACCAATCTTCTGTAATGTTTTCTTCGGGATAAAGGAACAGCACTTTTGAGCACAATAAAATACTTTTTAAAAAGAAAATATGTCCCTTTAATTCTTAAAAAAAATACATGTAATAAAACTTTTTGGAAACTTTTACCATGAAACCATAACGGTTAAACACTGAAATATTATCTTTTCTTTTTTAATGGAGGTACTGGGGATTGAACCCAGGACCTCGTGCATGCTCTACCTCTGAGCTATATATACTCTCCCCCAACACTGAAATATTATTAATAGTAAAATATTTTCCCCATGATACAAACAATAAAAATCACAAAAAACTGCAAAATATGGAATACTCTGTTTACAAGAATTTCCTCCCTTCAATAAAGTACAGGCTCTAATTCAACTTGTTAAAAATGTTTAAAAAGTTTCTTGTTGAAGTTTACAGAAAGAAGTATTCTTAGTTGACAAAGTTTATTATGATTCCAGGAAAGAAAGCAGACCACCAATGGTAAAATCTCATCTGGAAAGAGTCTAAAAGAAAAGCTATTTATTTAAAAAGAGAGGAAAAAAAAGGAAAGAAACAAAACATAGGGAGAAAGACAAAGTATACATAAGTCACTTATCTCATAAAGCCAAAAATATTTCTTCTACTGGCAACTAAATCATGTGCTATACTTTATAAGCCTTTCAAGTACCAAGTGAGACAGACACAGGAGTTTTTGCCAACTCTTAGTTAACCAGAAAAATTAAATTACTCGAATGTAAATAGTCATAATACTTTTACCATAATACTGCTATCACTGTGCAAAAATTTGGTAGAAGAAGAAACAATTTAAATTTATAGGCTTCACGTAAAATAGAAAACAAAAACACTAACATACATATATTTACGAATTACCTCTTTATCTAGATACGATAATACTGACTCTGTCTCATTCAGAAGGGCAACACTGCATTTCCCCCTGTTGAAAGAGAAAAAAGGGAATAAATGTAAAAAAGACCTCCTCACCTTCACAGTGATAATGCCTACAAAAGTTAGGAATATTCGAAATGTAAAGCTGCCATTAAGAAACCAGATGGCGGTCAGGAACATTTATATATGTATATATTTAGACTCACTTTACAATCCTGACATTGTGTAACCTAAAAAATAAAACTATCTTTGTAGACATTTATTGAGAGGCCAACCTGGGGAGGGAACAATGTTAGGCAGTAAATTCTTTTAACATAAAACACTTTATAGGTAATTTCCTTATTTTCCAAGAAAGCAGAGTACAATGCAACCTTTAGATAAAGAGTCAGTTTCTGATTCTGTAAAGAATTAATATAAGATAATTTTATACAAGGGTCCCTCAAAGACATCACCACGCAAATTTGCCTAAAATAATCTTCAGATTTTTTAAGTAGCCACTGCATATGAGAACCTAAAAATAATACACATTCACATCTGGACTATCTTTATTGAAACTGCTCTAAAGAGTAGTTAAAATTTAAACACAAGGACTTCTATAGAGCAAGGGGCAAATAAAGACTGACAGATTCAAGGACCTTGAAGTCTGACAGCATTTATCTTTGGTCATAGCTGAGTGTGAGTTCAAAAATAAAATGTCTATTAAAAAAGACCTGTCTACACTTGAGAAAAATTAAGATTATCCAAGTAGTGATATGTATTACAAACATTTTTTAAATTACTCTCAGCAGCTTGAAAAATTCAGAACAGCTACAAATTTGAAACGAGAATTCTGACAGGCTATTCAAGTTACAGATATTGGTCAGGGCTCACAGAATATTTTTTAATGTTATAATGTCATTTGATTTTCTAAACAAATGTCACAACTTGCTCTCCACAAAATAACATACAAGAACAAATACATCACATATACATTAAATAGGAAGCTAGAAGGGCTTTGTTGGATTATCAGAGTGAAATATGATTCAAAAGAAAAAATTACCAAAAGCAAGATAAAATAGCAAAAGTAAAATATTAACACAGGTCAAAAATTGTAGCTTACAAAATATTTTTGCAATTGTATATTCATTAAATAAAAAAGAATTCCTATAATCAAAACATCTTTCTCTGTTAATCATCTCAGGTTAATATTGCTTCAAAAGGTTTCTCTGAGAGCATGTGGTATTTCCATCTTATCCTGTCAAATCTCTAATTTGGTTACCAAGAGTTATACAGGTTTTCTGTTTTTCTAATATATTTTTTCATGCATATTACTGAAGCAGAAAAATTAACATCATTCCTTCAGTGCATATAACACTCAAAGTCAATAATAATCTGACATGCTCTTACAAAGGACAGATTTAGAGTAGGGAAATTGCTCTGTTGCTGTTAGCACAACTACAGCTGCCATAGAACTTCTATGACCTGTGAATACGTGCTCACACGTGCAAGAGCACTTAAGTAATAAATGGGATTTCCAAAAATAGTTTCACTTACTTTTTTTGCCCCAGTAACAGCTGAAAAAGCAGTATTTCTAACATTTAATACTTAATCATCTAGAAAAAAAATCTTTTTTTTTTAAGTTCTCCAAAATCAGAGGTTTTTTTAAATGGGGGGGGGGAGCAGAAGCTACTAAATGTTATTAATAGATACCACTTGAATTTTATGGGATAACAGACACTGAAAATTCATATAAACAATAAAACATGAAGTCACCGCCATACTGTCTGAAATGACAAAAGAATTTAAACTGAATCACTAAACCACTATTTTCACAATTATATTAGGAGACAAAGAAATATTGGTTATACTGTTTTTAGAGGCACAACATGATTACAAAACCAATAGAAGGATATCTCACCAATCTAAAATATAAATTATTTTTGGAAGTGTAGATTTTACACCAAGATGAAAGAATAACAGGTGATTTAATTTTTAAACTCTTTAATGTAGCTATAGTGTATTTTTTCCCAAATTAAAAATGAAAATCTGACACTTAAATTTTCATGTACATACATTAACAGCTAACAGAGTAAGAGGTTGAGTCAGAATTATTTTATGAAGTAAATATGAATATATAATTAACACATGTACAACCATGCCAAACGTTGTTGACAAAAGAAGTTTAAAAAGAGATTTAAAGTGTTGGCTTCCTTTATGCTGAACAAATCTTGGCTCATAGGAAAAAACATCATACATTTCTAACCACAAACTAAAGGAACCATTATCAAATTGTGAATATAGATAACCCAATTGTTTTATCCTGAACCTCAAGCAATGTACCTAATTATGTCACCTCCACAGAACTTTAAATCTTTAGGAATGAAGACATCCAAACATAATGATATAAAACATATCAAAGACCACACAACATTCAGAAAGATCACTCCAGGTCTATATAATCATTCATACTGCTTTTCTATACAGAATCACACAGAAGCACAGAATTTCTACAGAGATAACATATTTTCCTACCGATCATTCAAAGAGTTTTTAAAAATATATTGTTTCCGGCTTGGAAACTGTGCAGAGTGCTGGAACAGAGAGAAATGTGAATAAATACAATAATACAACATGGTCCAGTGTTTAATAGCAGTTGCTGATCAGCCTGGAATCTATTTGCTTAATAAGATGTCCAATATAATCTCTACAAACTCAAAAACCTTACGTAAAAATGTGTACACAGGTTATTTTTCCTTTTATCTAAAAATGTTACCTATTGTACAAATTAAACATGAAAAAGTTTAAATTAGCATCCATTTCCCCACTACCTGATGACTTTCCTGCACTTTGATACAACTGAAGCTGATAGAATGGTACAAGACGACCATTCCTCCTTGGAAAAATGAAAATTTATTAGTGCCACACGAGACTTATTGGACTTTAAACTTTCCCTGCTCAATGAAAACCATTATTTCTTCATTAAAAAAAGCATTTCTCCATTAAAAGAAAAATGAAATCTTGCCATTTGTGACAACATGGATGGATCTAGAGGGAGATATGCTAAGTGAAATAAGTCAAAGAAAGACAAATACCGCACAACCACTCAAAACCTATGGGACACAGCAAAGGCAGTGCTAAGAGGGAAGTTTATAGCGATACAGGCCTTCCTCAAAAAAGAAGAACAATCTCAAATAAACAATTTAACCCACCACCTGAATGAATTAGAAAAAGAAGAACAAAAAGCCCCAAAAAGCAGCAGAAGGAAGGAAATAATAAAGATCAGAGAGGAATTAAATACAATAGAGATTAACAAGACCATAGAAAAAAATCAACCAAAAGCTGGTTTTTTGAAAAAGTAAATAAAATCGACAAACCTCTGGCCAAACTCACAAAGAAGAAAAAAGAGAGAGCACAAATTAGCAAAATAAGAAAGGAAAATGGAGAAATTACAACAAACAAAATAGAAATACAGAATATCATACGAGAATATTATGAAAAACTATATGGAACCAAACTGGATAACCTGGAGGAGATGGACAAGTTTCTGGAAACATACTGTCCACCAAAACTGAATCAAGAAGAATCTGAACACTTGAACAATCCGATCACTAGAAAGGAAATAGAAATAGCAATTAAAAACCTCCCTACAAATAAAAGTCCAGGACCGGACGGCTTCACCGGGGAATTCTACCAAACATACAAAGAAGAACTCATACCAGTCCTTCTCAAACTCTTCCAGACGATTGAAAAGGAGGGAATACTCCCAAACTCATTCTATGAAGCCACCATCACCCTGATACCAAAACCAGGCAAAGACACTACAAAAAAAAGAGAATTATAGGCCAATATCACTGATGAACATAGACGCCAAAATCCTCACCAAAATATTAGCAAATAGAATCCAACAACACATAAAAAAGATTATAATACATCATGACCAAGTGGGGTTCATCCCAGGGACACAAGGCTGGTTCAACATACGCAAATCAATCAGTGTAATACATCACATCAACAAGAGAAAGGACAAAAACCACATGATCATCTCAATCGATGCAGAAAAAGCATTTGATAAAATTCAACACCCATTTATGATAAAAACTCTCGCCAAAGTGGGTATAGAGGGAACATATCTCAACATAATAAAAGCTATATATGACAAACCTACAGCCAGCATAGTACTCAACGGTGAAAAACTCAAAAGCTTCCCACTAAAATCTGGGACAAGACAAGGATGCCCACTATCACCACTCCTATTCAACATAGTCCTGGAAGTCCTAGCCACAGCAGTCAGGCAAGAGAAAGAAATAAAAGGGATCCAAATTGGAAAAGAAGAGGTAAAAGTGTCATTATATGCTGATGACATGCTACTATATATAGAAAACCCTAAAAGGTCCACACAAAAGCTACTAGAGCTGATTGAAGAATTCAGCAAGGTAGCAGGTTACAAAATTAACGTTCAAAAATCAGTTGCATTTCTTTACACTAACGATAAATCAACAGAAGAAAGTAAAGAAACAATCCCCTTTAAAATAGCACCCAAAGTAATAAAATATCTGGGAATAAATCTAACCAAGGAGGTGAAAGAATTATACACAGAAAACTATAAACCATTGATGAAGGAAATTAAAGAAGACTTTAAAAAATGGAAAGATATTCCATGCTCTTGGATTGGAAGAATCAATATTGTTAAAATGGTCACACTGCCCAAGGCAATCTACAGATTTAATGCAATCCCTATCCAATTACCCAGGACATATTTCACAGAACTAGAAAAAATCATAATAAAATTCATATGGAACCATCAAAGACCTAGAATTGCCAAAGCATTACTGAAGAGAAAGAAAGAGGCTGGAGGAATAACTCTCCCAGACTTCAGACAATACTATAGAGCTACAGTCATCAAGACAGCATGGTACTGGTACCAAAACAGACATATAGACCAATGGAACAGAATAGAGAGCCCAGAAATGAACCCACAAACTTTTGGTCAACTCATCTTTGACAAAGGAGGCAAGAATATACATTGAATAAAGACAGTCTCTTCAGCAAATGGTGTTGGGAAAACTGGACAGCAGCATGTAAAACAATGAAGCTAGAACACTCCCTTACACCATATACAAAAATCAACTCAAAATGGATTAAAGACTTAAACATAAGACAAGATACAATAAACCTCCTAGAGGAAAACATAGGCAAAACATCATCTGACATACATTTAAAAAATTTTCTCCCAGAAGAAATAAAAGCAAGAATAAACAAATGGGACCTAATGAAACTTACAAGCTTCTGCACAGCAAAGGAAACCAGAAATAAAACAAGAAGAAAACCTACGGAATGGGAGAAAATTTTTGCAAGTGAAACCGACAAAGGCTTGATCTCCAGAATATATAAGCAGCTCATACGACTGAATAAGAAAAAAATAAACAACCCAATCCAAAAATGGGCAGAAGACCTAAACAAGCAATTCTCCAAGGAAGACACACAAATGATCAAAAAGCACATGAAAAAATGCTCAATATCACTAATTATCAGAGAAATGCAAATCAAAACTACAATGAGGTATCACCTCACACCAGTCAGAATGGCCGTCATTCAAAAATCCACAAATGACAAATGCTGGAGAGGCTGTGGAGAAAGGGGAACCCTCCTACACTGCTGGTGGGAATGCAGTTTGGTGCAGCCACTATGGAAAACAGTGTGGAGATTCCTCAAAAGACTAGGAATAGACTTACCATATGACCCAGGAATCCCACTCCTGGGCTTGTATCCAGAAGGAAATCTACTTCAGGATGACACCTGCACCCCAATGTTCATAGCAGCACTATTTACAATAGCCAAAACATGGAAACAGCCTAAATGTCCATCAACAGGTGACTGGATAAAGAAGAGGTGGTATATTTATACAATGGAATACTACTCAGCCATAAAAAACGACAACATAATGCCATTTGCAGCAACATGGATGCTCCTGGAGAATGTCATTCTAAGTGAAGTAAGCCAGAAAGAGAAAGAAAAATACCATATGAGATCGCTCATATGTGGAATCTAAAAAACAAAAACAAAAACAAAAACAAACAAACAAAAACAAAGCATAAATAAAGGACAGAAATAGACTCACAGACAGAGAATACAGACTTGTGGTTACCAGGGGGGTGGAGGGTGGGAAGGGATAGACTGGGATTTCAAAATTGTAGAATAGACTACACTGTATAGCACAGGGAAATATACACAAAATGTTATGATAACTCACAGAGAAAAAAATGTGACAATGAGTGTGTATATGTCCATGAATAACTGAAAAATTGTGCTGAACACTGGAATTTGACACAACATTGTAAAAATGATTATAAATCAATAAAAAATGTTAAAATAAATAAATAAACTAAAAAAAAAAAAGAAAGACAAATACCATCTGATCTTACTTATACATGGAATCTAAAAAAATAAAACAAAACAAATGGAAAACAGACTCACAGATACAGAAAACAAATGGGTGGTTCCCAGAAGGAAGGGGGAGGGGGTGAGCATACAAACAGATGAAGGGGATTAAGAGGTATAAACGTCCAGTTAGAAAATAAATAAGCCATGGGGATGTAATATACAGCATAAGGAATACGGTCAATAATATTGTAGTAACTTTGTACAGGGACAGATGGTTACTACACTTATTGTGGTAATCATTTCATAATGTATGCGAACATCAAATCACTATGTAGTAGACCTGAAACTAACATAATGTTGTATGTCAAGTATATTTCAAGTGAAAAAAAAAATTCTTTTTTAGTTGCCAGGAAGGGGTAAAAAGGACACAACATTCTTAGCCATTAGGAAAACGCAAAATCAAAACCACAGTGAGATACACTTCACATACAGACAATAACAAGTGTTGACAAGGATGTGGAGAAACTGGAACCCTAATACTTTGCTAGTGAGGATGTAAAATGGTGCACCTACTTTGGAAAACAGTTTGGCAGTTCCTCAAAATGTTAAACACAGAGTTGCCATCTGACCCAGCAATTCCACTCCTAAGTGTTATGTAAGAGAAAATATATGTCCACACAAAAAATTTGTAAATGAATGTTCATAGCAACATTATTCATAATATCCCAAAAGTGGAAATAACCCAAATTTTCATCAACTGATGAATGGATTTGAAAAAAAAAATTTGCAGTTCTAGTCTAAATCCAAGGGCCTGAGAACCAGGATTGCTGATGCTGTAAATCCTAGTCCAAGAGCAGGAGCCCAATGTCCCACTTAGTCAGGCAGAGAGAGAGAATTCTCCCTTCTTCCACCTTTTTGTTCTTTTCAAACCCTCAACTGACTGGACGAGGTCCTCCCACATTGGGGAAGACAATCTGGTTTACTGAGCCTACTGATTCAACTAATCTCTTCAAGGAAATACTGTTATGGATACACCCAGAATAATGTTTAACCAAGTATGTGGGCATCATACAGCCCAATGAAGTTGACACATAAAATTAACCATCACAATATCTCAATAAAGTTACTATTAAAAATTCATAAATTACTCTTCAAAACTGTCAAGGCCATGAAAAATAAGGAAAGACTGAGGTACTATCACAAACCAGAGGAGACTATGGAAACAAGACGCCTAAATGCAATGTCAGACTGAATCCTGGAACAGAAAAAAGATGTAAGTGGAAAGAATGGTAAAATCTGAATAGGGTCTTAAGTTTAGTTTATAGCAATGCATCTATGTTAATTTCTTAGTGTTGATAAAGGTGCCGTGGTTGTGTAAGCTGTCAACGGTTAGGGGAAACTGAGTGAATGGTATATGGGAACTCTAATATCTTTGCAGCTTTGCTTGTAAATCTAAAGCTATCCCAAAATAAAGTGTTTTTTAAAAAAATTTATTTTAAGAGTGACTTATTTATTTATTTGTTTTTTTTTTGGTGGGGGGGGGGATAGGTTTATTTATTTATTTTTAGAGGTACTGGGGATTGAACCCAGGACCTCATGCATACTAAGCATGTGATCTACCACTTGAGCTATACCCTCCTCCCAAAATGTTTTTTTTTAAACCCCCTCCACCAAAGGACATCTTTCTTAATTGGTCTTATGAATCTTACATTAGCCACAAATTGAATTCCCAACTTTTTTTTCACATAAAGAACCATGCGAGGTTCTCTGACTGGAAATTCAGCAAGCAGTTTTATACATCATTTAATCCACTGAATACAATAAACGAATAAAAAAAAAGTTCAAAGTTCCAAAATAATTTCAGAAGATTTTATTTCACAACAGCAGCAATGTAAGATCTGACAAAAGATAAAAAAATTATCAGGAAAATTATTTCCAAACCAGAATTATATGCCTAAACAAACCATCAGCCAAGTGTGAAAAATTTTCAGATAAGTGAAGGACTAGGAATTCTTTACATTTTAGAAGACTAATCAAAAGGAAAAGGTAAAACAATTATTAACCCCAAGGAAAACAAAAGTTTATATAAGAAAAAATTATGTGAATATTTACATATTCATAAAATACAAAGACTGATTATTAAGTTAAATAAAAGTCTGATATGTTGGAAACACAATGGAAAGGGAATAAAGAGAGAGATTTCTAAAGATGTAAATTAATAGTAGCAGTATAAGAGTGGTATCAATGCTAAAGCCACTGTCAGAGAAGTTGAAAATGATTGCAGAGTGGGAACCGGGCATATGACTATATACATATATGTACATATATGGCAGCTATATACTCATATACAACTTGAAAAAGTAATCAAATTTAAATTTAAAGTGAGGTGAGTCCTAATTAGATAAAGAGAATAAATTTGTGTGAATACTCTATATATAAAAAGGGAAGATTACTTACAATGACACCACATCAGGTTTTCTCAACCTTGGCACTACTGACCTTGGACCAGGTAATTCTTTGCTGTGGGGGCTCTCCTGTGCAGATAGGGTGTCTAGCAGGACCCCTGACCTATACCCACTGGATGACAGTAGCACCTCATATCCAGCTGTGACAACCAAAATTGTCCACACTTTGCCAAATGTCCCTGGGAGACAAAATTGCCCCTAGTTGAGGACCAGTGTTCTACATTATAGAACTGATGAACTATGGTTTTCATAACTGTATCTTAGTAACAAATATTTAAGGACTACCTATATAAGGAAAAGAGTATAATTTCATGCATCTTAAACCAAAAAAAGGGAAGAGAAGGACAAAGAGGAGAAAGAAATCTGGGAACCTTCAAATACTTCTATCCAAAGATATATTTTCTGTTGTTAATTCTACTTTAACAGATGTTAACAAATACAGGGTAAAGGGGGCCCTCAAGAAACAAACAAAACAAAAACTGGAACATCCACTGGAGTAGGTAAAATACAGAAATAAAAAGCCAAAAAAGAGAAGTTTAATGGGATAGATCAATGAAGTTTTTGAAGAAACACAACAAGCAGCATTTTGGAAAGTCCCTTCTGTTAGTGGCATGTGGATAGCACCAAAGCAACAAGACATTAATCCATGATCCTGGAGATTTCGTAACAAATGTGAAGGAAACTGTCAAAGAGGAATTCAAGGGGGGATAAATCCTCTCTTGATGCCACTTTTTCCTTTTTATTAATTTAATTTAATTTTACTATTTTTAGGGGGGAGGTAATTAGGTTTATTTATTTATGTTTAATGGAGGTACTGGGATTGAACCCAGGACCCTCATGCATGCCAAGCACGTGCTCTACCACTGAGCTATACCTACCCTCAACTTTTTTCTTTCATAGCTAGGATAAAGTGGAAATGTTCAAAAAAAGGCACTAAGGATTAGGAAGAGCCTCTTCTCCAAGGCCGGATGACAAATAAAATTGTTCTGATTACCAGGAAAATCTCAGGCATTTCCACAACCATGTGAACACGAGTACTCAAAACAACATACAGGATATACTGTGATAAAGCCCAGTGCTTTTCTGCATTAGGCTGTTGGTTGGAGAAGAGGATACTTCAACCTACAGTGGATAAACTGGTCATTTCAAAGGCAGATTATATAGTACGAACACAACGTTCAATAAAAAAAGTGCTAAACATGTAAACTTTAAAATGTTAAATTATATGATTTTTCTCCAATTATTGTACTTTTCCTTTGGTCCTCCTCCTACTAGCAATCCTAAAAGCCTAGGAACACTAAATAAATTCTTTATGCTACATTCATTTCTTAAGTAGTACTACTTATAGACTCAATAGCACCCTTTTGGCTAACTCAAATTTTTTTTTACACATACAAAGAAAATTACAAAATCTAACATCGTACAAAAATACCAGCATAAAGAAATGTACAGGAAGAAAACTGTCTTTACTTGAATTTTGTTTTAAAGATACTTATCACGTTTCTTTAACATGAATAGCCAAACTGGGGAGAGACTGCTAATCCACAGTGGAGTTCTATTTTATTACTTATATACTTAAAATTTAGCATTACAACTTATTTTTCGATAAACATTAAGTCTATAAAAATTTGTTTTCTCTGAAGATTAAAAAAAGACTTCAGACATATCATAAATTAAATTTACAAATTCTTTCAGCCCAATCTCCCTGCTTTGACCAATACAGAAATATGAAAACTACAAAACACAGAAAACACAATTAAGACATTTTTAACTATTTTACCTATTACAATTTATTTTGTATACATCCTCACAATCATGCATGTGTGAAATGACCCATGTAAAAGTTTACTAACTTTTCAGTATTATTTGTAACAGTAAAAAACTAAAATGAAGCAAAAATCCATCAATTAGGATTATATAAATTAGAAATATAAAACAGCCTTATGATCTGATATGGAGCTATACCCAAGATATTTCTTGCAAAAAGCACAATGTAACAATGCCATAATTTACTTTACAACTTAAGTGGAGACATTAAATTTAAGACACAAACACACACTTCACTGCTTTTATATGCATAAAATGTTTCTGCAAATCAACAAAATTCTAGAAACATTGATGGGCTGAAGGACTGTACAGGAATGCGACATTTTATTATTTATTCCCTATTTGGATGTCTGAACCATGTCAATATACTATATATTCTCCCCACTCCCTACCCACAACAACAACAACAAAAAATGTTCAAATTTTTAAAAGAAGAGGGCCGGATCAGTTTTCTGTAATTCTGACCAACAAAAAGGATTGCTCCATCACCCACTGCTTTTGGATTCCAGGTTATCCTGAGGATTAATCCAAACTGGGTATACCAGCCCCAATCACAATAACTCATAAACTCACTATGGCAATAAATTCCCAACTCCTATCTACTAATTATAGCTTTGTAGTCTTTGGAACATTTTTTGTTAAAAAAAAAATTCTGCTTATAGATAGGCATTTTCTGTTCATTTATTAGTTTCTGATATATATGACCACCTAAAAAAAATTCTACCTTCAAAAATTAACAGCTCTGGGTAAACCATGAACCAAAAAAAATTTCAGATTACACATTTTGAAATGAATGGAAATGCTTTTGCAATGCTGAATAACTTAGTCACAATGCATTTCCAAAATAATTTGATAACTCCGTTTCACAGAGACACAAAGAGATAAATCTCAATACTGTAAAGTATTTTTCCCAGTGACCTAATTGAAAGACATTTAACAGCATTCCAATGGGGGAAAGGGGAGGTAATATTTTTACAGTCTCAACACAATAATAATGAATTAATGACAGGCAAAGCCCATGTGTTTATCTCTTCTTTTCTAAGATGCCTTTAAAAATGATAGCATGAGAATTAGAAACAAAAGAACCTAAAATCACTACAAAGAGGGGGCCATCAATACATGAAAGATTTCAGAAAATTCTGGAAGACACAGACAGATAAGAGAGACTATCAGGGCAAACCAAAGTCCAAGATGACTATTTCATTTAACAGGGAAATACTAGAGATATTTCTACTAAGATCAGGAACAAGGTACAAATGACCATTTTACACATTACTATAAAACATGGCATTGGTGGTTTCACCTAATACAATCATACAAGAGAAAACAATTAAGAGACAAAGTCCGTAACATGCATGAAGGGAGCTGATGCTAGGGAAAATGGAACTGATGTACTTAGTAGAGCCCTGAAGAAATTCCACTCCATGACCAAACAGCCCTGGACATGCCCAGTCTTATCTGATCTTGGAAGCTAAGCAGGGTCAGACATACTGAGTATTGGATAGGAGACTGCCTGGAAATACCCTGTGCTGTAGGCTTAAAAAAAAAAAAGAGAGAGAGACAGACAGACAGAGACAAAAAGAAAGGAAGGAAAAAAAAATTCCAGTCTCAAGAACAGAACCTAGAAAAACCTGTTCCACATTCTAACAAGAAGCCCACCAACAGTCTGTCTAGATAAATGTAGCTCCTGGTCACCCCTGCTATTCCCTTAACTTTAAGAAAGCACAGATAGCTATGAATCATCTAATATTTGAGGAAAGACTACAGCACAAAAGATAAATACATAAGAAATCAAAACTCAAAAAACCTGAATCTAGAGGAAACAGGTGG